>NW_028277058.1:43537903-43843790 GCF_059951505.1 Python bivittatus
TCAGCACCATTGTAATTTTGAATGGTCACAGAATGAGTGGTAGTAACTCGAGGACTACCTGTATCCAGGACTGATTCAGCTACATCTGGTAACCCTAGGTTGACAAGGTAAGGAATTTTGACATTGCACAGGATTTTTGTCTGTGTTTATATACTTTTTTTCTCTCATCTCTTCAAGGGTGTGGGATCAACTTAAATTCAGGGTTAACTTCCTTTTGAGAAGTCTGACATTATTTTGTATTTCCTCTACTTGATTGATTGCTGTTTGTTAGGGACCCTTCTGTTGTATTCAGATGGTTGTGTAAATAATTAAAAAACAAACTTCTGTTGTACTGCTCTGGAATTCTTTCATTGAAGGGCAGGTAAGCAATAATTTTAGTATAAGTTCCAAAGATTACAAATCCCTAGAAATGAGAATATTTAAGACATTAGTTTAAATTTAAAACATGCATCTTAAAACAATTTATCTGTTTTGTATGCATTAAAGCAAAATACTCATAAGTTATTTCATGTGACTAAAAGATGGTTTAAATAAGATCTAGTTATAATTTGCTACCTAGAGTCTCTTTGTCCAGCTAGGTGATGGTTAATCACCTGGTTAATACATGGATGGGAGACCATCAGGAGATCAGGGCTGTAGATCTGTGAGAAACATCATAGAAACACCCTGGAAAAAAGCAATGGTAAACCATTTCTGTATTGTTCCCAGGAAAACATGAATATGGACATGAAATTCTTTAAGTCACGCTTGACTTAAAGAAACTTTTACATTTTTAGTTTGTATTTCCCAAAATAAAATATTCACACATTTGCAATTAGGATTGCAGTAATTTCCTATCTGCCTTTGCCAGTATTTTGATGGGCAAGCCTATGAGTTATACAGACATCTTTCAGTAGCAATATTATGGATAAACATTTTGTTTTTGGGCTTTTGAGCCAGAGCTTCCAATGTAGTAAAAGGACTTTTCCTAAGTCCTTCAATATTTATAATGTTCTTGTCAATCAAATATTGGTAAAATAATCATTATCACCTGAGGAGACAGTGATAGCAATGCTTGGTGGTACAAAAAATGGTTCATACTGCATTATCACATACCAGCATCAAAGCTCCATCTAATATTCATCGACCCCCTGGCAGATTAAGGCTACCCAAATTCTGTGGCTAAACAAGGAAAAATAAAGGTGTTTGTCTTAATAAGTATTGCCTACAACACCACTCCGGTATTAGCATGGCATAACTGAAAACATTTTGTAAATAGTGAAGGTTAGCATCATTTTTTTTTCTATAGGAGACTAAAATATTATTCTGAGAATTTGGAATCTGGCGTTTGCGTTTTTTTCTTTTTCTTTTGCTGTCACATAAAGGAACAACAGGAAAATATTTGTCCATATATAAATCAAGGTTAACGTTATATTCTTGGCATATGCAGATGGGTTTGCTGTACAGAGGTGAGTTTAAAGGAACGTTTTGAAAAGCCATGAATGTGAAAACAACATGTTTTTATGACCGTTATTAGGTTTATTTGACTTGGCCTGTGCCCAACTGTGCTGAAGGATGTCCTGGTTCATGGATTAAAGATGGTTATTGTGATAAAGCCTGTAACAATTCTGCTTGTGACTGGGATGGAGGTGATTGTATTGGTAAGGAGAAATACATCTTAAAACCTGGCCTTTCACATTTCAGGGACCAATTATTATATGGGTGACATGTTTATGTTTTAGGATGCCACAGATGCATCTTCATCAGGCTGTCCTGAGCCCTTCAAAGGGCCATTTGCATTCACAAAGCATTTCAGTCCAATGCTCCACATTCAGTGGCAAGCATTACCCCTCAACTGCATCTGTGCAGCCAAAGAAGCACTTCCCCTATAGCCACACTACTCTGATATGGAATCATTTGCACAGGGAAAAGAAAAGACCTGGGTGTGTTGCATTGATTTTGCTGCAAGCACAGAGTAGTTGCTACTCAACCTTTCCTTTGATTTTAACATCCCCACCATTTGGATGGACATGGTTGGGCTTGTTTGATAGGCAGTGAAGATGACACCTACAGTGTCTCATTCTTTTCATATCCTAGTGTTAATATCTAAACTAGCTGCTTACCATAATTTGTTGGCAGTTCCTTCATGGTGGTGATCCACTCAGTGAAAAGGCCAGAACATCTGAAGTGGCTGAGATGAATTAGCAGAATAGTGTCTGTTCAGTCCCACTTATTTCCCTCTTCCCCTTGCCCCATGCTGGATGTATTAAAAGGTAGAACAACTCTGTTTATGTTACACCTGATCTTCATTTCTAGTAGCCAGGCAAGAAAAATTAAATTCTAAAATAGCAATATCCTTGGTACAGTTTATACTCTCCCACCCCCAATATTCTGAAAGCTTTAGGAAAGGTTTGTTTTCTAAGTAAAGCTCCTTTTTACTTTTAAATATATAAGAGCACTTCATGATTTAAAAACAATGCTACAATTAGACTTTTTAACCACCCCTTTTCTCCTTTAGTTAAGATTTTCCACAGTGGCAATATGAGGCACCACCGTCTTTTTTCTCTTTTTTAGGTAACGGTGCGGGTAACCGTTATGGTGCAGGTGGTGGAGCTGTTGCAGGCATAGGGAACATCCCATCCTGGCAATTTGGTGCAGGAATCAATGGCGTTTCTTACTGCAACCAAGGCTGTGCAAATTCATGGCTGGCTGACAAATTCTGTGATCAGGCATGCAACGTTCTCTCTTGTGGATTTGATGCTGGTGATTGTGGACAAGGTATGTCAATACGTATTTAGCAATACAGTCTTTGGGGACGAACTATCTGTCACTTTAGGTATATAACCTGGCCCAATTCTTCAGACTAGATAGATGAAAACAGTTTGTTCGATGCCATTGTACTGTGGCCACATTTGTTTGAAAGACTCATGTGATAAACCAATGTCACATGAATGTTAATCCAGCAAAAGACATGTTAAGGGTATGTTAATGTGTTGGGGAAAAAAAGGAAAAAATAGGAAACTTAAATGTCCCTGTCCATATATACAGTGATACCTCGGGATACGAACGCCTCTGCTTGCGAATTTTTCGGGTTACGACCAGCTCCGGCCCCAAAAATTTACCTCGGTTTGCGAACTCCGCCTCGGGGTACGAACCGGATTGGCGGCCATTTTCCACCGTGACACGTGGTCCGTGGCCATTTTCCGCCCGTGCCACATGGTCTGCGGCCATTTTCTGCCTGTGCCACGTGGTCCGCGGCCATTTTTCCGCCCGTGCCACGTGGTCCGCGGCTGTTTTTCCGGCCCTGCCGCGTGGTCCGCGGCCGTTTTCGCACCGCGCCGGGCTGTTTTCACGCCGCACCGCGCCGCGCTGGGCCGTTTTCGCGCCATGCCGTGCCAGGCTGTTTTCGCACCGGGCCGTTTTCGCGCCGCGCCGGGCCGTTTTCGCGCCGCACCGCGCCACACCCGGCCGTTTTCGCGCCGCACCACGCCGCGCCCGGCCGCTTTCCCGCCCAGCGCGTGGTCCGTGGACGCCAGAACGGATTAACGGTAATTACATTGAACCTTATGGGAAATTGCCTCGGGTTGCGACCAAATTCGGGCGGAGGGTGGAACGGATTAACCGGATTTACATTGAACCCTATGGGGAAATTTGCCTCGGGGTGCGACCAAATTCGGAGGGCGGAACGGATTAACCGGATTTACATTGAACCCTATGGGGAAATTTCCTTCGGGTTACGACCAACTCGGGATACGCCCAGAGTCACGGAACAGATTAAGTTCGTATCCCGAGGTACCACTGTATAGGCTTATCTCTTCTAAACCTGTAGTCCTGCTTAGCACTGCCTAAAGGATGGAAGCAAAGTGGATCAAATACTTGTAAGACACTTTTAGCCTTTTGGCATTTTTATTTTTTTACCACGTCTTCATTTTATTTATGTTTAGGTCTATAGGATTGGAGTAAAATAGGCCATTACTAGTATGTTGTGTAATAGGATAAGGAAACTGAATGGTTAAATAAAGACATGGCCTCTCTGTCATCTTTTATTTGTATGCAAAATAATATATCCATCCCCAACTTTATTTCACCACATATTTAGTATGTCAGTGTTTTAACACGAACTCTTCAGGGAACATGGCTATATTTCTATCTGTGTCAAATTTTTAAATGAACCACTAGAATAGGCTAGGGTATACATAACTCATTTTCTGTATATATCATGTGAAAATATGATTGTCCACTTTGGTTAAGTATCAAAAACTGGGAAATGCTATTTGTCTTAGCCAGGCATGATCATGGGAACTCGGTGGATCATGCCAAGTAGTATGGCATAGTATTGGAGTAGAGTTATGGATGCCAGGATTCCATCCGCATTTCACTGAGTGTCCAGGGTCCAGTCACATATTTTCTTTGTCTAGCCTACCCCACTGAACTGTTGAGAAGATAACATAGGGCATATGCACAGTCCAGGGAAGCTGGAAGAAGGGTAGGATGAAAACAACAGCACCATGTAAATAGCAGTATTCTTTTCTTCCAGATCACTTTGGTGAGCTGTACAAGATAACTCTTCAAAAGAATCAGACTCATTATATCATTCCAAAAGGTGAATCTCTACCTTATTTCAGCTTTGCTGAAATAGCCAAGAAAGGACTGGAAGGTGCTTATAGTGATAATCCAATAGTACGCCATGCTTCTATTGCTAACAAATGGAAGACAATCCATCTGCTGATGCATAGTGGAATGAATGCAACTGTGATTCATTTTAATCTTACGTTTCAAAGTAAAGATGAAGAAGAATTAAAGATGCAGATAACCTTAGAAGTTGATACCAGGGAGGAATCCAAATCGAATACAACTTCCACCCAGCAACCTGAAGATGATTTGAAAGCTACAACTTCAGTGCCAGAAGCTGAAATGATATTTGAGGATATTCCTGAAGAAAGACGTTTCCCAAGAGTTAAAAAACATCTCAATGGTACATCCAAGTATTTAGATGAAGAAATGGCAATTCAGACAGTTAATGTGTCTGCACTTCCTGAAGTTGTAAAGACAGCTCTCCAGAATTTAGAATTACAGCTAATCGTTGGTGACATCACTCAGAAAGGTTACAATCTGTCCAAGGCTGCTCTCCTAAGACCATTCCAGATGATGCCTTCAGAAACAAAGGCAGTGCTAAACAATTTCCAGGAAACAAGAAAAAGGGATGAAGGGCTGAAAAATGTTGGAAAGACCACGCTTTGGCAGAAACCTTTCCAAAATGGCAAGGGAGGCAAAACGGTAGATACAGAAAAAATGCACAATATGTCTCCACCAGGATTTGTACCAACAAGTAGCATTCTTGTGGAAATGAAGGTGACCAGTCATTTCCCCCTAAGATACAGCTCTGCAATAAAACTGACACCCACACCTGGACTCAGGAATGTGGATAAAAAACATGGATCTCATGAGAAAGCCCTGAATGCCCTCATGCAGAAAGAAATCCAGGAAAGGAAAATTGCACAAAGAAAGAGGAAAGAGGCAGATGTTAATCCAGCATTTTCTCAGGAAGATATCGCAGGAAGTCCAAGAAGAAAATTACAGTATTACACTGGAAATTATCAAGGCTTTTTGCCATGGGAAAAACATAAGTATTTCCAAGACCTTCTTGATGTGAGTATCCAAAAGGCTGAAATATTTTGGCAGTGGCTTGTTATTTGTTTCTAGCTCTTACTTAATTTTATATTTACCTTTTTAAAAAAAAATCCATATTCAGAGAACGTATTACAGAGCAACTCATACATTTAGTGAACAAATATATCCAAATGGCTTTAGAATAGTGGTTAATAATATAATTATGTGTGTATATACTCAGAAGTAACATCTATTGAGTCTATTAGGTATTATTCCCCAAATGAGTGTAGAATTATAGCTAAAGAGACTGGGCCATTAATAATGGACTCACTTGACATAACCTTTGGTGGTCTTAGACAAGTCATGTGTCTGAACCTTAGCCTTTCCTCATCCGTAGTATGGAGTGATAAAGTCCTATATGAAAGGGTTATGATGATAACTGCAGCATAGTTTGGCTTTGAACAGACAAAAGCTCTGTATTAATGCAAATTTTCTTACAGCTTTAACAGTTGTGAATAACCAGTTATTCATTCAGCAGGACAGCTTATAATTTGCCCATGCTATTTTTGTATTAATCATTGTCTTTAATACAAATAACAGAATTTTAAACTTAAAAGGGATAGCAGAAGCCATCCAGCCAGTTCTAATACAAGCAAGCATTCCTTAGTATCCAGCTGCTACTTAAAATACTTCCAGTTAACAAATGTCCATAACCTCCTGAGACAACCTGTACCACTGCCCAACTGAATCTTTGATTAGGTCAACTGGAACTTTATAAAGTAGTAGCCAAAGTTTGAGTTTCAAGAATTCTGTTTCAGACAAGAAAGTTAAATATTCAAAAAGGAGATGAAAGAGAAGAGATATGTGATTGGTTTTAATATAGTTACTGTACCTGTACCAAGTCGGTCTTAAATGGGAAGTTGGGACATTCTGCAGACATTCACATTTGGTCCTATTAGGTCCTAAATTAGTGTTAGATATTTCCAAAGGTTGCTGGAAATAAGAAAGTAGCCAATAAGGATTAGCTCAGTTTTCAGAATATAAAATCCATGCCTGTGTCCACTTTTTATAACATGACCAGTCTTCTTGGTGGGAGGATGTGCTCTGGGTCTCTTCAGTTAAACAGTGCCATCTATTGGGACCTAAAAGTGTGCCTTCTCCATTGCAGCAACTGTCCTCTGGAACACCATCCCCTTAGAGATGCACACAGCTCTCTTTGAAGACCTGGCTGTTCTCCCAGGCTATAGGCTAGGGTGGGTGTTGAGTCCCAGTCGGTTGTTTTCATTATATTGCACATTTCCCAGATGTGTATGGTCCTTTATCCTCGGTCTTATGGTTCTCTCTATTTTAATTGTAAGCTGCCTAGAGTTGTCTGAAGTTGGGCAGCCTCTAAATCTAAGTAATTAATTTAAAAAGTAGACATTCTTGATATTAACAAAGGTGGGTTAAGCAAGTAATTTAGGCTTTTGGATTAGGTAAAAAAAGTTCATTGAAACTGAATCAGTTTTGTTGCTAATGTAAGCATGATGTGTGTCCTTGTTTTTCAGGAAGAAGAATCATTAAAGAAGGAGATGGCTTATTTCACAGATAGTAAACTCATTGGAAGACAGCTGAAAGATACATTTGCTGATTCCCTCAGATATGTAAATAAGCTTCTAAATGGAAAATTTGGATTCACATCTCGGAAGGTCCCTGCACATATGCCTCATATGATTGACCGAAAAGTCATGCAAGAATTACAGGATCTGTGAGTCCAATGGGAGGATAATTATTCTCTTTATTTATTTAAATATTTTTCTCCCACTGTACTACTTGAAAACCAATGTGACTAAATACTCATAGCTCTTTGTTGCTTGAAATAGCTATAACATTTCATTGGGATCGTCTGAAGATACAGGCTTAGCATGCTTTGGCTCAAATGTTTTCAAAATCTTGAAATGAAGTAGGACTGTGTCTCAGCTGTTCTTCTAAACTGTTCAGGCAAACATCTTTGGATGTTCAGTGGCTGAAAGCATGATTGCTCCTTCAAGGCATATTGTCTGATATCAGTATAGTCAACTGGCTGTGCCCCAGGAGCCATGCATTTGATGACAATGTGAAAGCCATCCTATGCATATATAAATGACCTGAAATAAGACTTCTTGTTGGGAATAAGATAGGAAAAGGAGTCTGATGTACGGAGAACCCTTCTTGCCATAGGCCTTTGTTGTACAGATGTCATGGGACTTGGTTAAGCAATGAGCATTGCAGAAGAGTGACTTAAATTTGTCTCCCTACAAATGCCCAACGCTGTCTGAACAACCCTAATTTTTGCATTTAATTCAGGGACCAAAATTGTAGAATAACTACATTACAATAAAAAGATGCCACTGAAGATGACAGTTGTATACTATCATCCACTGGAAAAATTATTCGGATTAGAATCAGTTTTGAAACTTTATAAATATGAGTAATTCATCCCTTTTTTCTGGACAGATTTCCTGAGGAATTTGACAAGACCTCCTTTCATAAAGTACGCCATTCTGAAGATATGCAGTTTGCCTTTTCATATTTCTATTATCTCATGAGTGCAGTTCAGCAACTGAATATTTCCCAAGTTTTTGATGAAGTTGATACAGATCAGTCTGGAATATTATCAGACCGGGAGATTCGTACATTGGCCACAAGAATTCATGAACTCCCTTTAAGTTTGCAGGTAATTAAAAAAAAAAAAAAGCTTGCTCCATATAATTGTAGAAAGAAATAAAGTATGGTTAGGAATATGCAATAGAGTTGGCCAAAGTAATTTTCTGAGTGGGCTTTGTAGGACTTCTAAAATGTTTCACAGTAAATCAGTGAATCTTGCTCAGTGGGTCAATCAGATCAGTTGTGATGAAAGGGGAGAGTCCTGGAAGTGAGATGAAAAGGTATCTTCCTAAAGCATTGTGTAAATCATATTTTTGAATGTATGACAAATGATAAAACAGATTAATGTGCTGAGTTAATCATATTTGTATTTATTGTAAAGATTGCGGTAAGAAAAATGCATAAAACCTTTTCCCTTTTTACTTTTGCCTTACTAGGATTTGACAGGATTGGAGCAAATGTTAATAAATTGTTCTAAATCCCTTCCAGTAAATATAACTAGAATTAATATCATACCACCAACTCAAGAAGCATATTATGATCCCAACCTGGTAAGGAACAGTTATAATGTGAGTTTATTCTGCTGTCTAATTTGTGCATACAGTCATTTCAGACAAAATTAATTTGCAACACATTCTGTATATAATTTTTGGTAGATAGGATTGTTGAAGAAAAATTTATTATTTATTTATTAAATTTATAAGCCACCCATCTCCCCCAGATATACTTAAATATCTTCTATTCAATAAATTGTTAGATGTCATAGTCAAAAAATTCATATGTAAATAGAACTTGCAGTTCATTTCATTGATGAAAATATATCTCCATATAATATGTGCCAATTGTATGAACATATCCAATGGCTTTGTTTATTCATTCGCTGATAAATAGATTGCTTCCTCTCCCAATGATATGCCAGAACTACTTTTGAAAATCCTGTTAGGGATGAAAAAAAAAAATAGCTGTATAGTGTGGAACAACTGTAATTCATAAAACCCAAATTTCTAGGACTGTACAAAATTAGATTTTGGACATTAACAGTAATCTTAATTCATCACAAAAATCAAATTCTCTAAGGTTTTTCCATTGCCTGGAATTGAACTGCATGACCTTCAGCTTTCCTTCTGTCCCTAAATGCCATGAATCTGTTTAAGTACTTTATAAATAATAAGAGAACAGATTCTTACTCCAAGGAGTTTATAGTCTAAAATTTGACAATAAACAAAGAAATGGAAATAGGAAAATATTAAACATGAAAATTGTATACAAAGTCTTCGTCAGAATGAAATGTAAGGCATTTTTATATGAAAAGCTCAATTCCATAATATGTTCTGGATCCCCTTTTGATGTCTTAACAGCCTTCATGATTTCTTTTAAGCTGCAATTTTCATATGTAAAGAAAAGCTTGCTTAAAATAACACTATAGTATCTTCTGTTCACATTTCTTTTTTAATTGTTTCGGTTTCCAGTTGGGTTTCCAGGTACAAGACTAAATCTATTTTTTTAAAAATCCCTTAAGAATTGAAGTTGTGTTTTTAGAACTATTTATGGTTTTGCCAGCAGGTATTAATTAAATTAGAAATAGGAATCCCTGCTCAGATCTTAGTTGGTGTATTTTTCTGATTGTCGAAGACTGACAAGCATTTTTCTGCTCTGCTGGAGAATACATTGCCTACTGTATTATATATGAAATATGAAAACTACTACAGTTACTTTTAAAAGTTACTCCATTTTGTATAATATTAGCATTATGTCTCTGACATTTGCTGAATAATTGCATAAATCCTGGTTCTCTGGGGGAACAAGTGAATAGTAGGGAGCTGTCTAACTGAAAAATAAATAAAAATACAGAGGTAATGATCCATATTTTTCATAATTGTTTATTTTTCAGCCTCCAGTGACTAAAAATCTGCTAATGAACTGTAAGCTTGTGACTGATAGAATTCGCAAAGCATATAAGGACAAAAACAAATACAGGTATTGATTTATTATTTTATTTAAACTGCAATAATAATACATAACTAAAGAACCATCTATGAACTATGTATGTTTTGAAAAAAATAGTATTTAAAGTCGCCTGGTAACAAAGCATGACATAATGGCAGTGAAAATATTTTTTTAAAAAAAATACGGTTGAATATACATGATTCTTGGTCTGTCTTTAATCTGGAGCATTGTATTTCCATGAGATGACTGTGTATCCTTGATGACAACTAGTATGGTGATATCTAGAAAAATTAGCCTTAATCATATCATATGCCCATGAAAGTTATTTCCAGTTTCAGGAAATAACAAGAAAATAATTATCACCACTTGTATTAAAAAATGCAAAGGCATAAAGATATAGTTAAATTTTAATCAATAATTTCCTACTGTAAGTTGGTGCTCTTCACCATTATAAGTTATTCAGCAGTGAGATAGACACAGAATTGTACTAGCAGGGGTGTCAGCAAGGGTGTCAAAAAAAGTCAAGACAGCAACTGCAACCATACAGTTGAAGCCCTGTCTCTTTTTTATGTGCATCCCCTATAAAAAGGGGTGGGGCTTTGATCACGTCGTCACAGATGCCAAGTTGACTTTTTTGATACCTTCTCCCATGGAGATCCCATGTCATGGTTTTATTCTTTGCAATCTGGCAAAAGGAAATTTTGTAAAAGGATCAGAACTCTGCCTCTCTGTGTAGTGATTCTCCAGGATGGGGAATTTGGCATAATGGGTGCGGAGAAGCCAGCAAAAGAAAGATCAAGCTCGAAAATGGTCTGGATCAGGTGGAGAGTTGAGAGAAACAAATTCACCCCAAATTCTCCCAATTCATCCTAGTGGGAAAGGCAGTTGGGCAATGGCTCAGATGCTTCTAATTCCTCCATTCTAAGACCCCCTTGGTCATGTGACCCAGAGAGAAGCATATGTAGCTTTCCATTTTTCAAATACACACAAACACAACACAAGTTCAGAAATGCAGATACAAGCACAATATGTTCCTTTGTTATACAAAAGAAAGTACAGATGCCTCCTATGGCCACTGCTGAGAATTTGGAAAAAATTGCAGAATTTGCAAAAATTGCGGAAGCTATCTTCTGCGTGGTTTCCTACTTCGTTCAGTATATATACTGATGAACCAAGTCTTCATATTTGCTGGTGATCATTTTGAGAAATGTTTAGGTTTGCTTTCAGGAGGCTGTGTATGGTCCATGCATAGATCACAATAGGGTTTGGAAGAGGCCGGGTTTTTTTGGTCTCTCAAGCATCACACCAGGTCATTATGAAGAATACAAAACTCCATGCCTGTCTCCACATCTCTGACTGTGTGAATTAATCAACCTTCAGAGTTTAAGTAATTTCTAATTCACATACAAAAGTAAAATAAAACCATATTAAAATATTGAAACAATAAATTCATTAGCAATTTTAAAAGGATCAAATTAACAAGGGAACGAGGGCCCAACTTAGCTCCAAAATGACATCATTCCTAATCTGGCAGTGATTTTGGAGGAAGACTGGATTTCTGCATCTGCCTGGCCAATAAGCCTTTGCAAGGATAGCTAGGAAAGAATGATAGAAAACAGATACCTTCAGATTTGGAGGTAGTTACTAAAATACCACAGACTGAATAAGGATGAATCAGGCAGTCCTGGATCAAATAAAGGCTGACTACTCCCTTGAGATGATCAACAAGTAGAATGGGTGATGCAAGCAGATGAAAAAGCAATTTTGCTTGGCCAGATTGAGGGAGGCAGAAGGGAAAAACAAAAAATAATGTGAGGTAGACCAGGTGAAAGAGATTACTATAATGCTGCTGGAAGAGCTACGCATTATTCCTGGAGATAGGGTGAGATGGCAAGCATTTATCCATAGATTTGCCATGAGTCAAATCCAACTCAGTGGCACCTAACTGTGAAGAAAAGGAAAGGCTGGCCCTTGCGAGGGGGATTGGCATGGACCTCTCTGTTTCCCATAATACCCTGCCTTCTGTCTGCATGCAGTGAATAAGGCCCTATGAGAAATATTTCACTTGTGCTAGAAACTGTTGTCCACAATACCTTTTCAGATTCCACCTTTCAAACTGGATGAGATGAATAGCATTTAAAGCAGTGAAGCAACTGTGTCCTTTAGAAGGCTGACTGCCTGCATGCGTGCACGCACTTTGCTGATGGTGTCAGCAAAAGTGTCAGGTGTGCATGCAGACAACAGGAAACAGCCTTCAAAGCAACAATATGAGGATGTGGTAGCTTTAACACTCAGAGGAAGGATGCTTTGCTGTTGGTATTGCTAACACACTTTGCAAAGCACCATTTCAACTGCTTTGCAGAGCCATAGTAGATACAAGGCTGCCATTCCCTAATAAGTTAGCAGATATAATAAATATCAAAGCCAATATAAAACAGGATAATCAGATACTGCTTTTTAATTAATGTAATGCCATTCCTTTAATTACCTAGTTCCTATTATTTTGTTGATGCTTATATTTTTTATACCATCATCAAGGTTTGAAATTATGGGAGAAGAAGAAGTAGCATTCAAAATGATCCGTACGAATGTTTCTCACGTAGTTGGACAGCTTGATGACATACGAAAAAATCCCAGGTGTGCCTTTCTAATCTTCATTTAGCTCTGATATTGTCTCAATTTTTTGTTCTATAGAAGAAAATATTTTTGAGTGGGCTATTAATTTTGATGGTTTAAGTTTTTAAAATTTTAATTAATAGTTTTATGCTTATTATAAATTACTATGAGATTTCAGTAGTTCTAAACTGTTCCCATTTAGTGACCACTTAAGCATCCTTGGCCTTTTAATGGACACAACTGATCTAAATTATTAATATCCCAACTGCCTTTGATTTCTTTGATTTCTAAACTGGGATTGTCCCAGAGCATAATAAGGGTCCTATTGTATTGTCTGTCACTGCTGTAAGGTTTCAGTAATGTTCATGGGAGAGCAGGAATGGGGGAAGGAGTTTTATGTACTTTTTCACATACAACACTGCAATCATATAACACTAACAAAGAATGTACAGTTGTGTTCAGTATGTCAGCTGTGGCCATTCCTGAATGCCTCTGATCTGCAAGGATTATCCATGCCTTTGTTGCATCATGCCTAGACTATTGTAACCTACTCTAAGTTGTGTTGTCCTTGAAGAGTGTCCAAAAGATTCAGTTGGTACAAAACCTGGTTGCTAGGCTGATAATAGTGCACAAAGTTGTGATTATATAAAAGATCAGCACAAACTACCAATTATTTACTGCCCTCAGATGTTGGCTATAGCCCTTAAAATTTTGAGCAGCAATGGTTATCTGAGGCCTTAGATCTCATTACAGACCCTTTCTGTTAAGATCTGCAAAAGAGGCAATTTACTTTACTTTTACTTGCAAAGGCTTATTGGCCAGGCAGATGCAGAAATCCAGTCTTCCTCCAAAATCACTGCCAGATTAGAAATGATGTCATTTTGGAGCTAAGTTGGGCCCTCGTTCCCTTGTTAATTTGATCCTTTTAAAATTGCTAATGAATTTATTGTTTCAATATTTTAATATGGTTTTATCTTACTTTTGTATGTGAATTGTTATACATCGTTTCTGTGACATTACTGTTGCTGCTGCTGCTGCTACAACTACTAGTAACAACAGCAAAATCTGGATGTAATGAAACCATTTTCTTATTATATGAGGAACATAAACACTGTTAGTTGTCTATAAAATACATACTATATAGAAAAAGGAGATAAATATTTCTGAAATTTAAAAGAACATAGTACAAAGAGTCTTATATGTCTGTGTATGTACTGATCATAGTATTATGTATAATATATATTCTCAACCTTTTTATTCTTATGAGCTTGAAATGTAAGATCATCACATTGCGTTTAACTGAGATACAATATGTCAATTAATAACTAATTAAAAAGGAAAGTTGCATTTTGTCCAAGTAAAATTTTTTATTATGTACTTTTTTTCAGAAAATTTGTTTGTCTTAATGACAACATTGATCATAATCATAAGGATGCCCAGACAGTAAAGGCAGTTCTTAGGGATTTTTATGAATCAATGTTTCCCATCCCATCACAATTTGAACTGCCAAGAGAATATCGGAACCGCTTTCTTCATACGCAGGAGCTTCAGGAATGGTGAGTGCTTCAGCATCTTTGAAATGAATATGCATATACTGTATTACCATGTGAAGTAAAACTTTCTAAGTTGACCAAAGGAATTTCTCCTTTCTTTTATGGTGGACTGAATTTACTTAGAATTAAACTGCTAATATTACTGTTCTTTAAAGATAGCTGGTGGAAGAATGATAATTCAAACATTGATCTTTCAGATTCAGTGTAATTTAACATGCTCTGTTATGGGTTCTGATATGAATCATTTAATCCTTGCTTTCAGCCAACTGGTTACTTTACATTTTTTTAATTAACGCAAGGGTGGAATACCAAAATTTCTGTCAAAGTCTTATTTTGTTCATTCTTTCAAATATTGGTATTCCCTTCAGTCATAGATCAATGCACAAATATAAAATTAAGGATGGGGATTCTCTCCCTCCACTTCCCCAGTATATTGCCTCCTATTTTCACTTAAAAAGCGGGGGGGGGAGTGTTCTCAAAGCTTGCTGAAACCATCCTTTTCTGTGGAGAATAATCTTTTGATTACATAATTTTCTTTTTCAGTATATTGGATTTAATCATTTATTTTTAAAAATCTTACTTATTTTTATCTTATTTCCTTAGGAGAGCCTACAGAGATAAGCTGAAATTTTGGACACATTGTATATTAGTAACATTGATTGTGTTCACAGTCACCTCATTTTTTGCTGAGCAGGTAAAGCTATACACATCAAATTCTTCCTGGGAGATCAATTACTGTATAGTAGAAGTCCCAGTATGGGAAAATACAGAAATATACCAAGGTTAAAATCTTAGCTTGTTGTACCAGCTGAATGTGTGGCTTCTACAGTATCAAGCAGTTACTGAAATGAATTCATCAACAATAATAGAAGATGTAATGGGATATAATGGCTGTGGTGAGGACTGAGAATTGCCTAAAATGACCTCCTCAGTTCTGTGAGAGGAACTGCAGCTGAGTGATGGGAACAAAGGCATGCAATAGTTTTTAGGATGGGCATTCCTTACAGCTACACATTTGAATTGACAGTCTACTTCTTAGGGGACAGATAAAATAGAATGATATTTTATGAGCATGTTTGTAGGTCTCTGGCTAAAAGGCTGGGCCCAAGAATTGGGATGCACACACATCCTCAGTAATACCAATAATCTGTTCAGGAAGAAACACTGGGGTAGGTTAATTTTTCTTCCCCAAATTTATCATGGTTAGAATTGTTGCTAATGATCTGATGGAATATGTCACTTCCTGGATTAATGGGGAACCATGTATATGACAGTTTCAAAGGCATTTTTATACAGGGTTTCATAGGGTGTATTATGCTATAAAGTCTGCCATGCTTTCTAGAGGAAAAACAGCCTTATCTCAGAAATGGCTAGGGTGGACAGATGTTTCCAGGGAATAGAATGGAGCAACATGATTTTTCATGTGCATAAATGTTGTAAAGATTAAAAAAAATAATTTATTCTTTGATTTTTCAGCTAATAGCTCTCAAACGAAAAATTTTTCCAAGGAGGAAGATTCAGAAAGAAGTTTGTCATGAACGAATGAAAGTGTAAAAGAATGTTTATTTGTAAATCAGTCTACCTCAACATGTGATGAGCATGTAAAGACTTTAGTTTCAGAAATGTATTGATAGTTATGTCTTGGGCATGTGCAGAAGGGTCCCGGTCCATTATTGTTATATTTCTGTGTGTGATCCATGCTACTGAATTTAGAGAGGGAAAGTAAGTTTGTGATGGAGGAATGGTTGTGTTGCCAGCTTTCAAATGTTTGTGACTCACAAGTGATCTTCTGAAAGCTTTATCCTTTTTATAAAAAGGGTTACTGAAAAATAGCTGCATTTATTGCAGTATCCATTGCCAATGAAATATAATACTGGAAAGTTATGTTTCTGGTGGATGTGTAAGCTTCTGTCGCAAGGCTCTTGGTGAACTATTGACCATTCAGTTACTTCTTTTGGTTTTTTTTATTCTACTCTTTGAATCAGAAAATATACAAATTTGGGCTGTAATTATTGCATCCCACTAATACAAAGGGTGGGGTACAGGATAGCTTACACTGAAATCATTATCACAATTATGCCATGGTATTCTTTGCTGCAGCCAGTTAGATCAATAGGCGCATTTATGGTCCTAATTTCTCCTTTAGGTTCCTTAGTAGATTACTAAGCACAGCTGGAATCCCCATCAGGGTTAGAGTCCTACTGTTCATCTATGGGAGCTGCTGTGAATCTTGCACTTTGCTTCAAGCACAAAGGGGCAGAATTGCTGCTTAACTTCCCTGCCACCTACTCTTTGTATAGTATTTATATACTAATGGGTTCAACTCTAAGATATTTTCTGAATGAAAGATTGGAAATGTTAATTCCCTGTTGCTATATTTTCTGCTACTAGGTACAGAAAAAAAATGATACATAAATGCTACTTGAATCTGTGGTGCCATTGTAATGCTTTTGTTGATCAAAACGTAAATTGAAGCTCAATCTACTTAACTGCATTTTTAGTAACATTAATAATTGAATGCCTAATTAAAACTTAAGGTTACAATCAAGTAAAAGAGGCTTAGAGGTAACTGTTATTTATACAAATATGTACATTTTAGCAGTAAAAATGGGTCGCTACACGTTGTCATACATTGTATTGTTTTGTAAATGTATTAGCATGATATAGAATAATTTCTCATATCATGTTTTTAGAAAACTGGGATTTGTTCTGTGATCTGCTTTCTTTATCAATAATTTTCCAAAATCAGGAGCAGAAAAAAGGACAATTAAAAAAAATATTTTGAAAGGATTATCTTCAGTCATGATAACTTTACTACAGTTTAGATTACATCAGTCATTTTATAATGAAGATAAAAGATTTTCATTGTATATATGCTGTAAAATATATGTTTTCTTTTAATAGATAGCATCACTGATTTAAAATGTTATCTGGCATGTGTGTCAAAGAATGATCAAATATTTAATGTTCTGAAAAATGTTAAATATTTCCAAATAAAAAGGCACCTTATTCTTTATCCAGAAAGACACACAATTAATTTTAAATACAATAAATTTCTTTCAGCTTCTGTAGAGTAACTTGTTTTCACTCTTTTTTTAAAAACAAAAGGAAACACTTTGTTACGAACTCTAAAAAAAATTGAATAAGGGGCTGAAGGGATTAATGTAATGCTAAGGAGGGAGGAGGAATAATGAGTTTGTTTGTAACAGCTGTAAAGAAGAGTGAAAGTCACTTCTTTAACTATCTTTTTTTCTTTGTATTCTTTTCTGCACTTTTTCTTTTCTCTCATTTTCTCTTTTCTTTAAATACTGCCATATTTGTCTTTTAGCTATGTAAACAATTTTAATAAACATGAATAATAAAAAGCAGTACTATACTCAGTTAAATGGCTTATTTCAGTTATCCAATCATTTTGTAGCCATGAAGACTATACATTTGAAAATGGCAAAACTGACCTGTTTGGTCAGGGAAAAAACTTTTAAGTACAGTGGTATCTCAGTTCACGAACTTAATTCGTTCCACGACTCTGGTCGCGACCCAAATTGGTCGCGACCCGAATCAAATTTTCCCATAAGGTTCAATGTAAATACTGTTAATCTGTTCTGACCCCTCCGAATTTGGTCGCGACCCGATTTTGGTCGCATCCCGAATCAAATTTCCCCATAAGGTTCAATGTAATTACGGTTAATCTGTTCTGAACCATATGTTTGTTTTTTTTTAAACCGCAAAAATATGAAACAAAATACAGTACGGAGAGAGAGAACACTAACCTTGCTCAACGTGACTTCTGGCGTGGAGGACAGGAAGGCGGGTGGGGAGGCGGTTATTGCTTGGAGGGAGAGTCCTCCTCCCTACAGGAAGCCACGACCACGTGTCACGGCAGGGAAAATGGCCGCGGATCCTGTTCGTCATCCGATCCGGCGTTCGCGAACGGAGGCAAAATTTTGCGAATGGAGCTGTTCGTGACCCGAATTGGTCGTGAACAGAAATGTTCGTGACCCGAGGTACCACTGTACTTTTTTGAAAGACTGGAAATCTTTTATTAAAAGAAGAAAAAAGTGAAATGATGATCTATAGAATTAATGATTGAAAAAGCTGAGGATTAAAGGGGTTGAAGGGATCTCTGGAATAATTTAGAGCAGGGTACCTGAACCTTGACTACTTGAAGATGTGTGGACTTCAACTCCCAGAATTCCCCAGCCAGAATTCCCCCTTCCACACATCTTCAAGTCGCCAAGGTTGAGGAGCCCCGATTTAGAGGAAGGGGGGATGATGAGTTTGTTAATATCTGTTGAAAAGAAAGTTGGAAGTAATTTACTTTAGTTTCTTCAGTTATCTGTCTTTTTTCTCTTTCTCTTTTTTTCCTTCTTTGCACTTTATTCTCTTTTTTCTTTTTCCCTTTTCTTTTTTAGATTTGTCTTTTACTCATGAAAAATATTTAATAAAAATTGTATTTAAAACAAGACTGACATGCTTTGGACTCCCTGTGCCTTCTTTTTTTAGTTGCATTGATTTCTTCTTCTGCATCCTTGCATTCAATGTTTTCCAAATTTGGTAAACAAGCTATGATTACTGCCATTTATTTTGATTCCCAGCTGAAATCAGAACTGATCAAGGAATACAATTGTCATAGGACGCCCATCTCCATCCCCAACAGAAAAAGTCAAGTCCTCTGTGCGCTGAGAGCCAAAGTAAATGCAGTAGATGCATGATACAAATGTGTGCTACATTCTGGAAGATTAAGATTAGCTTCAAGGGAGAATGCAAAAACCACTGTTGAGGGCCATGAAGAATGTGGAAGAATGCAGCCAGGGAAAGTGCATTTTAAAATATTCATTTCACTAATAAAAATATAGAGAGTTCTTTTGCTTGTCTTTCTCCTATGCTTTTAAGCTGTTCAGCAAGCAACTGGAATGGCCATCCAACACCTTGTCACATATATGTGTATGCTCACTAGGTGTGGCTGGGATCAGAGCTCTATCTGCTGACCCTTTTGACCTTTCAATACAAAACAGCAGAAGTCCTTAGGACTATCAGATCTGAATTAAAAAATCTGGACAATTACTAGATGGCAGCAAAAGGTCATCTGGATTGCTGCACCCCGATTCTGGTAGCCCTAAAGTCTGTCGCCAAAATGCAGAAAAGTTAGGAGGGCTACCAATCTACTGTAGGTGTCCAATAAGGAAATGGAGAAAGTTGTGAGAAAGGTTCTGGTCTCTGCTTGCTTTCTCCAAATAAAATGCTTGCAGTGGTAAAACTGCTCCTACCTCTTCTGCCTTTATATTTTTTCTTTAAATTAGGCCACTGTTTCTCAGAGTACTGAGCCATTCCCAGTCGTCAGAGCTTGGCTTTGAGTGCTTTCGCTCAGACACTGATGCTGAATGACTCTCTAAAAATGGGAAAGCAGGCAAGGAAAGGCGAGCGGCATTAAGCCTCAAGTAAGACATTTAAAATGAAATCCTGCAGGGGAAAAAATTGCCAGAGCCGATTGTGGAGTGGAATTGAAGGCCAGACTTTTAGGTGAAAAAACATCCAGGTTAGGTTCAAACAACCCCGGGGCAGTCGTGCAGTAGGTTTAAACAGCTACCTTTTGGAGGGGGGTATTCATTTCGATTTATTTATTTATATTGGTTTTTATATAGCTGCCCGTCTCACAACTTTGGGGGAGGGGTATATGTGTTATTTATTTCGATGTATATCTCACAATCTTCTAGGGGGCGTGTGTTATTCGATTTATTTATTTATATCGATGTATACACGGCCGCCCATCTCACAACTTTCGGGGGGGCGTATGCGTGCTTGCTTTCTTCTGACCTTTCAGTGGTCGTGAAGGGACAAGAGAAAGCATCACGCCGCTCCAACTCCCTTTGCAGCTCTTGCTCCTCGCGAGCACGCGGTCGAGAGGCCGGCCTGGAATGTTCCCGCGCGGGTCACGTGGGCCTCCGAGCCCTCCCCGCAGCGCGTGCAGACCGAGCCTTCGCGGAAAGGGCGGGGGGGATTTAGCGGAGCGGAGCCGGGTGCGCGGGGGCACGACGCCCTCTTGTCGGCTCGCCTCCCCCTTTTGGTGGGGACGAGAGCGAGGGGTTGGGACGGGAGAAAAATGGCGGGAGGGATGAAGAACCGGGGGGGACGTGTGTGAGTGGGCGAGGGGATGGTAACGACCGGCCTGGTAGTTGGGAGAAGCTTCCGTGCTCAGGGCCAACGAGCACAAAGCGGAGCCGCCAGTTCGGCTCTGAGGTGATTTGGGCGGGAAACGGCGGCGGTGGCTACTTTGAGGGCCGTTTTGGGCGATCCCTTTTCCTCTTCTGGACCTCCTCGGGCACTTCGGGAGAATCTCCAAGGAAGGGCGAAGGCTGGAAAAGATGGGCCGAGCAATTAAGGAAATAGGATACTCAGAAAAGGCTTAAATCGCATTTATTAAATCTCTTGCGCTGTTTTATTTGTGTGTATGTAGACTTTCAGAGTGCTTGCCCGTTCCAATCCAAAAGTGTTATTCTTGGAAACTCACAGGCCAACAACGCACAGAGAATTTCCCAGTCTAATACAGCTAAAATCTTAAACCCAAAGACAGCCTTGACATTAAGAAGAGATTACAATAACCTGGTTTTAAGAAGTATTTTTAAGTTTGTGTTTCATGAATATTGTTTTTATAGCACACTTTTCTTACCCAAGTTGGCAACAACTAGTCTAAAAGTAATAAGGAAAATGCAAAACTAAAACATAAACTTGGTAATACAGTAGGAAAAACAAGATCTCAGAATATCCCAAGAGTGTCCTACTGGAATATGCATCTGAACTGCTGCTTTAGCTGATGCTTAAAAGCAGAAAGGGAAGCCAACCTGGTTTATGGAGGCAATTTTTAAAGCCTCCTCATTACCATCAGGGAATTCTCTTTCCTAGCATACCTTCCAGTTATTTAAATATTGAAACATGAAATTAGATGACATCCAAAGACTCTGAGAATTGCAACTGATTCACAAATTTAATATGAAAGCCAACACTCTAAATTGGATCTAGAAGCAAATAAAAAATCTTGAAGTTGTAATAATAATAGAGTAGTAGTAGTTTTTATTCTGTTTTGCAGTTTGCTTAATTACAACAAATTATGTTAATTTATGATTTAATTTATGAATTGAACTTGCACGGTTTTATATATAGCCACTTTGATTAAAAAAATAGGTGAGTATCTTGGCATAATTCAGACTAATCTGTGAAAATGTCTTTGTATAAGAAATTCTGCACATAAGAGACATTACTGAATTCCAATTAGCTTTATAAAAAGAGATGCAAGATACAACAGTACTCTGAATTCAGGTTTAACAAATGTGAGGTTCGAATGTTACTGATAATGTATTTACATAAATTTTAATAGCATTTAGAAAATCTTCATGGCACCATCAGGAAGAAAATCCACAGGAAAAACAACCAAACTAGCACAGGAAGATTCAACTGTACATGTCTATAACTTTGAAGATGACCCAAAAAAACATCTGAGTGGTTCTGAAGAGGACATTAGAGAAGGTGTAGTAACCAGCTCAATATTTAAAAAACCCATAATTCCACCAAGTATCCATTGTTTAGGAACTCACAGTTATCTGGCATGTAAAATTTACAAACAGGTTCTGAGAGATGGAAAGTAAACAAAGTAAACAATTATCAACAATCATGTAGAAGAGAGCTAAAACAGCCCAGTAGTCATTTATTTAGATAAATATTGTGTTTATGTTGTGCTTGTAGGCCTTCCATCTGGAGTGGAACTAGATAAACCTTTGGTTTAGTTCAGCAGAATTGTTACACTTTCACTGATTTAGAGGCACCTGAACTGTTTTCATGTCCTAATTCAAAACTCTTAAGAGCTCAAGTTTACAAACAGTACAATTTTCCAAGCTGTAACTCATAGTTTGTTGCACTAAAACAACAAAAAGTCATGTGGCAATTTAAACATAAAAAGATTCATTGTGGCTTTAACTTGTGGCTAGTCCATGAAAGCTTATTATATAATAAATATTTTAGACTCAGTCTTTACAAATTAGTGTGCTTTATCATTTATTTCAGCTGAGATTTTTGCATAATTTTCTACTGTGAGTATGGCACTGCAGTATAGTACATACCCAATCATGAAAAAATTTATAGCTTATTCTCTAAAAGTATTAAAACATGTTCAAAAAATTAATAGAAATAATATATTTAATAAAGCAATTACGTGTGTTATCCCTGAAGTCTGTATGTGACTTGGTAGTACAACTTTTTTGTAACATAAAATCTTAGATGCAGTCTCCTGAATATTTAATCAAATATTATAGAAGGAAATTATATCTGCTTTAAGCTGAATAAATATTGAAGGCATAGATAGAATAATGCATTCATTGTTCAGTCTTGTACATTATTTTCTGAATCATGTTTCATTATTTTGTTGAAACTATTTTTTTTGTTGTCCTCACAGAATGATGTACACAATACAGAAGATAATGTGTGACAATTTAATACATTAGGTTCAGTATAGAACTATAGGAGTTCAATTTATATGGAAAAATAAAATCTGTGATATTTTAAACGTGAGAAAAATATGATTGGATGAATGAATGTAATAACTATGTGACAGCTTCATTGGCCTCATGCATTTGAGTAGACACTACAAGACCCATCAGTATTTGGGGAGGTTCACACAATCCTGAGGATGCTGAGGACTGACCTGCTGTTTTCTTTTATCTTTTCTTGGTGATGCAGCTAATTAAATTTGTTTTGTTTTTCTATAAAGATGAAGCTCCAGTGATTGATAAACATGGGAAGAAAAGATCTTCAGTAACTCCTCATGCAGGAGTTGAGGATGATGTTGGGTAAATTGCTGTCTCTCACTTTTTTGATGCACAACTATTGTATTGTTAAATTTAATTATATATTATCAGCTAGAGTTACAGTAGCTTATCACAATCAGAAGTGTGTGTGTATAAATATATTCACAACTTTGGCCATTAAAAAAAGGTGTAATTCTCTGTATATCAACTCTGATATGATACTGCATAGAAAGATTTATTTTCAGGTCAGTGTGGGATTGTGTTGCAAATGTGTGTATGTGTGCATGTTTTAAATAAAGTTGGCCTTTATTTTACATAGAAACATAATTAAGAATTTGTAAAATTACTGGATTGGATCAAAAGCTATCCAATGTGAGAAATTTCAAGCACTCAGAGCCATTTTTTGAACTAAGAAGAAATGAATGGGGAAAGTGACATATAAACATATCACACAGAGTAGAATTCTTAAATCCATATGGTAATAGAACAGGACTACCATATTGGGCTGCCAAACTAGATGGCAACTAGATAACAAAAATACAGAAAACACCAACTCTTTGCAACCAACAAGTGGTCCTCCTGGGTTTTTAGTCCAAATATGTTAAGCCCCATATCAGATATCTTATATTAGAGATTTTAGCAATTTATACCAAAGTACAGTAGTGCTTGGTTAATGACCACTCGTTCAGTGACTGAAGTTATGACAGTGCTGAACAAGTAGTGGTTACAACTGGTCCTTGAAGTTCCGGCCATCCCAGGACTTCCATGGTCATGTGATCGTGATCTGGGCACTTGGCAACTGGCTTGAACTTACAATCCTGCAGCATCCTGCAGTCACATGATCATGATTTGCGACCTTCCCTGCTGGCTTCCTACAAGCAAAGTCAACGGGAAAGCCAGCAGGGAAGGTCACAAGTTGTTCATGTAAGTCTCCCCCACCTATACCCCCACCACACCCCACTGCACTTATGCCTCACTGGCCACTCACACACCCTCATGCAACCTCCCCAAGCCTTTCTGCACTTGCGCTGTGCCTCCCTGGTCACTTGCACACTCTCCCCCACCTGGTAGCAGCCACACCAAGCCCCACTGAGCCTGCACCACGCTTCCCCCACCACTCATGCACCCTTATGCATCCTCTCCCACCTGGCAGCAGCTACCCAAGCCCCAAGGCGCTCGTGCCACACCTCCTTGCCACTTGTGCACCCTCACCCACCCGGCAGCAGCCACCCCAAGCTCTGCCATGCTCATGCTGTGCCTCCTCGGCTACCTTCACACCCCCTCACTACTCCCACCTGGCAGCAGCCACTTACCTGCCTGCCAGCTTGCTTTAGTATTGTGTAATGTTTTATATATGCAGTATATTAACTGTATTAACTGTCATACTATGTTAAATAATATCTCTATTTTGTTGCTGTAAAACAATATTAAAAATATTAAAAATATAAATTTAATTTCTTATAATGTACAAAAATAGTTACTCTTAAAATTAAACATTTATAGGGGAGAAGTACAGAATATGCTGGAACGATTTGGAGGTATGTTTTGGAAAATACTCATATACCTAGTAATATACCTATTGCTACTGACTGCAGGAGGAGAAATAATAAAAACAATTTAAAAATATTTTTAAACAATGTGGTGTGACATGTCCTGTTTTGGCAGCAGTGTAATAAGTTTTACTGTGTAACATAAAACTGTATGTTTCAAATTTTGACAGTGAATCTTACTAGTGGGTAAAAAATCCAAAGATGTAGGAATTAATTTATGTCAGCAGAGCTGAATGGAGGAACACTATTTTATATGCTTTACTATCTTTTGCGTTTCCTGCTTTTATAATTCCTCCAAGTAAGTGTGGAGGGGTGGGAATAATATACAAATCAGTTTACAAGATACTTCAGTATATATTAATATTTGAAGTGCAAGATCAGTAATAGGTAAAGATACTGTATTGAAAATTCTTAGCTAACATTGAATTAATATAACAGTGTTATGTGCAATGTAAAGTCTATATTTATTTTGTTTTTATTTTTATGCACCTTATAGTATGATGGTCTCTAGCAGAACTGTAGAAAGTTTATTATTATTATGGTTGATCGCACAGTCAGCCAAATGTATAGATGATTTGGCATTTTTATCTACCTGTTGAGTCCTTCCCAAGGACTGGGACTTGATGGGGGATAAAAATGCCAAATCCAGTCTAATTATTGTACAAAAACAGCATTGGTCGCACTTTTGGATGATCTCTGGCATGGATGGGATGGTGGTTGTGCTTCCACCTTTGCCTTACTCGGCGGCTTTCGATACCATCAACCATGGTATCCTTCTGGACTGACTCAGAGAATTGGGGGTGGAGGTGGGGGTAGAACACACATTACACTTCTGCTTCATGAGCTGCATTGGTTACCAGTTAGCTTCTAGGTCCAAGTAAAGGTGCTGGTGTTGACTTTTAAAGCCCTACATGGGGCCGAGCTATCTGAGGGAGTGCCTCTTCCCGGTTTCATCTGCCCACCCTACCAGATCCAGCAGAGAGGGCATGTTATGGGTTCCATCAGCTAGGGAGCTACATTTGGCAGGCCCCAGGTGGCAGGCCTTTTCTACTGTGGTGCCTGTGCTGTGGAATCTTCTCCCTGAGGTTGGCCTCGTCATTGTTGAGCTTCCAGAGATCCCTTAAGACTTGATTATGCCAGCAGGCCTGGGGACCCCAGTGGACGGGGGAATTAGTGAGGTGGCTCCCTTATTTTTAACATCCTTTTATTTGTTTTATTTTGTTTTATATATTTTGATGTATTTTACTGTTTTTAGCTTTGTTGTACACTGCCCAGAGTCCCTGTAGTGAGATGGGTGACTATATAAATTGATTTAATAATAAATAAATAAATAAATATTATTATGGTTGGTGGCACAGTCAACCAGATGTTTAGACTGGATTTGACATTTTTATCCACTTATCAAGTCCTTCCCAAGGACCTGGGATAGGCAGATGCTGTTGTTTGATGGTGTTAAAGGTATTGAACTGTTAAAGGCAGGATATAAACTGTTCCAAGTAAAGCTGCCTTTTGCAATTGACTGATGGTGATTTTGTCAATGCCGATGGTCTTCAAGTGGTACTCCAGATGTTTTGGGATTGCACCCAAGGTATCTATAACTATTGGTACTATCTTTGCTTACTTTTGCCATAGTCGTTCTACTTCTATTTGCAGGTCTTTATATTTTGCAATTTTCTCCAGTTCTTTCTCTTCTATTCTGCTGTGTCCAGGTATTGCAGTGTCCACTATCCAGACTTTTTTTGTCTTTCTTATCAACAGTTGTTAAGTCTGGGGTGTTGTGT
The DNA here is from genome assembly GCF_059951505.1 of Python bivittatus. Classification (NCBI taxonomy): domain Eukaryota; kingdom Metazoa; phylum Chordata; class Lepidosauria; order Squamata; family Pythonidae; genus Python; species Python bivittatus. The sequence continues at coordinate 43,564,360 of NW_028277058.1, forward strand.
GGCAGGTGCTTGTTTGTTTGAATTCTAAAGTCCCAGAGCATTTTAGCTTCTTCATCTTCTATTACTTTGTCTGTTTTGTGATCCCACTAGTTCTTGCTTGCGGGCAAATGGCATTTCTTGCAGATATTCCAATGCACCACTGTTGCTACTTTGTCATGCTGTTGTTTGTAGTCAGTCTGTGTGATCTTCTTGCAGCAGCTAACTAGGTGGTCCACTGTTTTTTCATCTTCTTTGCAGAGGCAGCATTTGCTGTCTATTGCTGTCTTCTCAATTCTGGCTTTATATGCATTTGTTTTTAAGGCTTGGTCTTGTGCAGCCAGAAATAGCCCCTCTATCTCTTTCTTCAGCTTTCCTGCTCTTAGTCATTGCCAGGTCTTGTTGTTATCTGCTTTGCCTGCTAATTTTTTTGTGTACTGGCTGTGTAATACTTTGCCTTGCCATGTCTCTTTTCTATTCTTCATTTGGTCTTTCTTATAGGCCAGTTTGGTTTCTTTGGTATTCAGTAAGCCTTCATGGTATACTAGCTTCAGTGCAGTTCACTGTCCTTCAGTGCAGTTCACTGTCCTATTCTTCCAGTGCTTTTTTTCTTCTTCAACTGTCTGGTGTACTTGTAACATTCCACGCTCACCTATGCTCCTTGGTAAGTAGAGTCTGTCAACGTTGCTGCATGGATGAAGGGCATGATTCATTGTCATTATTTTTCTGGTCTTCCTGTCCAGGCCTTTTACTTCAGCTTGAGTCCAGTCCACTATTCCAGCTGTATATTTAATGGCTGGAATTGCCCAGGTGTTAATTGCCTTGATGGTATTTCCTCCGCTGTTTGGATTTTAAAATCTTCTTCACTCTTCTGATGTATTCACTACTAACCTTCTTCTTGACCTCAGTGTGCTTGATGTTGTCAGCACTAGGATGCCCAGGTATTCCTTGATTCCTTCAATTTTCAATATTTTTCCCCTGTTGATGGTAAAGGTGGCACATTTGTCCAGTCCAAACTCCACTGTAATACCTTGGCTGTATATTTGGACAGTGTTGAGCAGTGATTCCATTTCAGATGGTGTTTTTCCATACAGCTTCAGTTCATCCATGTAAAGGAGGTGGAATAACCTGGCAGATGTTTTTGATGTTTGATACCCATGTCCTGACTTGTTCAGTATTGTTGACGGAGGAATCAATGCAATGACAAACAGTAGTGGTGATAGTGAGTCTCCTTGAAAGATTCCTTTCTTGATGTTAACCTCTCCCAGTCTGTCGCCATTAACCTGTGGAAGCAACTGTGTCTTCCACTGTGCTGTTGATCTTTGCACAAAACTTCTGATGTTTCTATTGATTCCTGTTATTTCTAGGCACTTGATTATTCAGTCATGTGGCAGAGTCGAATGCCTTCTTGTAATCAATCCAAGCTACATTCAAGTTGATCTTCCTTCTCTTACAGTTTTCCAAAATCATCTTGTCAATTAGGAGCTGATCTTTTGTCCCTCTGCTGTTTCAGCGGTTTCCTTTCTGCTCAGATGGAAAGAGCTTGTTTTCAACTAGATGCTGTTGGACTGCATCAGCTACAACACCAGTTAGCAATTCAAAAGTTGTTGGCAAGCAAGTAATTGGCCTGTAGTTGCCTTTTGCTGGATCTTTAATTATCAGGTAGATTTTGCCTGATGTTAGCCAATCTTCAATTTCACCTCCTTGCAGTATGTTGTTAAACTGCTTGGCAGTGAGTGAGTGCAGAGCACTCAGATGTTTCAACCAAAAACCATGCACTTCATCTTCATTTGGTGCTGGGCAATTCTTGATCTTCCTTGCCCTTTTTCCAACATGTCTGCTGTTATTACAAGTTCTTTAATTTCAGCTTCTTTTTTATTCTTACCTACCTCCTTTATCCAAGCTGGATTCTTGTTATATTTCTTTGGGTTGTCCCATAGCTGCACCCAGAACTGCACTGTTTCTTCTTTGTCATGTGTTGACTGGTTCATTGCACTCTCTCCATTGATGGATTGGTAGAAACCTTTCTGATACAACTGAAATTGGAGATTCTGCCCGTAGTGTGCTATTCGAGCTTTGTATCTGCTGATCTATTATTATTATTATTATTATTATTATTATTATTATTATTATTATTATTATTATCACTGTTTACAATTTTTATTTATAAGAATAATTACCAATTTGTATTCCCAAGACTTAGCAGACCATGGTGGATAGGAGTAGAGCATAGCACTAAAACTTTTTATATATTACGCTAGAACTTAATAGTAGATATATGAATAGAAGCTTCAAACAACAAATCAGTGTATTCTTCTTGACTAGTCATTGAATAGAATGCCAGAGTATTAAAGAAAAAGAATTTAAAAAAGTGTTTCCTTATTCAAAATAAAGTCCCATTCAAGTAGACCATAGCTCCTGCAATTTCATGGACATGACATGTAGTTATCTTGACAGACAGTATTCATATCTATTAACAGCCTTCTCTGCCCTCACCATGATTGTGTAGTTTAGAGTATGCATGAGAGACTGCTAATTTCCCCTTAGAGGTTTTTCTTAATGTTGTGGATAGTTTCAGTCAGTTTGGTACCCCTGAGACATGGATACAAGCTTTATGAGATGAGTTTAAAAACCAGTATATGAAAAACAGGAACACATAGCAGAATTCAGATCAGATTGTTTTGCTTCATTTTATCCTTGGAGAATAAAGTCTCTTAATATTACAGCTTACATATTCCAAAGTTGCCTAAACCTGTGAGAGTAATTGATCACTCTAGGCATTATGTGCTTCAACCATTTTTTCCCACTAGTTCTCTGGCTGAAATTCTGTGGAAGCAGCTTTTGGAGGGAGAATGTTTCTTCTTAAACTTGTTTTTATTTTATTTTTTCAAATTGGCCCACCCATATTTGTTATTTGGTTTGTGTATATCACATTCTGGGATGACTGTGCACACAAACTGGGAAAGGACCATTGGATATTCATCAATAAGATTCTTTCATGTTGATTTGATTAAGGCATCTACTCCCACCTTTATTTTTCAAATTAAGCTTGTGTTTTGTTTCCTCACTAGTGGGATGAAAATTATTCTCCTGTTTTCCTCTGTATTGATAGCCTTGGATATTTTCAATGTAGATATGCTTCCAGTGGCTTTGTCATGGAAGGAACTGCCTGCCTAATAAGAAGAACCTGTGAGTCTAAATAAAATCAGTTTGTTTAACAGAGGTACACACGAATACAAGAATGCCTGGCAAAATGATAGGTTGACTTATCTGCCTCCATTGAGTGGAAGTCTTAAGCCCTTCTCCCACAATCCTTACTGCGTGCTCCTGGGGAAAGCCTATGCCCCTGTCAGCCATTTTTTCCTCAGAGAAATTCTTTCTGGTGCTGAATTACACAGGAGTAGATAAAGTGGCAACCTCTTTCCTTTTTGTAGTGTAACCAAGCAGATGCACATGCTAAGATTCTTTCAATGAGAGTCAGATTCAGTACAAATTAAACTCTTTATTATATATATCAAGTTGAAGAACTAAAAGGGTTCTAATCTATATCTAACTCCTCCATTCCTTAGATTGCTACTTTTTTCCTGGGTCTCCATCCAACTTCTGAGCTGGGATCCTGGTTACTTGGCTTTGAGCTAGCCCACTCCCTCTGCAGAGAATAAAGAAAAAAGCAAAATGTAACTGCTTTTTCTTTTTTAAAAAAGTTTACCTGAGGGAGGAATCTCCTTGATCCTGGTTGGCTTTTGATTTTTGCAGGCTTTGGTGGTCTCTGTCCATTTACTTGATTAGACAGACCGGGTTTTTAACCCTTTCAGTGTATATATCTCTTAGAATGGTATTTCTCCCTGTTTATTATAGTTTGCTAATCTATTCCTTGCTTATTCCATTTTCTCATGGAGTTAATCCATTCAGTGGATCCCTCCATTGCACCTAAAAGGAAGAACCTTCACAATGAGTATCCAATGTATTTTTCCAGTTGGTGCACAGAGAGCATATTTATATATCTGGGCTTCCTAAACAGAAATAGGATTTTCTGAACAGAGCCATTGATTAAAAGAAAGGGAAGCAGTTGTTATTCAGTGTAGAAAACTTTCAGTGAAAAAAACCAAACAGTTGAAAATTTTCTTATTCTGTCTCCCTTTGTCCTTCGCCTGTTTTAGAGCTACATCTAATTGATTTAATTCACACACACAGTATTTTTTTAATATTTATATAAATTACAGATGACAAGCACTAGCATAAAATAAGCATTTGTTCTCTTTTCCATAGGAAGAATGACTTTTTTTTGGTAATAATTTAATTAAAGTTTACAAATAACAAAGATAAAAGAGAAATAGAAACTAAGAGAAATATAAAAAGCGAGGACAAGAAAAAGAAAAGTGCAAAGCAAGAGAGAAAAGAAAAAAGAAATATAAAAGTGACTTCCCCCTCCCTCCAGACAAAAGTATAAATAACCCCTGTAACTTAACACCTTCTCTAGTATTTTAATAATAATTTAAAAAAATCTCTTCTTCCCATAATTCATCTCTTATCAATAAACAAATTATAACAACTCATTCACTTCAGCAAAAGTCCATTAGGAACTACCAGAAATAATAATATATATATTTTACCCTTAATGAAATAAATCTTTTGTGCTCCAACTTACCACTTTTTCTAAGAGATAAAGCAAAAGAAATCTGCCCCCAGTTGTAAACAAATCTTTAAAGCGTCATCATTCAGTTCTGGTCATAAAGAAATTCCATTTACAGCTACCAGAAACCACAATACATAACTTCACTTTGTTGTCCAGAGAATGACTTTTTTTAAGATCATACCTGCTAGAATACATGATTTATGAAAAAAATACAGGTGGTTCTCATTTACTGAACACTTGTTCAGCGACCGTTCAAAGTTGCCATGGTGCTGAACAAGGGGTACTTATAACCAGTCCTCAAAGTTCCAGCCGTTGGAGTGCCCCCATGGCCACATGATCACAATTTGGGTGCTTGGCAACCAGCTTGCATTTGCAACAGTTGCAGTGTCCCAGAATCACATGTTCATTTGTGACCTTTCCTGCCAACTTCACACAAGCGAAGTCAGTGGGGATGCTGGCAAGGAAGGTCACAAGTTGCTCTGGTAAGTCCCCCCCCACCTTCCTGCACACTGCGTTGTCCTTCCCTGGGCCTCCCTGTGCTTGCCCACATGCACTCCATGCCATTCCCTGGGCCTCTCTGCTCATACCTGCGCTCTCCTTCCCTCAGCATCCCTGCATTCACATGAATGCAATTGCACCCCTTCCCTGGTTTTCCCTGCACTTGCACACACTCACCCAGCCCTCATTCCCTGGGCCTCCCTGCACTTGCATGCACCCGCAGTACCCACCTCCCCCACACCCCACTCCTTACCTGGGGCTGCCACTTAATGACCCAGGCATCTTTGGGTTACCACAGCAATCAGGACTACCTGGATTGCCATTGTAACTCAAGGACTACCTGTATGCTTATTGCTTCTGACATTGCTTATGGCTTATATGTAAGTTTATTATATAATTTACTCAAAATCAGTTAAACTCCATTTAATCAGGTACAGTCTTAAATAAAAGCACATTCTTAAATTGTACTTAATGCAGTTTCAGTTTGGTTCTCAAGCCAAGTTAGTCTTGTGAAATTGCCTTACTGAAAAACTTAGTTAAAAATCCTGAGAGATGCTTGGTACTTTCACCCAGCGATAAAGTGGAAGTGTAAGGAAGTCCTGTTTTACTGCTTTTGCTGTTGATCATGACACGTTAAGAAACATTCTGTCTCTCGGTACAGATTGGTATTATAGTGGCATTTATCCAACTGATAATGATAATGATTCAGCATTTACTAGCATACTGGCTTCTTGCAAATACTACAATTAGGTGTACAATTTATGTAATACCCAAAATCAGTCAGAAAAGGTGCTGTAGTAATGTTTAGATTTATTACAAAAACTGCTTGCTAAAAATGCATTGTACAACAATTGTCTTACTGTAGCGGACATTAACAAAGCTCTTCTGGCTAAAAGGAAAAGATTAGAAATGTATACAAAGGCTTCTCTTAAAACAAGCAACCAGAAAATAGAATTTGTTTGGAAAACGCAACAGGAACAAAGGTAAGTTACTTCAAGAGTAATATATATTTCATAGGAAATCATTACTTAATTCTATAAATAATAACTAAATTTTGTTCAGCATTTTGCCTACTGAAAAACAAATTCCTTTAGCTCTTGGAGAAATATCCTTACTGCTTTTTTAGGTATCTCGATTACCCAGAATGTGAATGAATCTGGATTATATTAACCCAGGAATTTAAAAATAGTGATTTTATTTTTAAAAAAAATCATTGATTTTCATTTGTTTGCATTTTACAATATAAAGAAATGCCACCATTTTGATACTTAAAGCATCAAAGTCTGCAATTTTTCAGGAGTTCCCATGAATACGCTAATTATATTCTGTTAAATTCACCATTTATTGCACACCCTTATGGATTTATTTTACAAGATATTACATATTGCACTCTTTGTAATGATAAATATATATTGTAGGCAAAAGGTTAACCACGAGTATTCTCAGCAGTTCCTGCATGTATTTCAACAATGGGATGCCGATATACAGAAAGCAGAGGAACAGGAAGAGAAGCTAGCGGTTTGTTTTCTTGTGTTTATTTTTGAATATGCTAAGTGTCAGAGATTGCTATTTTATGCTTTTTCTTCCTGCAGTATAGGAGAAATTATCACTCAATAATCAGAGATAAGAGATGCAATATTCAGTGATGTAGAATTCTTTGCATTACTTTCTTTGCGATAATGTATATTCACCTAGAGTACAGGAAATTCAAGTAAAATTAGCAAAGTGAAGCACTGATCAGTTTATAAGGCTTATGTTTTACCATGAAAAACAAGTGAGATTTAAGGCCAGTTAATAGGTTGGTCAGGAACTTACAACTTTCCTTTCTGCCAGAACTGGGGCTCATACTAGCTGTCCCAGTTTGCTTTGTAAATGATCTCCTTCGAAAAATAAACTTGAACATCTAGGTTTCAAGTTGAATTCAGGTATACACGTAGTTTTGAAACTTAAAATATGCAGCACCATACAACTTGGATTAAGTCTACTCCTGACCTGTCTTTTATTGACAAGGAACATTTCTGTAATTGAATTATATCAACTTATTAACCATTAGGGGTTTTTTTTCTCTTCAGAATGTATTTCGACAACAACAGAAAGCTTTCCAGCAAGCAAGAATAGTTCAAAGTCAGAGGCTGAAAACAATTAAGCAGCTGTATGAACAGTTTATAAAGGTCAAGTTATACACTTTTAAATCAAATGGTAGTTCTGAAACATAGTTTTATCAAGTTCACAATTAAAAGTGTAGTTTTCAGTTAAAACACCTAAATGGTGCTAAAGATATACGTGGCATGCAATAACATATGCAGTAATATTGTTAATGCACAGCAATACTTTTATGCTTTAAAAATGAAAGCGATTACTACTATTAGGTATTAGCTGTTTAGATTTGTTACCAAATAATGACTTTCTGTACCCATTCTGCCCAGTTTCTACTAATTTCTGATCAATCAAGTAGTTTTATAATCAATTCAACACTGCCAGTACAACATACTGGAGTTGATACAGAAATCCAACATCTAATTTTCATAACTGGACAAATTTCTTATGTAATACTATCTCAACTATGTTCCACTTTCAAGCTTTCTTGTTCCATATAGTGATTGTGTTATCTGTGTAGCTCTCTTCCCAAATCACTTCAGAGCTTGTATTATAGCACCGAGATCAGTAAATATCTTCCAAATGAAATTATTTTATCTTGCTAAGATTAACATTTCCTGTATCTATGCGATTATGTCTTTTAGAACACTGATGTATGTTGAGGGTTGAGCTATAGATTAATTTTAAAAATGCAAGAGATTTCTTGATGTGAATTACTGGCAAATTTTCATGAAGGTGAACTCTAATTTTAGAGTATGGAAGACATGGAAAGGACTCATGAAAGTCTTTTAGCAGGGGCACAAAGTGAACTTCGCAAAGAAATGGCTATGTTGCAGAAAAAAATAATGATGGACACAGTAAGTATTAATACTGATTTATGAAAACTTCAATAACATTTTAAAATAGCACACTTAAATAGAAAAAAACATTGTTTACAATTCACACGTTAGAGTGCTGTGATACAAAATATTGCATCTGATCAATATTTTTTTTCTTTTTTCTCATAACAGCAACAGCAAGAGATGGCAACTGTTCGCAAATCTCTTCAGTCCATGTTATTCTGATGGTTCAGTGGAGAAATAACTTGTACCTAAGTAACATGATACAATTATACACATTAGCCATCGTGGGGGGAAAAAAGCAACTGTTTTACATTCCATGTTAAAAATTACATGTGTCTGAATAGTTCTTCATTGTTAACAACAGAGAAATCAACAAGTAATAGAAGCAATTACTGTTTTTTCATTTTCACAATATTATGGTTCTTTAATCTTAACATATCTGCACAATTTTCCTTCATTTTTGAATTACAAATATAAATGCCTGGGTTATGATAGTATTTGTAAACTTCAAAATACCTATAGACTGATCCTTAGTTAAGCACAGTAGTACTTAGAAGTCTATTAGTAGAATTGGAATTTCAAGTCAAAATGAAAAGTTCCTAAAAACTAGGGGGGAAAAGCATTATCACACACATTAAGAGTAAAGTGCTTTAACATGAGATTTGAACAATACTGTTTACAAATTCCTTACTATCATAAAATACAATATATGTTTTCTAGATTTAGTACTGTAGTAATCTGAAACTAGTAATAAGTGGTATGATGTACTTTTTGCATTGTGGGCTAATAAATTGTTTTGGAAATACTAGTTTATCTAATTAAATTAAAAACTCTTAAATTAAAGTACCAATGCAGTGATTATTGAATAAAGCTTTATAGAGTAAGAAAGCACTATTCCCAACTGAAATGTTTTTTACCATCATCTGAAATATCAAAGGCTTGATTCAGTGAGCTTATAAATAAAAATTTTTAAAAGTAATTTACATTTCAAACATTACAGATGCAGTATTTTCATGGTTATGGAATATTGCAGTTAAAGCAATTTAGAATTACTGATGAAATGCATTTGACTTTTGAGTCTGATTTCTTTAAAAAAAAAATTAAGTACTATATTTCTTCCTTTTTCACAGAAATTTGCTTGAAATATTTAATTATATTTAAATATAAAGGTTTTAATTACCATAATGCCATTCCATTAATTAATGGTTTTCTATATAGAATTCACCGTTATGGTTGCATAATGCAAATCTTTCAAACTGGATTTGCAAATGTTATTTTTATATAGATCAGCTTATGGGGCTTTTTTTACACCACCTATTTAAAATTCAAGGTAATAGATTATTCTTATAATTATATTGGATTTTCTAATTAATAAAGAAGCCTAGGCAGATTTCACATATTAAATTTCTAGGGAGAAGTCATTATGTTTCAATGAAATAATTTCTGCTAATATTTAAATATTTACACATTACGTTTTTAGCCTATATGCCAGTGTGACATAGTAGAATTAACCAATTCATTCCATTTAATATTTATGGTCCAATTCACACACAAGATCTTAACTGAACATTTGAAATCAGTCTTTAACATGATTTCATTAGCATTTATAAATGTTAACACATGATTAAACAGATGATCAAGGTTGGATAAAGTTGCCAGCACCTCAAAGTTCATGACAGCAATTTTTCCATAAGAAAATATTTCTAGAGGGATGTTATAATAATTAGTGATGCATGTTAGAATTCGTTATTTAATAGATAAGCTCTGGTCACCTTGGAGTGATTCCTTAATGGAACTGTGCCACAGAAACCAGCAATAAAATCAGAGAACAATATTTAAAAAAATAAACTATCCTGACAGTGCCTACAACTGCTTTTATTATGAAATGTTAAAGCTAAGATGAAACATGTTTTTTAAAATCAAGCATGATTTCTGTTAAATGTGTTCAGTCATAGCTCCTACTAACATTATTTGTGCTTCTCATAACCTAAGAATAGTTTTTGAACGATAAGGTCATAAATTAACAAAGTTAATGCCTCAGTGTTACATGAAGACACAGTCATCTAACAATACAAAGAAAAGAACTGGTTGTAGATTTTTTTAGTGACATAAAAGTTCAAAGGAAAAGGAAAAGCACATATTGCTTGCTATGCAAAATATATTCTAAATACAAATGTTAATGTCTATATCATACCAAAAAGTACAGGTATATAATCCCAATGTATTTATAACACATTTTTGTAAATGAAAATAGAATTTTTGTTGCTTTAAATGTAGTGGACCAGATTATATTATGTTCAAAAACAGAATGGTTTCACATTTAAAAAAGATTAATGATTTCCTTCTCCATCTTATATCCAAGACTCAACTGTAGTACTTTCTCACCCCACCCCAGCCCCAAGTTTTCTTTTTTATAAACTGCTGCCTGGGAAGTTACAATCTGAAATGGCAGAATAGGCTATCCAACCCCACTCACTAATGTAATGAAAAGCAAATACAGGTAGTCCTCGGGTTACAACCATTTGTTCAGCAACTGTTCAAAGTTGTGACGGCGCTGAATGAATGGTATGATGGATCTTTGTAGCTCCAACCATCGCAGCATCTCTGCGATCACGTGATTTCTGATGTTCCCTGCCAGCTTCCCACAAGCAAAGTCAATGGGGAAGCTGGCAGGAAGTCAGAAGTTGCGGTCATGTGAGGTCCTTGCTTAACGACCGCAACTGGGACTGCTGGATTTGCTGTCGCTAAGCAATGTGGTCAAGTGACATTGTACTTTATGACCGCATCGCTTAGTGACAGCAATTTGGGTCCAAATTGCCATTGTAAGCCAAGGACTACCTGTATTACAAAGGCAAAAAAATTGTGCCAGTTGCTAGAAGAGGAAAATGTTTAAATGCTTCTGTCTACCACAGACTTCAGCTGAAAGGGGAAACTGCAAACTATATGTTGTATGGCCCTTACAGAATACCATATCCTTTTAATCGCTAATTTAAGCATATTGGTTAATTTTTTAGCCATTAACAACTAACATTTCTTGAAAGCCCAAAAAGTTACAGAATTTACAAAATGGGCTTATTTATGCTGTTATTGTACCTATATACTAATGGTAAAGTTACTCTCCTAAAAAGTCAATTTTTTTATGGAATAGCCCATGCTAGTGGTCACCTGCATTAGACTTTCAAGCATATGTGTCTACAAACAGAAAGTTTTTACACAGGGATCAGTTACCTTTTAACAAAAGCTTCTTTAAACTCTATGATCCTGATCAAACTAACTACAAGTCTTAGTATAACTTGAAACTTTATGAACTCCTTCATATATTTGGTTTTCTTTAAAAGCCTTCAGATCTGTATTTCTTTAAAAAAAAAAGTACTTTCCATAATTCAACATTTCCCCCTACTCCTTCTTCTCTTCGTATTTAGCTATAAGTCACTCATTATGGTTCTGAACCTGTTCAGGAGCTTGTTGAGATGAAAGCTTGAAGACCTGTATGTGAAGGTGAGCAGCAATCTGTATGCATATTCCAGTGAAGTATCTCAGCAAATCAAACAACGAGATGAACTAAAGATGAAAAGGGGGAAAAAGCTTACAAGTTAATATTACAGCACCTGTTGTATACAACAGAACTATTCTGTCCTTTTATCCTCCTCCTATTTGATCTGGCAGATAATTTAGAATCATATAAAGCCACTTGAAAAAAAGAAAGCAGTTACCAATCAAGTGAGAATTGCAGTACTTTTTAAATTTTAGTGTTCTGTAAAATTACAGAAAACATGGCTTTCCCCAGAACTCGAATTTCCTCCCCATCCCACCCCCAGGAAGACAGAATTCCAACTGTGCATCCAGTAAACTACAGAGGAATGAACAAAAGAAGAGATAGGAAAAGCCATGGTTGCCTCCCCTTCTAAGTTGGTGTTGAATTAAGAAACGCAAAGTGTCTTGCCAACTTATAACTGTAATTGTTGCTTCTATTCTATTTGATATGACCTAAATGTAATGGTACATTTCAATCCAACAAAATCTATGCGTTTGGAAGCAATACATTTTATGAATAGAAATATTAATCCATTAGTGACACAGCTATTAATGGTAAATCCTAAATCATCATTTATATAGCGCAAGTCTTTTTTTCTATTATAGGACGGTATCTTGAAAATGGGTTGCTCCTCCCCCTTCATTCAGTGGGCAGGATTAAAAGATTTATAACAATCCCTAAACTGGAAGAGGGTACCCTTCTTCAGTTATGTTCCTGCCTAAACATGCAGAACTTTGTGGAATTCCATCCTATTTTCCCTCACTGTTTTTTTTTCCACATGGAAAGTCAGGAAAGCTGAGCTAAAGGGTGTTCCCAAAGATAACAACAAGAAAGCCTGCTAGGACCTCTTTTGGCTGCAATAAACAAACAAGCTCAGAAGCTAAGTATTCTCAAGCTTGATTTAGATGGAGACAAAGGGGAATGTGGGCTAAGGCTGAAAAGCAAGTTGATCAGTATAAATGTAAAATGGTAATACACAGAATATAAGACTAACTTGTCTTACCCTCCTTGAGAAGTTAGGGAAAATACTCATTTTCATGAGTTTTTTTTTAAACATATTTAATATCATCTAATGGTAGGATGGAATTTCTGCAGAAATTTCCTCAAATAACAGCTTGATAATTTCATTATGTCCAAGAAAGTTAAGAGTCTTAATTCACTAATGTTTCATATATGTAATTTCTCTCCACAGAACAAGTTCAAGGGAAAACAACCAAGTTTCTGGCCAAATTAACCTTTAGCTTCTTTTTCAATGCATATTCTTGCTGGTGCCAGATTTCTCCTGAGAGAGAAACTGCATCCCCCATTAATTGGAGATTTACAGAAAGAAGATACCACTCTATTCTTTCATCATTTACAGTAGTTGAGGCCCACTCAAAGGGAAAATATTTACTGTATTTCAATAAGGCTTTCTTATAGCAATTGTTATGTATGCCAGTTATTCAGGGGAACAACTGGAAGGGATGCACTCTAATTGTATTCTTATTTAACACTTCTCCTGGTTAGTGTTTCCTACAGACATTTGGATAATTAAGCTGCACAGCATAGAGTTTCTAGTGATATGGTAAAGATGCTAGGTTTTCCAGTGTTCCCAATCAATATCTATCACTCATCCTTACATAAGTAAGCTAACAACTCACAATCTCTTTCAGTAGTAATGTGATTCTTTTAGCTTACTGTTATGGTGCAATTTTGATGTCCTTTCATTTTTTAAATCTATATTTTATTTACTCTGTTGTCTCCAATATGATCCAACAACATCAGTTCTTTTTCAGGACCTCATTTTGTCTTAGTCTAGACTACTCTGGATAAAACGTAGCATAGGTTGGACACATAAGGAATGATAACATATTTTCTTTCTGGGACTATAAACTTTGAGCAGGCTATTTTAAGACATAAGGGATTCATGTTTTCAAGGTAGATTAATTCCACATTTTCTTTCTACTGTTGCCTCTCTGGAAGAATAATTATCCATTCACTGAGGAGCACAGCCATCTTTACCTTTTTCCCATCAAGCTGCCTTGATACAAATAAAGCTGTTACATAGTCTTTGTACCTTCTTGTTAAGGAAATTCCTAAAATTCTTGCAAAATTGTATCTTTCAGCTCCTGAGGACTGCTTTGGTATGTTTCAGTTTTCAAAATATCCTGTTCTACTGTAGGAAAACAGAACACTAAACAGAACTAATGATACCTTTCTGTCCTTGGGAACTCATATTTTTGTCATAAACCAGAAACTAATACGTGTTTGATTTCTAAATTAGATAATCCACTAGATTTTTTTGCTGCTTTTGGGGATCAGGGTGGGGCAAAGGTCAAACTACCAAACATTATTATATTATGTATTCTTATATACATAATTACATAAAAACATAATGCTTGCAAATTTAATGGAAATTTACTTACCAGTGCTATCCACAGAACAATATATTCATCAATAAAACAACTGAAGTACTGGTTTAGAAATAAGAGGCCTGGCCCAATAAATGCAGTATCTTGAAGGAAGATCTCACTTTTTGTCATGTGTGCTATCTATAAACAGAAATTACTGGTCTGAGATTGGTGGCTATATAAATTGAATGAGTAAATAAATAAAATCAAGACTTTAGATCCTATTTTAATTTTTTGCAGTGTAAATGTACTATCAACTCCTGTGGGAGTCATTAGAATGCTATCAAATCAAAAACTTCAAATTGTTTTAAAATGTACACTAAGCAAGAATAGTAACAACTTATTAGTGATCAACAATCAGAACTACAAAAAATGTGAACAGATTTTGTCTACTGGTAGAGGTACTCATTTCTTATCCACTTTAAAAAGCTTAATATAGAATAGCAATTGTAATACACAATATATATTCAGTGTTTATTAAAAGTAGACTTACATGGAGTAAATGCATACTTTCTAGTTTATCTTGGTGTTCAGTGGGCTTTCTTTCTGGTAAATATGGCCTTAATAATAAAATCTGAAACTACTGTTTGTAGGTATTTGCTATTAGCAAAAGAGTACCAAGAAACCATTCATTGTTTTATTTGTCTTAATGAACCATAATTTGTAGTAAGTGTCCATTTTTTAAAACCGAATTAATATACTATCATATTTTAGATTTCTAGGTAGTTTTTAAGAAAAAAATGTTCCATTTGCCCACATTAGCTACAATCCTAATCACACTAACTTGGAAGTTAGTTCCTTTGAACTCAGTGGGCCCTTTTTCTTGGTGAACATACATCAAATTACACTATTAGTTTGACATTTTTTATTAATATCACATTAATACTGATTCTTAGAATTCTTTATTGTGTTCAAAACACTGCATACGTCATAATGTTATGTGCACAGCAAATAGCAAGAAGTTTTTACCATCAATTTTTGTGTGATTTTTGCAATCACAAATCCAAAAGTTAAGGCATACAGACAAGGATGTTTTTCAAACAGATGAGTTGTGGATTTTTTGTAGATCATTATTGCCAGAGTAATAATTAGGCCTATATGAAGGCCTGGAGATAAAACACTTGTTCCCTGAAATACATAAAGACATTTATGTATTTATTTTAGAAACTTATGTTCTGCTTTTTCTTTCTAGCTCAAACAATAAAAAATAAAAAAACATAAATAGATGTTAAAATATAAAAGTTAGAAAATAATTAACATCAAAAATATAATAGCACTAAGAAATGAAACAAAACAATATGATCTACTGAATTTGAATCAAACCTGTTTTTACAAAAAAAGTGCATATAGGAAGAAACCTGGAAGAAACCTGTCCTTAATCTATCCAGATGTAAACAATTTAGGCCTTTAAATATTAAAAGCAGAATTCTGAATTCACCCAGAATTTAAAAGATAATCTCTGCAAACTGGAAGATGGGATTGGCTAAGTAGCATTTTCCACCATTTGAAGTTTCTAAATGCTTTGAAAGCAAGCCATAGAACCTCCCAGACTCCTAAGATATGAATACAGATAGTCCTCAGGTTATGATGGCAATTGGGACCAGAATTTCTGTTGCTAAGTGATGCAGCAAGTGCAATGTCACGTGACCACATCACTTAGTGAAGACAATGCAGGCAGTCCTGGTTGCTGTTGTAACCCAGAGACGTGTGAGTCATTAAGAGGACCTCAAATGACTGGAGTCCTAGGCAAGCAGGCTGGCAGGTGAGTACCGCAGGCAGGCACTTCTGAGTGCAAGCAGGTGGGCAGGAGCTGCAGGCGGGCACTTCTGAGCACAGGCGGGCTAGCGGGGGATGTAGGTGGGCTGGTGGGGGCTGCTATGGAGTGTAGTCAGGTGGGGGTGCTACAGAGTATGAGGTCTCAGGGGCTCCTCAGGAGAAAAAGCAGCAGGAGCAACTTACAGGTGCAACTTGCAACCTTCCCTGCCAGCTTCCCCATTGACTTTGCTTGTGGAAAGCAGGCAGGGAAGGTTGCAAATGGCAATCAAGTGACTGCAGATTGCCACAGTGTTGTAATTGTGAGCCAAGTACCTGAATCATGACCACCTTACTGTGAGGGCACTGCTACGGCCAGAACTCTGAGGACCGATTGTAAGTCCCCCTTGTTCAGCACCATTGTCACTTTGAACAGTTGCTGAATGAGTTGTAGTTACAGTGAAGTCTAATTTTATCAGGAAGAGTTACAGCTTGTGTGTCCCAACTGCTCACTAATGCCATTAATGAAGATTTTAGCTTTTATACCAGATAGAAGAGGGAAAAGACTTATCAAATTGTTATACTGGCTTTGCTTTGAAAACGTTTAGCAAGAATAAGCAAACAACTCCACAGACACTTAAGAAAACTGAAGAAATAATTCAATCTTGAAACTGCGTAGCTGCTGTTATTATATCCTTTCCATTTCTCCTTTGTAATATGAAGCTGTAGAACAATTCAAGCTACGGCACAATTTTTTTATTAGTACATTTCACACTGAAGACTGGATTTAAGGCTTTCTAAAACTGAGCACACAGGAACTATTTATATTAACCAAGGTCACGTAAATGAAGAAATTCTGTAATCTGCAAATAAATCCAACTGAAAAAATGTTTATTCATATAAACCAACAATTAACATCTTAAAAATACTTACCGCTATTGTAGATCCGTTCTTTCCCACACCTCCTCCAAAGATTACTCGGAAATAATTATAAGTTGAATATACTGCCACACACACTACGCCAGCAAGAAGTATTTTCTTCAGTTGTAGTTCTAGCACAGGGATCTTGTAAGGAAAATTATCATTTAAAAGGTTTTAAACCTTTCCAGCACTACTAAAACTTAGCAATTTATCTGAACTATTTTTCTTCACTAAAAGCAAAGGTAACATAGCCATGCCATTCACGTCAAACAATTCTGTTAGCAATCCCAGATTATGATTGGAGGACAGGACTTTGCAGACATACAGACACTGTTCTTTAAATTCTCTCACTATTACATATGACTT
This sequence comes from Python bivittatus, assembly GCF_059951505.1. NCBI lineage: Eukaryota > Metazoa > Chordata > Lepidosauria > Squamata > Pythonidae > Python > Python bivittatus. The sequence continues at coordinate 43,581,373 of NW_028277058.1, forward strand.
AAAATTTGGAATCAAGGAACAGCATTCTTAAGCAACATGAACTCAATTTATAGCCTTATATACAGTTAGTCCTTGCTTAACAATGGTAATTGGGGCCAGCAACTCCATTGCTAAGTGATGTGGTTGTAAAGTGCAATGTCATGTGACCATGCCGACTTAGAATGGCAATTGCGGCAGTTCCAGTTGCCATCACTAAGCGAATCCCCCACAGTTGTTAGGTGCAACAACATGTGATCGCCATTTGCAACCTCCTGCTGGCTTCCCCATTGACTTTGCACAACCACGTGACTGCGGGTTGTACGTAATTGTACGTAATTACAAGCCGGTTGCCAAGTACCCTAGTTGCAATCATGTGTTTGCAGGGATGCTGCAATGCCTGCAACTACGAGGACCAGTCATAATTCTCATTCGGTGCTGTCATAAGTTTGAACAGTCACTGAACGAGGATTACCTGTATACCATCAACTATATTTCCAAAAAATGGATAGTTCCTCCAGGTTCACTGATCTAAACAGCTATAAGCACCACAGGAAATGCAAACACCATCTGCCCATTTTGTTTATATGAGACCCTGAGATTGTATTATCCATATACTCTAGCTAATACAACTTTAGAATAAATATTTACCTTTCTTATTCAACAGTAGTTTGAAGGAAACTTCCAAGAAGCAGCACAGAATTAAAAAGAAAAGTAAATTAAATGAATCCTGTAACCAACCAGGTTACATTTCAGAATACAAAGTTGCCTAAGGTGCTATTACCAAGATCATGGTATCTCAAACAATCCATTACTCCATGCCAAACAAAAGAACTTTCACAATGAAGATGACTTAAATTCAGTATTTTAGCTGTGTACTGTAGCTTCAAGGGAAAAAATGCATTTCCAAAGGAAAACTTGAGAAGTTTCAGTAATAACATGCTGAATTTCTTACATACAGGTATTCAATAATTCAAGCATGCCAGAACATTAAAATCAGTTTCAAGAGTAAACTCAGGCAAGTGATGCTTACAAACTTTTAAATATTTGTAAATGTTGTAAATGTTTAAAATTTTATTGTGGCTGTATAAATACTTATACTGTGGTGTCAGCATTGCCTTGCCATGCAGTTAATATTCATTCACTCAATCTGCTGGATTTCCAAATGGCTGGAAAAGTCCAGGGAGACTGATTTCTCCAGTGGAAAGATCAGGCTTATCCAACCTGAGGTCTTCATATCCAGTGGACTTAATTCCCAAAATTTTCAAGAGGTCATCCTAGCTGATGCCTTCTTTGAACAGTAGTTCTCTGAATTCTTTCTGTAAACCTAAATTCTACTTGGCAAAAACAGTCCAGCTTTGAAAAGCAGGAGGAGCATAATTTTCTCTGAAGTTTTCAGAAAATAAAAGGGAGATGCATCCTGTTGACTTATAGCAGGAGTCCTCACGGACTCCTAAACGGGGCCAGTTCACGGTCCCTCAGAATGTTGGGGGGCCGGACCCGGCATACCTGTCATGTAGAATAGTCTGCAATCTCCCTCCTCGTGCATCGCCTGCAGCTCCTGACACAGCCCCGACACTTCCGCTTCTGACAGACAGCAGCGGTGGCCAATCAGGCAGGCGGGCCGGATAAATGACCCTGGTGGGCCGTATCTGGCCCACGGGCCGTACTTTGAGAACCCCTGATTTATAGCAATAAACTCAGTACAGCCTTTGAATGCTACACAAATGTTAAGTAACATCAGTTGTCAGCTAGGCAATAATAAAGGGCACAGAATTGGAACTATTATTTAAACAGCATATGTTTAAATAATTGTAGTAATTTAATACAAACTTCAATTATGGCAGATGGAGTCTTCTTCCTTTATGTAGTTCTAAACTCATGTATTGGAGAGCACATTACAAACCCAGAGGTGACATTATACTTGAACCACATGAGAAAAGGCATCCTGCAATAAACATTTAAGAGTGTCCTATTTTTAAAAGAGGGAAAAATCAAAGTTCAACAAAATGAAAAGGATTAGAAAGAGCCACTTAGTATCAATATGTTTTCAGAGATCTGAAAATATATTTAAGCCTGTAGATATATCTACTTACCTTTGTGTCCCACATTGTTGTTCCACCAAATGAGGTTAATAAAAAGATTATCATTACGGTGATTTCAGTTTCAGTCACATCAATTCTAGAACAAAAAAGAAATTGATTGACTCATACCAATAACTTAATGTTTTTATGAATAGGGAATCATATCAAGGATTAATCAAACATTTTCTAAAATAACTGTAAACATCAGGGAACTCAATAATGAAATTAGCTTAGTAATTTACTTTGTTTCTGGTAATTATATTTTCCTAATTCAATATGTAATTTAGCTGATATAATGGCTGGAATATAACATTTTATTTATTTTATAATAGCAGCATTTAAAAATATAAGGAAGGGCATGGATCACTATCTCCTCCCACCCAAAGTAAGATGCAAATTTATCCATTATTATTATGAAAGAAATAGAAAATAATCACTGGCCTTGACACTTTAGCAGCTGAGGCTCAAGTATCTGCACTATATCCCATTAAAGAGTTCCCAAAATGTAGAAAAGTACAAGTTTTATAGTAAAACTAAGGTACTTAGCATGCTAAATTTAAAGCCAGCAACTAAAGGGGAAAAAAAAAAGCACAGCAAAGAAATAGAGTTATACTAGCATAGTGGAATTATTTTTCCTTTTAAATAACCAACTTGATGCCATATCAAAAACTGCTTTTGAAAGTATTGCTTTCAAAACTGTTTATTATGTAGCACGAAGACAGCTTTGTTAAAGAAAATCAAGTCTGAAGGCCTCTTAGGATTAAAACCCCCTTAGTTCAAAAGCCAGCTCTTTGGAACAAAATTGGCACTTATAAATCAAAATTGAATTATAATCAATTGAAATTTTGAACTGGGATTATAAATAAAAACATGGGTGTAACACCCACTTTAGGGTGATTATTTATATATCAAGGGAGAACAGATAAAGCACAAATTTGCATAGCCTCTGCCTGTGCTCTTGTGCTCTACGTGGGACTGCCCTTGAAGAGTATTTGGAAGCTTCAGCTGGTGCAAAATGTGGTAGTGCGGGCAGTTATGCATGCCCCTAGAAGGGTACACATTACAGCTCTGCTCTGTGAGCTGCACTGGTTGCCAGTTTGCTTCTGGGTCCAATTCAAGGTGCTGGTTTTGACCTTTAAAGCTCTTCATGGCATGGGGCCAGGTTATTTGAGAGACTGCCTCTCCTCGATTACATCTGCCCATCCCATCAGGTCTGGCAGAGAAGGCAGGCTGCAGGTCCCACCAGTCAGGGAATTCCATATGGCTGGTCCCAGGAGGTGGGCCTTCTCTGCTATGGCCCCTGCCTTGTGGAATCTTCTCACCCCCCCCCCCGGAAGTGAGATTAGCCCCATCCCTCTTAACATTCCACAAGTCCCTCAAGACCTGGCTTTGTGATCAGGCCTGGAGTCCCAGTGGACCAGGGAGATTTTACAGGGGCTCCCTTACTGTGGTTAACATCGTTGTCTCCTGTTGTGTGTGTTTTTATAATTTTTATAGCTTTAATGATTGCTTTATATGTATTTATTGTTTTTTTAATTGAGTGTTGTACACCGCCCAGAGTCACTTTTTTGTGAGATGGGCAACTATATAAATATGATCAATCAATCAATCAATATAAAAGAATTCAATGCCTCATTCTTGTGGGGAGGCTGGGATGGATTCCCACATTGTGCTATAAACGATAACACTGTTGATTCAGTTTTGCCTTTGCATAGTATGTGATTTGTGTTGTGGTTTGTGCCTGAGTATGATGAATATGAATCCAGCTAATTGTGATGCATTGCACAAATCATGATTAAGCAAATTGTAATTTAGGACACATGAACCAATCTTCACATCTGCCTATTTGCCTGCTGCTGACCAAGTACCAATTGCTGGACAGTGGTAAGGGTACTGTTCTCTCTTTTCATGGTCTTCTACCTAAACTGGAATTGAATCTGAGCCAGACAGCCCCTTCAAACAGACAATACCTATCTCTGATAGCCATTCAAAAAATAAGACACTTTCATCCTGTTTTGGTTCCAACCTTGCCAGTTGAAAGCAGTAGCAGAAGTTTAGGGTTTCTGCCTCATCTTTCATAACCTTTCCTGCAAAGTCTTTGATCCTTTCCACTTACCCTTCTTAGCTTTCAAACTACTTTGTGAAGTATTATCATCAGTACTATTATCTCAGTATGGAATTTACAAATAACATTTTTCCTACTAGGACTCAGGAAAAAGCTGGTACCTCAGTTGAAGATGACAGCAAATTTTTCTTAACACAAGTTGCAGATCAAATTATCCAGGCATCCACTTACTTGCCAAATTTGAGCATCCCTGATACATAGGTTTGCCAGTGAGCACAGTAAAACAGGAACATCCCAAAGAAGGAAGAGAAAAAGAGCCAGTCTGGATCTGTTCCCAAGCGAACTGCAGTGCAGGCTGCAATACCAATGAATACTGAAAAGGCCAAATAAGTTAGGTTATATATCATACCCGTTCTGGAGAATATATATAAATTAAGAGTTTGTGTGTAACCAGGAACTACTTTCCATTAATAAAGTAAAATGAAAGCTACACTCACAGTAAAAAAAACAAGAACCTTGCACTAACTAGTAGATTCTACCTATCTTAAGTTAATGTGTTTTCTTACCACTGCTTTATGAAAGACACCATGTAATTTAAAAAAAATACCTATGAGCTGAGCTTCCATAAATATTACTCTGCATTCCAGCAATTGTTGTTAATATGCTCTTCATTTAATCTGAACAATTAACAACCCACTTCCACCCACTTTACTTCATATGTGTCAGGTTAGTTTGAGGAACCAGAAGACACTATTTTGGACCTTGAGTCCAACTTCCAACCTTGTACAGGAATCCAGTTTAAAGCACGCCGGACAAATGATTGTCCAGCCTCTGCTTAAAGTGAGTCACCCACTTCTTGGATAAGTGGTTCCACTCAAATTTCTCTTACTATTAGGACATTTTTGAAAATATCCTACCTGAGAGTAACTCTATGAATTAAACATTTGAAAAGACTAATTCCAGTCTGGTTTCAGATGAAAACATTGGACAGAAATTGCCTTGGTTGCCCAGAAAGAACATTTGTTCTACAGGTGGAAGGACTGCCTTCCTGGGCTGGCTCTGCACAGTGGGAATTGTTCAGCCCTTTGGATTTGGAGTGTGCAAGGGCCTTCACATAGCAAGTGGCAACTCAAAAACAGCTGCATTTTTTCCCAAGACACATGACTGCCCTCTGTAGTTGCCATCAGATGTTGGAAAAAGACACCTACTTATGGTTTAAAGAGCTGCAGATCGGTGTAACATGTTTCACATGCTTCCATGAGCCTGTTGCCCTTCAGATTGGAAGCACTGCACAGGCCTAGTATTAAGGTGGTTTCACTTCCATCTGAAGGGTTATAGGATAAGCTTGGGAGATGGGGGTCTGTTGAACCATGGCAAATATCTTAGGAAGGCCTGGACTGAATTCACAGAGGGAAGCAATCCTATATTTGGATTAGAAGAGGGAACTACAGGGGTTAGTCTACAGGGGCTAGACTAAAAGACCTCCTTCCAACTCTATGATTCTATGATATTTCAGTGCTGGAAATGCAAGACTGAGCTAATTAAGAAAGTTACCTGTTGAAATAGAATCGCAGCCATGGTCAAACAATTCTCCCAAAGGAGAACTGCTATTTGTTCTTCTGGCTTGCTTTCCATCGATCGCATCCATAGACTGGTAAATAAAGAGTCCTAATGCACAAAAGAGGAACACCCATGGAGGAGCCTGAAACAAATATACAGAAACCATCTGTTCTGCCATTCTTATCCAATGACTATAATAAGCATAAAGTGGCCTAGAACATCTATTATGACATTCCCCTTAATCACTGTTTGGTCTTTGGCAAATCTCATTTTAAATGTGTTTGTAACAAAACCAGTGAAGGACATGCCCCTTCAATCTGCTAGCTGGCCTTGTACTTTGCATGCCAGATATGAACACAGATCAGACAGGTGAGGAAGGTTACCAGAAATGTCATTTAAATCATTGCCAGTACTCCAGAATGGCAAGAGTTAAACCTTTTTGATTTTTCTCATCTTGATTAAGTAAAATTTGTGACAGCTGTAGTTGTTGTTAATCACTAGGGCAACTTTTTCCAATTTGGTGCTTTCCAGATTCATCAGAACGCTCAACTTTGTCTTTTGGAATTTCACTCATCTCAAAAGGCAAAATGTTTAATACATTTTACAATTTCCCCAGTTTTATAGGAAATTTTAAGGAAAAAAAATGGAAGTGGGAATTACTTTTAAATCCCTCCACATTGCCCATCCTAAGCCTGGATGACCAATGAGGGAAGGTCGGGTGTAAGGCTAGCAACCTGACTCATTAAAAAATGTTCCCTGCCATTGAAACAACAGGTGCAAAAACATGATCTGATCAAAATTGTTGGAGAGCAACTTTTACTGTAAAAAACAGCAACTGTACTGAATAGCAAACAAGACCTAGGTCTAAGTCTTCCACATATTTTTTTATTTAGCAAATTTATATGGTTTCCCACATTAACCAAGTAACCATTTTGATTTAGCATAAAGTGCAGGATAAGCAGTTAAATGGGCATATAAAGAAAACTCCCAAATGGCCCCCAAAACATGTCTCCACCCTCCCCAAAATCTTAAGAGTGGCCCTTGACCACAAAAATGGTTGCCCAATCTAAATTCTAAATTACGTTATGTTCTAAATTAGGTTCTGTTCTAAATTATTAATCCCCCTATAGGAGTTGGGAGCTGGTATCTTTCTTGAACAAATCCAACAGAGTCTCAACTCAATTTTTAGAAAATGTTTTGGGAACCCAAGCCTTAGTCACCCTACAAACTCATCCAGCTTAGTCTTGTTACACTGGGGCAATGGCTTTCCATGCTTCTAGTCTTGAGTTCAATACAAAGGAATGAACCTAGAATCTTTTCCATGCAAAGCTTCTATCTATCTATCTATCTATCTATCTATCTATCTATCTATCTATCTATCTATCTATCTATCAATCATAGCAATTTATATAGCTGCCCATCTCACAATCAGAATCATTTAATTTGACCTTTGCATATTTGTAGTCCAGTCACATATACCAAGTGTGTGTTATTATACTGCACATACCCCCTGGTTGGTGGGACGCTGGTAATATTATCTTGGCTTGCAAGATAGTCTCAAGTTTAGAGATCCAAGTTTCCATAAAATAGCATGAGTATGCTTGGGGTAAAACTGGGCTTTGGTTGTGCTTGTGGCATATTGGCTAAAATATGTCATAACTGGTGCTGGGTAAGATTAAAGCTGATAACCTAGTCTACAGTTATTCTATCTTACTAAAAAGTACGAGCAGGAGATCTGGTTCTAGTCCTCCCTTAGACACAGAAGCCAGCTGGATGTCTTTGGGCCAGTCACTCTCTCTGAGCCAAGACTGGAAAGTGGGAAAACATCTATTTACCAACCCAAACTAGACTAGCATGGTAGATTACAGACCATGAACATCAATAAAGAGGCCTTCATTCTGCAGTGGATTGGGCTGATAATATGTACCATAGACTAGTATCTAGCCAATCTTTGCTGATCTTGAAAAATCAAGCAGGGTCAGACCTGGTTAGTCCTCAGGTAGGGACTACCAGAAAATCCCAAAGGCAAGGGGCCAGACTGGGCACTTAAAAAAGGAGGCGGCAGCAATAAAGATATCACTTCCTTATTGTTATCAAGAAGCTTAATGGGTCTATGCAGCCACCAGCAGTTAAACTGCACAAAAAGGAAATTGTATCTTTATGTTTTCCATGCAAATAAAAACGGAAGTGAGCAAACTTTCTCTTTCATAGAGAGGCAAGAGACTAAAATCAGCCCTTCCCTAGCTTCCACTTGTGAAGAGCACAAAACATGTACATACTGGGACTTTGCTCATGGATCACCAGTCTAATTCTCATGCCCATCTTAGGTAGAATAACATTTTACAGGTTTCTAATCCGCAGAGGAAAGGCATGAGGTAAGTCTAACAATTTTTTTTTTTTTAAAGCTAAATATAATAGCCTCATTAACTCTGTTGCGGAGTTACTTCAACTTCCACAAATTCCAGGGTGGCCCAACTCTTTTCTTAAAAAACAAAAAAGGATTATGACAGCCAACGCAGACCTTTCCCAACACAAACTACAGGTACTGGACTCTGGCCCACCATGCTTCTAACAAGGCTGCAGCATTGGCTAACAATAAGCCCCCACCTCCCCTGAGCAGAGGGGGGCTTCTCTTACGGAACGCGTGCATGACAGAACTACAAAACTCCGTGGCAGCTCGGCTCACCGAAACTGTCAAAGAGTATACTCTAAGCACGCTAAGATCTCAACGCTACCGCTGATCTCCTTGAAGGCTGGGGAGGGTGAGCCCTGGAATTTGAACTCCAGGCGGCCCAGGCCTTTCCCTTTCCTGCCACCCCGTCCCTCCGCCATCCGGAGCGCCCACCAGCGGGAGGGCGCTGAAGGGGACCCAGGGGGCGCGGCGTCCCCACAAGGGCGAGCGGCGGAGGCGGTTCTCCCCGGCGTGGACTACCGTACCTCCTCAGTGGCGCTAGGGCAGTAGTACATGAGGACCAGCAAAGGGACGAGGTTGAAGACCAGGCCGCCGAGCGTGATGGCATTGGGGGCCAGCCAAAGCGGCGTGCGCTCTACCAGCCAACCCCAGTAACGCTGCAGCGGCGGCTCCAGCAGCGAGCGCCCGGACGCGCTGTAGCGGTGCTCCTCCAGGCGCTTCAGCTGCGCGGCGCTCAGCGGCTCCAGCAGCGCCATGGCGCCTTCCTGGTCGCCCGATCTTGCTCGGAGAGCCAAGCAACCGCGCGACGGCAACGGGAGGAGTCGGGGGCGGGGAAGCCCGCGGGGCTGGCTGGAGGCGGGCAGGAAGTTGCGAGCCGGGAACGGTGGCCGCCCCGTCCCGGGTGCGGTTGGGGAGCTCAGCGGCTCCGAAGCGGCTCCTCTCCCGCGTCCTGCTTCTTGCCGGCAGCTGTGGAGGTAGTGGAGCAATCGGTCGTTTCCGTGTCTCCTCTCACCTCCCGTCCGGTCTGGGGAAGACGGGGTGATTTCGGTGACCGACAGGCAGTGGGAGGGCGACAGCCTCGCGCAGAAAAAGTCGTGTCGATTCTGAGCGGATCCCGCAGGCTGTGGCCCATCACCTTAACTTCGTGTTGTCTTCCTATGGTTTCCTAAATAACCCCAGTTGTCTAGGTTTACATAACTCTAAACCATAAGTCCACAACACCACTAACCACATTTTAATTGTGTGAACTAGTCCATGTAGTGAGCTGACTGTGCAAATTCAGAAGACTGGGTTAAGCAAACCAAGGTTAAGTAAACCAATGCTAAGCATGTCTCCAATTCAGTGATTGCCATCTAGGAGCTCTTCCATGCGTGGCGGCACCTGCCAGTTGTGTGCTTTGATTTTGGTTGCACTCACATAATATGCTGTTAATCAAGCCACTTTTTACCTTGTGAACCCAGTTGCTTGGATGTGAACAGCACACTGAACCGCAAACTAGTGGTATATATGTAGTTTAACTATACAAGTATTTTAACATAGAAGGATGTGCATGGTACTAAACTATGTACATGGTTACTATAGGAGCATAACCTCCCTTTGCCCAATCCTGAGTCATTGCCTATACAAACTAGAAATGACAGGAGTTCATAGCCTAGACCAGTGTTTCTCAACCTCATGGGCTTTAAGATGTATGGACGTCATCTCCCAGAATTCCATTACCTGGAATCAAAACCAGCTATACAGGTTTTACAGCTAGATCTAGACTACCAGATCTAGGCAGCAAAAATCCACACAACTGTTATATGGCAGCAACAATTCTGAAAGTTGAAGTCCACACATCTTAAAGTCAATGAGGTTCAGAAACATTGCCCTAGACAACTAGACGGCACAAGGCTGAAGGAAGGCTGATATCCACATATTTGCCTTGCCTGTATATAAAGATCAGACTGATATGTTTCTCCAGAATTTTTCAATGTAAGCCTTGCGTTGCAATACAGTAGCCTCAGGCATATTAAGAAGTAGTTTCTCTATTCAGTCCCTTTGCTGCATGTAATACCATGATTATGACAGCTTGATTTAAAAGTTACTGTGTACGTTTCATAATAAAGAAAAGAATGACAGAATGCCAGTAACTCAAAGAGTGCTAGAATTTAAACCCTGAAGCACACACATTAGAGAGTTTGATTCCTGTGTTCTGCACAAGGCAGAATTTCTGTGCATGAATAGCTTCTTTCCTGTCTGCAGTGAAGCAACTTTTCTAGCAATATCATGTTTATGTCTATGAAACTCCTGCTGTAAGCAAGTCCCTGAATGCAGAGTTGAGCGTCTTGTATGTCACTGCTGTCCTAATGTGAAGTATAACATTAGACTGTGTTCCATGGTCTTTGGATGTATTTATGCAGAAAAGGGCTCCTAAACAATCAACTTTTTCTGAAGAAGGGGGAATTCTGTTACTTTGACTAATGCATATAGATTCTGGACTGCTCAATCTTTGTGATGCAAAATATATCTCAGAGCATACTTGGAAAGCATTACCTGGAGTCAAAACCAGCTATGCAAACTAAGACCACCAGATATGGGCAGCAAAAATCCACACAACTGTGACATGGCAGCAACAATACAAAAAACTCAAATACATGGTGATCTGGATTTTTGCAGCTCAGATCTAGTAGCCTTGCATGTGAACTTTGCCTAGCATTCCTCAACCTGGGCCTATTTGACAGAAATAAGGAAGCCAATCAGCCTGACTTCCTCCAAAAGACTTCATTCAAGTTTGGGAGATATGAGCTATCTCTCAATTGCAGTAACCATTCATCAAGTGAAGATTTAAAGTTATTAGTTTAAAAGCCAGATGTAAAGTTATAATACATTAAAACAAGTACTCTTCATACAGTCTTAAACACTGAAAGTGATTCCACTGAGCTTAATGGCATTTTTGTATAAAACATGCTTACAATTATATGAATAAGTGATAGCTATACATTAAATGCTTCATAACAAGTAATTGTTGCTATCTCCATTAATATGTATGAGTTGCTGTGCTAGAATTTGTCTACATGTGTGCTAACATATTCTGTATTATCAACCAGGTGGCTCTATTCTATTCCAAACTTCCAAATACATTTTGAACTTTTGTATCTTACCTAGCATTGTAGTGTATACACTGCATGTACCTACTAGTTGGTGGGATGCAGGAAACAATGCTAGCTTGAAAGGTAGTCCCCATATTAGAGACCCTGCCTTGCACAGAATAATGTAAACATGCTTGGGATAAAACTGGGCTTTGGCCAAAATGTGCCTAAACTGACCAGTACTGTCTTTACTATTAGCAGGGTATGTTTGCGTAAAGAAGTACATAGGTAAGAGTGAGCTTCTGCATACTTTCTTATATGAAAACGAGAGTTTGACATATGATGAAAACACAAAAGTTGGATGCAGTGGGTACTTAAGACGTATGTATAGTAAACAAGGAAAGATAGGATCAGGAATGAGTAAGTGCAGAACAAATGATAATTGTATACAAAAATTAGTGGCCAATAAGACAAAGTACATTGAGGAAGTTTAGTCATAGCAAGAGAGGGAGGACTGAATCGCAAAGCAAGTACATGAAGAAAGAGTGAATGTGTTGAGAGAGGAAGACAGAATGTTGTGTCTGGATAAAGTTTTCAAGATGTATGAAGCAATGTAATAGTAATGTATGAAGTGGTAAATGGGCAAGAAGAAAGCACAGAAGATTTGCAGGACAGAAAGGTGTGGAGAGACATAATGAGTGGAGTTGGTGCAAACTAGATTCACTTATATAGTATTTCCTTTTCTTATCTGATGCCTTTCATTTTCCTTTCTTCTTTTCTGTGCTTGATACAACAGTGCTTACCCCAAAACCGAGTATCATAATAGATAGGAGTATATGTATATACATCTGCATCCCAGCCCATAATCCAGTGTCTGTAGTTGCAAATAAAAAGCAAAGAAATTTTAAAGACAGAAGAGCAGTGATAACTTAACATGAAACAAACATAAGAACCCCAAATATGTGGCTGGGTCATAAACACTTCAGCTTTATTGTACATCACAAAAAAAAACCCCTGTACTAGCCCAAAGAAATGGGGTTCACAAATGAACAACAGAAAAAAAAAACCCTTTTAACTGGAGATGCATTCAGCTGAAATAACTGTTAAATGCTGTAAATCATGTGTACGGAGGCAACATCTCAACCTATAACTAGTGTTATTTGGTTATCAAAAGAGGTACTGTAAGTTCTGATTGCATTGTTACTGGGTGTGGCAGGATGTGCTTTTCAAAAAAAAAAAGTATCTACCCATATAAATTAGAAACTAAAAAATGAGCTCCCATGCATATTTGTTTAGCTTGTCTTCTTTTCTGCATTAAAAAAGAGAGGGGAGAGAGAAGGAAACAGAAATACACAACGGTGTGGAACATTACAAAATGCAAGTAAGCATTAGCTTATTTCATTACAACTCCAAAAAGCAATCCATGCGTGAGTTTTTTTCCCCCCAGCAGCAGGAGGAAGAGGGAAGGGGCAATATATGGTGTAGGAGGACCATAGCAGAAGTGAGAGGCTGCAGAGTGGCTAGCAGTTTCTGGTGCAGTAGCAGAGAAGTGCTCAGGTCAGACTTTATTTTCTTCCAAGCTTGCTTGCTTCGATTTCTTTCATATAGGACTGGGCAATATGCGGAGGCACCCCTTGCAGGAGTAGTCGGAAGAACGAGAGCCCACCTAGGGATAAGACAATTATGAAAACAACCAAAAGGATAGGTTTGATCTTTATACCTGTGCACATGTGTGCATTTACAAAAGGAGAAATATGCCATCATTTTAGCAGAGCTTCCTTTAGTGTAAGTAGGTTTAGGATTTTTAAAATGGATCTCTCTCCAATTGCTACTTTTTTTTCTTTGTGTGTGAATGAAATAAATCCTTGCAAGAGTGGTAGGTCAGGAACTTTATGTTCCATTGACCGTTTACATTGTCCAGTGGATGGGGACTTGATGGATCCAGCATGAGGTTGCTTTGAGAATGCTGCTAATAATGACAAGTCATTCTTGTTGCAGCTGTAAAGTCTTCCGGTACTCATCGAAGACTCATAGTGTGAGTCGCCATACATTCTCCAAGCCAAACATGGTGAAGAAGCTTTGAAGTGAAGTTGCTGATCCATATTGTAATTATTGGAAGGAGGAGAAGGAGAAGGAGAAGGAGAAGGAGAAGGAGAAGGAGAAGGAGAAGGAGAAGGAGAAGGAGAAGGAGAAGGAGAAGGAGAAGGAGAAGGAGAAGGAGAAGGAGAAGGAGGAGACAGCAGGATGCTGGAGATCCACATAGTGAAGGCCACCCCAAATAAGAACACCTGTTATAGCATCAAGAATATTCAAAAGCCAAACACCAAGGGCAACCCATCTCCTTTCTTCTGTAAACAATAATATTAGGCCTAATACTACATTTTAAACATGTCACTCTTTTTGCTTCCACATTTCTTCCTTACAATTCCAGTAACTGTGCTACAGTGAGATATAACCAGGGGCATACAGAGAGAGGGTCAACAGCATCAAAATGGTGGGTGCAACTGGGCAATCAAAGCCCCAACCCTTTTTAACATGCATCACATGCACCATACACACATAAAAAGAGATGGGACTTTGCCCATCTGTGCCAGCCATTTTGATGTTGATGACCTCCAACTACGGGTATCCCTGAGCATGACATTATTGAATTTAGTGACCTCCCTATCAATACTTTCACCACATTCTCCATTTGTCAGCTACTGAAATTGTGCTATCTAGGTGGGAAATGCTTAATATCACAACATGTTGCATTGGGAACTAATAAAACCTACCACCCCAGTAATCTAAGAATGTACATAAAGTGCCCACCCACCAGTGCAATATAGTAACTGCATGCTTTTTTTCTTGAATTGTTTAGCAATGTTGGTATCGTGAGAATTCTGTGCAAGGATCTAAGCTATTTTAATTGTCTAAACTCCAAGAGAAGTTACCTTAGCTTGCTGAGATTCAGTAGGGTAATAATAGTTAAAACAAAAGCAAACACTGAGATGCCTTGCTTTAAGACAGCCTTGGCCAGAGAGAAAAAAAACATGCCCTCTAGAAAGAACTTACCTTTGAAAGTTTGTACCATTAATCTCAAATGCAAGAATCTTTCAAAGCTCTATGGATCATATTTTACAATTGACTGTTACGGAGGCACCTTTTTTGCACATTCAGGCAAATGAAAATGCAAGTGACAATTCTGTGCACAACCCAGCTAAAACTAAGCCATTTGATTTAACTTAAAGCAATTAAATATGTCATTGAAGATTTCTTCCTTTCCTTTCCTTTCCTTTCCTTTCCTTTCCTTTCCTTTCCTTTCCTTTCCTTTCCTTTCCTTTCCTTTCCTTTCCTTTCCTTTCCTTTCCTTTCCTTTCCTTTCCTTTCCTTTTTCTTTCTTTTTCTTTCTTTTTTTCATCCTTTTGTGCTAAGACACACAAAATCTAGCATGCTTTTAAACTAGTCCCTTAAAGTTGCTGCAGTGTACAGTTTTCAAGAAGAGGAGGTAAGAGTTCGGTATAATTAAACAGTATCACTTCCCTAGCTGCCTGAACCTTGAGGCAAGTAACTGGCATTAGATGTACAAATGCTGTGATTTATGCTTATTTATGTATAGTAAGCTGTTAACCTGGTTCATGCTTTATCACTCCCTCCATAGCTTGTTAGTACATGTTGGCATCACAGCGGGAATTGCTATCACAAGCATTTATTCAGCAGATTCAGCGAGAGTTGTTAATTAAGAACACAATATAAATAGTCAGTCCATTGCTACATTGGTTTTACTACCCCATTTTCATTAAATGACATAATGAAAATTATGCCATACTTTGGTAGGTTTTGTATGACGTGACAACAGAAATAAGCTTCATATGCAGAGACCATATGAAAGCTTACCTTAGATGACATTATACATTCAAAAATCCTTACTGTGTAACTACAGGAGAGAGAGAGAGAAAGAAGTTGTAAGCACTTTACTCGCTAAACATAAACGTACAGAATCTGTTGAGTGAAAGTATGTCCACAGCGATGAGAAGATGGTGATTTAATTCCTTAGTCATGTAAAACATGAGAGAGAGAGAGAGAGAGAATGGAAGAGAGAGAATGGAAGAGAGAGAAGCCAATGGAAAGTCAAAAGACGTAGGGGTCTAGCACACTTTCAGCATTATCATTAATATAGGAAGCTTAATTAATTATGCAGAAACACAAATGATTGGCTGCCACGCTAATCTAAGAGATACATAGGAGCCAATCTGATTGTGTCACTAATCTAGGACTAAAACAAAAACTAGGTTAAACTAAATTAAAACATTTTAATTAAAATTAAAATTATAGATATAGATATAGCTATAGATATATGTACACACACACACACACACGTATCCAGAGTGTTTCTCAGTATAGGAAAATGCCATATGCATAGCATTGAACCATCTATATCTATATCTATTTTTAGTTGAATAACTACTAGGCAAAATTATCAAGTATTACGGTATAAAGATAACATAATTCACATTCCTTTATATACTTCTGCAAAACAAGGCTGATATAATTTAACAAACTGTATTTATTCTACATTAGCTTTTTAAACTATGCATTTTATAAGAGAAAAGCTATTTTCTTAAAAATCCAGTATAGGTAGCTTCTAAATAATTGTATTACAGGTTATAATTCACTTTATAAAATTTACTACACAATCCTGTAAATATTTCCTCAACAGTAATTACTTGGACAGCTATACTAGAACAGCTTATTCCCAACTTTGTGGACTTTTTTAATATGCCACTAAGTTATATGTTATTGTTTTTATTCTTGACAGTTAAAACACTGATAATGTGATTCTGCTGAGAAACTCAAAATTTATTACTGATTCAGCTCTGTTCTTCATAATTCAGTCCTTCTGAATATTAATATAAACTATCTAGAAATACTGTTTTTTAACATATGATGCATTTATTATTGAAAAAAATTGATGTTGATTATGAATATTTTTTTTAAAAAACCCATGGAAATAAGACTACAGTATATCTACTGATGAATGGGATTTTGAACTTAGTTACTATAGTCTAGACATTAGTTTCTATATTCTTGATTAATTTGGCCTTCTTTGCCCATGTCATAGAAGTATGCCATGGAGCAAAGATAAAGAACATATATAAAATACACACTTACATGCAAACATGTTTTATATAATAAGAAAGGAATGAAATAAAAGGTAATGTCCAGTTGAATATGATTTTCAAGACCAGTGTCGTCTGCTCTAAGAAGGTTGGTTTTTCCTGGCAAAATTTCTCCATGATATATCATTGCAGAATTAGGATATTTGACCGATATTTAATTTCCCTTTCCATTCTATCACACCGTTGTTTAACAATATTAAGCTTTTTTTTCTTTTCAGAACTGTCAACACTAGCTGTAATTCTTTTAAGCTCTCAACAGATAGAAAGAGAACACATGATTCTCTCCAATATTAGACTCCAATGAGTAATATTAAAGGTGCATTATGATGGCAATATATCTTAGAGCACCATAATCAGAATATGTAATCTAGGGTAGTTTTACTGATGTCAGTAGGATTTCTTGGGAATAGGCAATTGTAGTTTTGGGTGTGATCCAAAATGAGTAGTTCAACTGAATATTCCTGAGTCAGTTTGACTTAATTGCAGTGTGCCTTGTCTTTTCTTTCACCTGCCAAGTAAGTCTTTGAAAAGAAAAAATAAAAGAAACTAGATGTCTCATTATTATTTTTTAATAATAAAGAGTCTACTCTTTCAGAGTCTCTGGTCTTCATTATTGGAGTCATCACGGATACCTAGTTTCATGGAGCTTGTTCTGTCTGGCATCTCATATGGTGGATATCTCAGTGTCAGTTTAGGCAGGGGGAGAGCAATGATTAAACAATGGACAGAATCTATACCAACAATAAACCAATATCATTTCTCACACTACTCCAAACAGTGGCTCTAAAGCAGGCTTTTCCAAATTTCAATGATTAATAGGTCTCTAGCAGTCTTTTAAAAAAATATATCCAGAGGGTAGCAACAACAGATAAAGGGTTGGTAATATAGTAATTGTTCAGGTAGGGGTGCAATACGCATGAGATGATGGAAGTAGAGTATGGAACGTATAGTAGCTGCCCTCTTACAGCATCCATTTTAAGCAGAAAGATGCATGCTTCTTTCAGCTCATGGCTTTTGGACCCAATGAAGCCAGTTACAAAACTCTGATTTTCTTCAAGAGGTATGAATTCCAGGGATCTAACTAGATGTGACCCAGGGAGGTCTGTGTGGAAGATTTCCTGCTTTGTCTCTTTCAAATATAAGTAGTCACTTGGAAATGTTGACATTCAGACTGGGACTATAGCAGAAATGAAGGCAGGGAAAAAATCCTTTTCATCTGTGCAATGTTATCCTCAAACATAGCTTCTGCCCAAATTACAATTTCTTCTATGGACCTAACAACAGCTTGAGAAGCAGACTTCAACCAGGAAAAAATGCAGGGGAAGGGGTTAAACCTTGACCTGTAGTATCAGGTGCTCCATCAAATTCAAATACCTCAAACATCAGATTTCTTTGATTCCATTTACAGGTGGCTATAGTGGACACATGAGAACTTCTAACTTCAAATGAAGTACCACATGAACATGGAAATGTGAATCAAAGTGCAAATAGAAAAACAAAATTGGGACCTACTTATTATCACTAAAGCTCCATAAATCAATGTACTTCTGCATTAAAGTTCTTCAGTACTTTGCCATATTCCTGCAGTGTTTGATATCTTCATCTCCCGCCCCCCACCCCCCGCATTAAAATGCATTATATAAAGGGAGGTACTTAGTTTGTATGAAACCATATGATTTTGAGTATCTGGAAATGTATTTTCATAGTAAAGCCTTATATATAAAATCATAGGATTACAGAAGATCACAAAGGTCACTAAGTACAACTCCTTGTTATATGTATCTCTCTTCAGAAGTAAATCCCACTGACGTCAATGGGGCTTACTCTGAAGTGATTGCAATCTTAATCAATGACTTTGAAGGCTGTTTGTTTGACTACATGTCTAACCAGTTTAGCAGGAAGAACTGCTGAACTGCCCTACTTTTGGATGGCCAAAAGCCAGCCAGTGAACAGTATAGGATTTCAATTAATAAATACTAAGGGGAAAAGGGAGAGAGAATAAAGAGAAGGAGAGGAAAAACAAAAAAACAGCACAACTTCAGTGAAATATTTAGTAGCCATTTCTTTATGACTACAAACCAAAATGGCAACCAAGCTTTCAATATGGAGACCTTTTAGTCTTTCCATCTCTAGGTGATAAAAGGAAGAAATAAAGTGATGAAACCTGGGATATGAAGAAGAAATGGAAAAGATATTAATATTATAATGAGATTTGGGAGTTAAACGGCATTTTAAAGGCCCCTTTTAAAAGATTACTTTTGGTTGCAAAAGGATTTAGGATGTCAGAAGTTTTTTTCCTCTCCATATTAAGGAATGTGGTTAGGCCAGAACTTGACAAAGGTGAATGAAAGATTAATCCCCCTGCCGCCCTTAATTCTACCATACAAAGGGAAGAGAGGCAAAGGGTGTGTATGTGATAGAAGGAAATCAATCTGTGATGGAAATGAGGAAAGGGATAGCAGAGCTGAAATTTCTCTCAGTAAAAAATTATATTCTGCTGTAGGTTTCTTAGATACTGGATGGGGAACCACAGCCTGATGTAATTTTCTTGTCTTATACTCACTTTATATATTACAGAAGCTTTATCGCCTTCAGTAGTTTCTTTCCATGGAAACTGGATAAACCCTTGCACCTCTAAAATGTCTCAATGCTCAGAAATGGGGCACATAATTCATGGTTACTGGTGCCATAGACACTATGAATGTCCATGGTGGCATTTTGAGTTGGATTGTGAATGATACAATTACAGATAGTATTTGTGGAAGACATAAGATTAGAAGGTTTATGAACTGCAATGACAGTTTTTAATTCATAAACTTTCTAATCTATGCTTTCCACAAATACTATCTAACAGTTTAATCTAAAGTATTGTCGAAGGCTTTCACGGCCGGCATACAAAGGCTGGTGTGGGTCTTCCGGGCTGTGCTCAGGATGATGTGACCCTTTTGTGGGTATTTATAGAGATCTGAAGGGGGGGGAAGGGGGAGGGTTGGGGGGTTGGGTTAACAAGTGGCTGCTTGTTTTGGTGTCTGAATATGTGTGTATCTTCCTGGGGGTTAGGCAGGGTTTTTTCCTTCTATTGAGTTGTTAACGAGTGGCTGCTGGGGGTCACATCATCCTGGGCACAGAGAGAACTGCTCCTATCTGTGCTCCTGCCCTCTGAAGATGCCGGTCACAGATGCTGGCGAAATGTTAGGAAACAAAACTTCCAGAACACGGCCACACAGCCCGGAAGGCCCACACCTTAGTTTAATCTAAACTCAGCTTTCCCCAACCTGCTAGTTTTCTTCTGTGATGCTTGCTAGGAATTTGGGGAGTTGTAGTTCTATTATCATGGGGTGTGGAAGACTGAATTTCCTTGAAATGACAGCATCGCTTCTATGCAGAAAAATAATACGCAATAGAGAAACTGGGATAATCAGGAAGTGCAACTACTATATTGCACAAGACAGGTCACTTCTATCTTGCTTGAGTTGTTGAGCAAGATAAAGAAAGTACACAAATTCTAAGGCAAGTAGAATAATATACTAATAATACATTAACTAAATAGGATGCATTATATGAGCAGAGAATGCCACATTGGATTTTCAACACTATAACTTATAAAACAAAGGCACAAAAGACCTAATTAGGATTCAGAAGTAAGTAGAAAACAAAAGCTAGACAGTTGCAAAAGGCAGAAACCTGTAAGTCTAGAATTCATACATATTATATGGACAATGCGCATTACAGAGTATTTCTGATAGGGTCAATGGAACTAGGGAATGCTTTAACTCTTCTGTAGATTAGATCAATTTGTAACCAGATTATTTTAGAGTTAAAAATGAAACATTAAGATCCAGTTACTAATCTTCTACATGTGTTGTTTACTCTGGAAACATCCCAAAGATATATGTACAGATGTACTATGATATTCAAAACACCATGTTGCATATTCTCAGTAGAGCATAAATGTTTTACCCAAATGTTGCTATTACTTTCTATGGAATTAATGTATTGCTTGGTCTTTTAATATTCTTCTATCAACATTTTATTCATTAAAATTTATTCCCCCACAAAGCAGAAGAAAGCTACACCACCCAACAGAGAACATCTTACCTCTTACTTCCAATTTGCATTCAACTTCTGCCTCACCAAGACTGTTGACAGCCCTGCAAGTATACGTGGCACCATCATAGGGGCTGGGTTTCCGAATCTCCAGTGTACAAACCCCCTGGTTACTAAACATTCTGTAGCGTGGGTCATTCACTATAATGATTTTATTTTTCATCCATGTTATCTTGGGCTGCAGTTAGAACACAGACAGAGAAGTTATGAAATTAAACATTAAATTCCTTTTTTGTAGCATAATACTAAAATCAAATGTTAATGAAGTGAATGGTTCAAAGAATTTTTACTTCATTAACATCTGAATTTAGTATCGTGGTCCATTTTCTGTTTATTCTAAGGACATCTTAAAATAAATTGTACTATTTTTTTAGGTTTTTAAATATTTAATTGGATAAATCCATTCCATACTTTCTCTCGAAGACTCTCATCTAAATATGACAGAAACTCTCAGTCCATTTCATACTGAGCCACTATATCAAAGTGTGAAGTGTTTTGGGAATTGCCCATCTGGAAGACCCATATATATTATGGAATGCTAAACTTCCATGAACTATACTGGAATATATTTCAATTTCTGCAGTTAGATTGTGGGATACCTTTCTCAAATGTGAGTTCCAAATGCAGCATTTTTACATGTATATTTTATATGCATTTTTACTGAACATATGGTTTTAAAATTACAGTGTTAGAAGAGGCCATAAAAGTTTTAAACAAAGATGGACATTTTAATACCTCCAATAAAAATAAAGTCCCAGAACTGCAGAACCAAAAGAATACCTAATGTAAATCCTTTCATCATAGCAAGATTCTTAAAAAACCCATCCATCTCCCCAAAACAAATATATTTTCCTTTGGGAATAATACACAGGAAGTATTAATAAAACAGTTTTTCCTAATTTAAATCAGTAGGCAATAGGTTTCATTGCTAAGTTTTAGGTTGCTTGCACAGAAATAGAAACAGGCCTGAGGACAACTATAAATTTGACATGTGGTTTAAATAAAGACCTCATGCAGTTTATTAAGTACCACAGTAACATCCCTCCCTGATAAATTGCAGTTGCGCTGGGTCTCCAAGTCCAAGAATACCTAGGTGACTAGGAAGAGGTGAAAACACAGTTGGTAGAGATGGAGAAACAATGTAGGTTTGTATGAGTGGCACTGATGAGATTATTTATTTATTTTGCTATAGAATGATGAGGCAGAAGAATAAACAGCTTACCTGGTAACCACTATTTTTAAGTGAGCAGCTGTGCATTCACAACTATGGATTTTCTAGGTGCCATTACAGTTGGGAGTAGGGGACAATACATGAGTTACAATGCCGTTTGTCACCTCATAGGAACACCCCTCCCCCTTTTCCCCAAACACAAAGTAAAGCAAATGAGGTCATTACAGGTTATATTAAGTTTTAAAATAACTTAAACCTCAACCCAACTACAGCAAAGAAAGTTCTGGAAATAAGGAGAGAGAGGAAGGAATGTTCTCAACATGCACTGGGCAAGTGGGCTTCCTTCGTAAAGACCTGCCCAGCCACAGAAACTGAGCATCACACATATAGGTTCTACACCTATGCAGAGCACCATTAGAACCTATATGCGTGATGCTCAAGAAGTGGGATGAAGAAGTAGCAATCTGAGACCTGATCTGCCTTATCCATATGCTTTTTAAATTCTCTTGTGCATTTATTGAGATTCTTATGAGATGAGTATCTTACTTTTGGATTTCCTCTCACACTGCAGTTCAAAGTTGCATTATAACCAGATACGGCATATGTATCAACTAAAGGTTGAGTAAACATTGGTGGTTCAGTGAAATTGAATTCCTCATAAACTGGATTCTTGTAGACTTTACCTGCAAAAGAGAAGTTTATTTATTTATTTATTAAATTTCTATGCCACCCATCTCCCCCAGAGACTCTGGGTGCCTCACAATTAAAATCAAACAGTAAAGACAGTAAAAATATAAATATCCATATTAAATTAGCTAAAAAAATAATACTATATAAGTTCAAGAACTGCTAAAACATAGAATTTCTAACATGTTAGCTTCCCTGATTGCTATGTACATAAGAACGAACTTTATCTGGAGATCATAGTGCTGTGCTGTACTTCAGATTTGAAAGCTCAAAGTACTTCTGAGAGCATGGACATGCAAATGTAGTATGTGTTTCTAATTCCTGAAAGCAGCAACATTATTTCCTGGGTCATGCAGCTAACCTCTGCAGCTGACATTTAATCCTCAGAAAACATACTGTATAGTTCATATTGTTTAGTAGTCTGCAACCTATTTTATAAACTATCCAGAATATAAGATATATCATCAAAGGTTCTTTCTTGAAGAGTGCTAAAGCATGGGTGCAAACTTTTGTTTTTAAATGACCACATTCATAGACAACTTTAAATCTAAAGAGACTGAACACAGACCCTTTAAAACTCTGTCTTTTGTGGAGTCATAACCTTTAACTGCCTATGATTTAGACTGTACAGTTATCCCTTTTTTTTTTTTTTTTTTTTAAAGATCCTTCCATTCTTCCTGCCCAGTGGTTTTGATGTTCAGGATTAAAAAGGAGCAAGACATCTCACCTACTATCTCAAAGAATATAAGTGAGATTAGAGGAAGGAATGGTTTTTGATTTAGCCTAGTTAGACATTCCAATTGGCTAATAGCTATTTTCCACCATTGTGTCCTTAGCCTGATGCACTGCAGAATATCTTTCAAGAAAAGGAGGAGAATGTACTGTCTCTGCCTAAAGCAGTGTTTCTCAGCCTTGGCAACTTTAAGCTGTATGGACTTCAAGAATTCTGGGAGTTGAAGTCCATACAGCTTAAAGTTGCCAAGGCTGAGAAACACTGGCCTAAGGTATGAGCTAACCCAATCTATTCTCCTTCAAAGGTAGCAAAAACACCTTGTTTAAATGTATACTGGTGTTCTGAATGGATACACAGGCTGAACATTTCTCTTATACAGGTGGCATGAATTAAATGTTCCTTAGATTCCTTAAATCTTCCTCAAAATAGGGTGGTAAGCACTTAAGTAGTTTTGGACAAAGTGCTGTGACAGGAAAAATTTGGGTCACTTTTCTGAGCATCTTCCTCTATGCAGGAGAGGTCAAGGATCACAAAGCATTTATGTTTGGATAGACAGACATAGATATTGATCAATATGAATCATTAGATTTTACTAAGAACTTACAACAAATTATGCAAAATCCACATGGGGTCACCTTGTTTGCAATCAGTACTTTTGCAAATTAGGTATAATACCCATACTTTTTAGCAGATGGGATCTATGAAAAAAATCCAAGTAGTTTTAACAAAAGTTTTCTCTTCCAAATGTAGATGTGTTTGTGTTACAGTTCAAACAAGAACAGAGTCTCCCTTATTTTATCCTTTGCCTCCAAACTGTACCATATTTTTTTAAAAAGAATCAAACATTATCAATGTGTACTATTAACATGATTGACTATGCTACATAGTAGTGCAGTTGCCAAAAATAGGCAGCTTAATATAATTAATAGATTAATGTAAGCCTCCTGTATCCCTTTTAGCTGGTTTCCACCATCGTATTTGCATCATATATTTCAGGAGTTTTAAAGTTCTAGCTAACCATCTTTAGCAATCACAGCACTCTCCATTGTTCTTGTTGCATCCTCACTGAGGCCACACATATTTTCAGAGAAAATCCGGAAGAAATACTCGTTTCCGATGACAAGTTCAGTAATAGTAGCAGAGGTCCGGTGGTAATGTTCAATCACAGTGAACCATTCCTGAAAGACAGAACAGGTTAACCTGGGCTCGTAATATAATAGTTAGGAACTCAGAAGTAAGTCGGGCTGAGACATCAATCTAGAACAGGGTTCCTCAACCTTGGCAACTTTAAGACCTGTGGACTTCAACTCCCAGAATTCCCCAGCCAGCAGGGAGTTGAAGTCCACAGGTCTTAAAGTTGCCAAGGTTGAGAAACACTGCTCTAGAAGAATCTATCTGTATTATGCTATAGCCTAAAGAATGGCCGTAATTTTATAATTTATAATTTTATAAATAGCCACCATGAAAAGACAATTGAGATATCAAATATTAAAGAAATTAAGTAAATTTACCCATAAATTTAGATTCAAACATGAGAAATAGCAATATAGATTAAAATATACATGTAAATGCTGTTATTCAATACCGATATAGATATAGATATTACAATATGTTTATATTGAAAGAAACATTTTCTGAACGGCTTGAACCAGTAAAGCCCCACACGGGATAAAACTGGCAGAAAAAATATGATAGTCTGGGACATTAATCTGGAATAGAAAAAGTAGTGAAGTAGATAAGTGATGGGTTTCCCTACAGAAAGACTTCCAGAAATGGATTTCTGCTGACTACATCAAGCATACATCAATATACCAAATATTGCTGATTAAGCTTCTGTATTTTCCTCAATTTGTTGGCTTTGGTGCCTTCAAGTCAGTCTTGATTCCTGGCAACTGCCTGGATTAGTCCCTGCAGTTTTCTTGGCCGGATTTCTGAAGTGCTTTGCTATTGCTTTCTTCCAAGGGCTGAGAGTGACTGGCCCAAGGTCATCTAGCTTGTGCTTAAAGCAGGACTAGTCTCCCACAGTCTCCCTGTTTCTAGCCTGGTGCCTCAACCACTAAACGACACTGGCTCTCTCTCTCTTCAGTTAGGCATGTGTTAATATTTTACTTTTTAGCTTTTCTGTTTTGCTTTCCCTGTTCCTCTTTTTGTTTGTCTTTGATTCTGTTTCTAGTTTATTTATGAACTTCGCGTTCTTTTTAAGTTTTGTCTGGAGCTCATCCTCTGTGCTTTCTCACCGTTGTGAGGCCCCATCTGAGAGATTAGTCTTGGGCCCTGAGAGCTCTATTTACACCCCAGCAAGGTGCTACAGTGAGAAATGTAGACCTCTTAGCCAAGAGTAAGCTATGAGTTTCTTAACAGAACTTAAACTGAACTGAAATGCAAGGAGGAAGACTGCTCAGGTGCATGAAGCTTTTTCCATCATGGCTCTGCTATGACAGCATGTCAGTTATGAGGCTAGGTACAGTAATCTGTTTTGTTTATTTCAAGAGCTGAAACCTATTTTTAAATCAGGCATAATTTTGCTTAATTAGGCCCACATGCTGCTAAAAATGTAAGCTGACTCTGATTAAAACACTTCAGTCTCTCTTGCTGGATGAACAATGCGTGTCTCTCCTGTTCTATGAATCTAATTAGCTACTCTGTGTTCATTTCAAGTTCTAAAACAACAGATAATGCTGGAAGCATTTGGAAAAGCCCAGCAACAAAAAGGAGTTTTTCCATGCCACTGATCTCTTTCTACTATTAGCAGCAGTAGGGGAGAAAGCAAGCTGTAGGGAAGGACCCATCCTTTCCCACTGCAGCCTTTTCTCTACCTTTAGTCAGCCAGAAATGGTGGAAAAGCCCATCTTGTCAAAGGAGCTTCTGGTCTCTCTTACCCACTGGTAGTAGTGAGGAGAAGGTAGTAGTGAACAGAAGGAAAAGAAAGATGTCCTTTTCTTCTGCTCACCTCTCTCAACTACTGGCCAATTGGATATTGATTCAGAGATCTCAGTGGTATGAACAGAAATCTTTTGTCCTGCTGGCCATTCAGTTGGACAAGTTATGAATTCCTTCAGTCCATGACAGAAGTGCCCAGGCTGGGAGACTCTAAGGTGTGCACTAAAGAGGTCTCTTGGCTGGCCTTTCTGCTGTGTGCTGGAATTCCCTCTGGTCTGCCCTGGAATTGTCCATCCTGGAGGACCCTCAGTGCCAGCAAGGATGCTTAAGGCAGGCCACCTCCCTCAGTGCCATCCAGGATGCTTCATGCTCTCCTATGCATACTGTGAAATTCTTGCAACCTGCTTAAGGCTACCCAACCCAAGACTGCTCTTGCCAGTACTGCAAGGAGGGGCTTCTCTCAGCCTTCTCCAGTACAGGTAGTCCCTGGGTTAAGAACACCTGGGTTACAGACAACCCGTAGTTAAGAACACAGCCTATTGTAGCAAAATTTGAGTTAAATACTCAGTGATTCAAGTTCATCACACAATACTACTTACACAGTATTATACAATAATACCGTTCCAGCTTACATACCAATTCAACCTAAGGAGAGACCTCGGGAATGGAACTCATTAAAACTGGGGACTACCTGTAGTGTGAGCTCTGAGGAAAAATGTTTAAGAGGGGCTCTGAACTACTCCGAAGGAAATAACATGGGCTCCTCACTCCTGTCTTAAAAGCAAAGGAATCACTTTTTGTGAAGCAGCTTCAAGCAAGATGCTTTGTTTACATCTTCATCAAAGCAAAGCACCCCTTCATAGAGCCCTAACAGATAATTTTATTTTTTCTTTATTTTCAGATATTTTCAATCCAGCACCTAACTAGCTAACTAACTTATTTAGTAGTCTTATATGGCCTCCCTTATCATTGTGTGACTCTGGGCAGCTAACAAGAATCTAAAAGAGTAACAATAATACCTGTAAGTAAAAAAAGTATAACAACAGCTAATACAATGCAATATCTTAAAGTCTGACTCAACCTCCACCCCCAAAAATATTGCAAATCATTATACATAAAGAAGGTATACAGAAACAAATAGGATGGCTTATAGCCTAGAAAAATCTTTCAGTCTTTAACTGTGAGACTGCAGTGATCATCTGAAGGCAACAATCCAAGGATTTTTTCCAGGAACAAAGACCACCTATCAAAGAGACTTGTCAGGTTCACATAAAGTCTTTTATAACAGTGTCAGTTGAAGAAGAACCATTTAAATGGCAGATGCCCTTGTTTTCAAAAGCTATTTAGATTCACAAATAGTAGCAATGTTTCCAGGCAGCATGCTCTTCTATGTGAGAACTAGGAGGCTAACCTGAGATTTGCCATGTTAGAATGTCTACCTACCATACTCTTTTTGTCTGCTTTTTGAATTGTGTAACCAGTAATGTTGGCATTGCCATCATCTCTTGGTGGTACCCATTCCAAAGCAACATTTTCTCCCCAGACATCTGCAATTTTTACCACTTGGGGTGGGCCTGGACGATCTGTGGCAATAAAGAGGAAATATTAACAGTTCTGGTAAAATTAACTTTGTTCAGCTTGTCTCAGTTTGGCAGGTTTTAATTTTCTTTTGCAGAGTGTACCAAGTTTATGTTTTTTAGGTAGCCAAAAGGTTAGTCAGATGGCATTTCCTGCTCCTGATTCCTTCATGTGGCTTCGCCCTCTGTTTCTGGGTGACAACTCAGCTTTGCACACTGCCACTATGTGCATCTGATGACAGTTATCAATTTCCAGCTCGGTATATTTCACACATCTTCCACTACATCTCAGTCCTTCAGTCACATCCTAGGCAACATTCTTAAGCTACATGACTTTGCTTTTTAACATTTATTTTACTTTATTGAATGAGGGCAGCTTATGAAAAGAGCAGCAAGATACAGAAAAATAATTTATTAATCTTTTGATGTTGAGATGACCAGGAGCTGAAGGTTAGGATAGTCGAACTGTTACTGCCT
This sequence comes from Python bivittatus, assembly GCF_059951505.1. Taxonomy (NCBI): domain Eukaryota; kingdom Metazoa; phylum Chordata; class Lepidosauria; order Squamata; family Pythonidae; genus Python; species Python bivittatus. The sequence continues at coordinate 43,609,333 of NW_028277058.1, forward strand.
GCTTTACATTGAGATATCATAACCTGCTTCCAGTGACATCTGTAACAACTCATGATGATATCAAAATGACATCGGGTGTCATGACATCATCACACAAATGATACCAAATATGTAATATTGTTAATGATGTCTAACACGAGTTGCATGATGATCTCATTATATATGTGTCATAATTTGTCCTCCTGTGCCCCCTAAAGACATTTCTCCCCTCAGAAACTATTTTTTTCAGTCATGACTGGGTTGTAACTGTCAGATACTAAGGCTTCTTTCATGTCCAGATGAAATGTAGCTTCTGTCTTGACTCTGGTTAGTTTGGGCTGTAGATAAGAAAGATGCTATAAGGATCATAATGGTAGCTCATTTCAAACTCTTAAGTTTTAGAAGAGGACTTCATTCAGCCCTCCAAGATTTCCTATCCTTTTTATCCTTCTTCCTATGTAAAATAGCCTCCATTTATGTTATGTTAATGCCAAAGTGCTGTCAAACTAGCAGGCTGTTTTCTACTCAGGTGGAATTTCAATACATACCAACTATTTGAATCTCTATTGTGGCTCTGTCCACAAGGTTTTCTACTTTGACCTTCATGTCATACTTCCCAGAATGGCTCCTCTCTGCCTTTCGGATGAAGATGATAGAATCATTTTCAGTGTTGCGGATATTAATTTGGTTCTTGTCTACGTGGGCACCGTTTTTCTTCCAAGATACTTTTGGTCTTGGTCTTCCCTATGGAAGAAAAAATCCCCAAACCTCAATAATCCATTGAGATATTATAGTATTATTTGATGATTATTTCATTTTTAAGATGTTCTTTAAATATGTCAGAATAACATAGAACTGCACATTAAAATCAATGACCTGCTTATTGAATTAAGCAGGTGGAATATGTTTAGCTATCAGCCTTCTCCAAACTGGCTCCCTCCAGTTTGTGTCTCTACTATAAAGCCCAACTGACATGGTCTAACATTGTCAGCTAGGAATTCTGCAAGTTGTACTCCTATCACATATGGAGGACATATGGTTGGTGAAGGCAGTTTTAAAGAAATGTGTTGTATTTTCAAAACTGCATGCCCCCTGAAAATAACAACTTGGGACTTAACATACAAATAAGGTTTTTGACATTACCTTTATTGAAATATGATAAACTCGTTCTCATAATATTCCAACTGTGTTTGCACCTTCAGCTTATCTTCCTCGATTTTTAAAATATTATTAGCATACTGTACATCTAAACAGGTACTGTGCAGCATGCTCCCTCTATTTTCACTTCCAAACTCTCAGAAAGAAATTGAAGCACTTCCACATTTGCCCTCATAGAAACCCCCTTCAAAATCCTGGGAGACCACATGAACTGATCTGCAGTGAACAGACCATTCAGAGCATAAAAATTGGAATCCAGCTTGCCCACCCCATTCACCTCCAAGTCATAACAAGTATGTTTGGTGTGTTTAAAAAAGCCGAGATAGTTGCTCTGAAAAAGAACTATCATGGTGCCATCCTTCTGCTCAATGTAGGGGCACCATCAGCTGCAAAAATAAAAGAGGGAAACTTGGTCTACTTCTATAGGGCGGGGGGTGGGGGAATGCCAGCTGGGAAACAACATGAAGTTCTCATCAAGGGGAAAATGGCTTGCCCTAAGCTCTTCAGAGCTGCACTGTTTCAAACTGATTTCAGAGGGTTTTTATTATGCTCCAACTGATCTAGAAGCAAATTGGATCAGATGATGCAAGTTCACACAAGCATGGAGTTGGTCCAGCAGCTGTGCAAATGCTAGATGTGGAGGTGCCCTACATAGTCATGAGAGATTGCAAGAGAAAGATGTTTAGTTTCTTCTAATACCTTTTTTTGTCAAATTTATGCTTTGGGAGATTAGTAGAATTAATATATATTTTTAAAATGGGCTTTTTTTCAAATATAGGGTTGGAGTATTCTATGACTTTGAGTGGGAATTAAATGACATTTTAAGTTGCTTTGATTACAGTTGAATATCTTTGCAATAATGTATTGCAAGTAAATTGACCAGTATTATAATCCCCATATTTTGAACACAAGGATTTTTAAAAATTCAACATTTCTTAACATTTGCTGCCATTTAGCAAATATCAAAACTTCCTAGAACTTCTTCAATAATAGATCTACAGTGCAATAGTATTAGTTACAGACACAAGCATGTAGTATTAGATGTAGACCTATATACATAAGCACACACAAACATTCGTGCATTCCTTACGTGGAAAGGAATAACAAGATTCACAGCTTCTCCAACCCTTCGAACATAAGTTTGCTTTAAGTGTCTTGGCAGACGAATCTTCGGAGGTTCTTAATTTAAAGAAAGAAATTTGTTTCTTAATTCATAAGAACAGAATGTTGCTATATAGAGAATGTTGTTTTTATTGGAAAACAAAACAATTGGGTAAAGGGAGATGACACAGCTGTTAGGCAAGGGAAGATATCTTTTATGGATGTTTATATGAGTTACAAACAAATGACCAGTCTCACCTATAACTTCCTTTACTAAAATAGGCTGCGGGTGTAGTCGGGGATCACTGGGACCGGCAGCATTCACCGCTTTTACTCGGACAAAGATTTTTGATCCAGTTGGAAGATCGGTGATGGTGAATTTTGTTTTATCTGTTAGATCTGGATTGGCCACAATCCATTCTTCCGCTAAAGTAGTATAAAAGCAGAAAGAAAAAGAAAAAAAGAAAAAGAAAAAAATTGAGAACTATATAGAAAGACAGATGAAATGTGGCTCAATTTTTTAAAAAGTACTTTTAAAGTATAGCAGACTGAATGTATTATGGTATTTTGCACCTTTGTGTTCAAATCACTAGCTCCTATTATGGTGCCACCAGAAGAAACAAAGGTTACTAGCCTGCAAAGAAGAATCAATATTTTCAGGTTAAAATCAGAAAGAGAGAAAGAGAGAGAGAAAAAACAAACACATGGTCAAGAAATAGGAATTATAATCCAGTCAGACAGGCCATTAATATTATTGTGTGGTCTTTTTAAGAGAAATGTTAGGATGCAAGCAACATAATTGTCAGTTGTAAAAAACACATTTCCACATGGAATCTATCCAAATTCTGGTTAATGATTTCCTGATTTTTTTAAAGAAGAGGTTTCCATATTGTGGAAATTATTAAGATAATGGGGTAGTACATACATATTCTCAAATACACATTCAAACACACACAGAGACACATAAACATACAGATCTTTTATTCACAAATAGCGCTCTGCTGACCCCTCAGCAATCCATGTTTTTTTTTTCTGTTTTCACAGCATTTTCTTTCAACAAAATGCCAAAGTTCCAAAATATCCTGCAAATCTCTGAGTACATTGTAAACACAGAGTAATCTAATTTAATCCTAGTATAAATACCCCCTGCATTCATGTAAATCTTGTGGAGAATGCTCCAGTATACACAGGGAACTTCCAGCAAGCAAGTCTTCCTCCATTTTCAAACATAAAAATGTTATTTTTGCTATGATCAGTATTAAGTTTAGAAGACAGCATGAAAACTGAATTAATTTATGCATGAAAATTGAATTAATTTATGTGAAGACATTGCATAAACAGGTTATTTTTTATGTGATGCAAACTGTGATATTTCTGAATACAGAATGTAATTTTTGGTAAAGTAAATTTTCGTCCAGTCCCTCACCCCCCGTTTTTGGGAAAGGTGGTAGAAAAGCTGGTGGCACTGCAGCTCCAGAGGATCCTGGATGAAATGAATTATCTGAACCCCTTCCAACTGGGTTTCAGGCCTGAGTATGGGACAGAAATAGCATTGGTCGTGCTCTTAGATGATCTCTGGTGGGAGTGGGATGGGGGTAGTGTATTCATCCGGGCTTTTCTTGACCTCTCCATGGCTTTCCAATCCATTGACCATAGTATCATTTTGGTTGGCTGTGGGAGTTAGAGGTGGAGGGCAGAGTTCTGTGCTGGTTCACCTCCTTTCTCTGAATCTAGTCCCAATTGGTGTTGATAGGGAGTGAGAGGTCCAGCCCACGGCCCCTGCTTTGCAGGGTGCCACAGGGCTTGGTGTTCTCTCCATTCCTTTTCAACATCTACATGAAGCCACTGGGTAAGATCATCCATCACCACAGGATGAGGTATCATCAGTATGCGGATGATACTCAGTTGTACATATCCATCCCAGGAGAACTAAGTGATGTTGTGGATGTTCTTTTATGGTGCTTGGAGGCTGTGGGGGTCTGGATGGGAAACAACAGGCTTCAACTGAGCCCTGGTAAGATGGAGTGGCTGTGGGTGTGGGGCTCTCATGTATCTGGGGGCTTACCATCTCTAGTCTTGGATGGGGTTGCACTGCCCCACACAGACCCGATGGGAGTCCTCCTGGACTCATGACTCCTGCTCAAGGAGCAGGTGGCAGTGGTGGCTAGGAGGGCCTTTGCTCAACTCTGTGTTGTGTGCCAGTTGCACTCTTTCCTGAATCAGGAAGCCCTTCTCTCAGTCACGCATACCCTGGTCATCTCCCATATGAACTACTGCGACACACTCTACATGGGGCTGCCCTTGAAAAGTATCCAGAAGCTGCAGCTAGTGCAGAATGCAGTGGTGTGGGCAGTTATGGGCACCTCTAGGGCTGCACATGTAACACCTCTCCTGCGTGAGCTGCATTGAGTGCCGGTTTGCTTCAGGGTCCAGTTCAAAGTGTTGGTTATTACCTTTAAAGCCCTTTGTGGCATGGGCCCAGGTTACCCAAGGAACTGTCTTGTCTCAATTATATTGATCTATCCCACTGGAAGGGCATGTTATGGACCCTGTTGGCTAAATAATTTTGACTGGCGGGGTCTAGGAAAAGAGCCTTTTCTGCCATTGTCCCTGCCCTGTGGAATATCTTGCCCCCTGAAGTGAGATTGGCCCCCACTCTTTTGGCCTTCTGGAAGAGCGACAAGACCTGGCTCTGCCAACTAGCATGGGGATCACATGGGGGTTCACAGAACTGGGGGTGGTTGGTGGCTTGAGGATACTCTGTCTTTTAACTTTGTATATTTTTGTAAAGATTTTTATAGCTTTCTTTTTTACTTGTAAGCCACCTAGAGTCACTTATGCAGTGAGATGGGTAGCGTATAAATTTGATCAATCAATCAATCAATCAATCAATCAAGTGCATGAGAAATGTGTGTGATCTCATTCAGCTGGTTTCTGCCACTAATAAGTTCAAATGCCGACATCTACCGTTCAACATGACAGTAGTAAGTTTTTCTCTTGTATAGCATGCAAATTTGATTTTTTTTTTTCTGTTTAGGTATTCTGGAATTAGAACAGTAAAAACACTAGTAGGGAAAAAATGTCAATGGCTGATTCTTTAGAAGACATGAGTTTAGGAACAAATGATTTGCCATGCCTATTTGTAGCCACTTCACGTGATTGATTATTTTTTATTTTTGTGCTCATTAGTGAATTTCAGGAGTACTCATATGAACAGAAACTACAACTGATTAAGAAGAGGCTAGATTCATAAAAATTACTTGACGTGAATGGGTTTCTTTTCAGCATTTGTCTGACATAGAAAGAAACTACCTTGTACAAGAACTAATAGAGACAAATAATTATATATCCTTATATATTACATTGTAATAGGATTTACTTACAACCATGTCTAGCATAAAATGAAAACAAAATGATACCTAAACTTAGGAACCAGTGAACTAATCCCAGTGCAAATGTCTTATGTGTTTATGAATACTTATAAAATTGGATTCAGCATTTACCTGTGGTAGTGTTAGCTTAATGACAAATAACCTAGTTACATATAAAATCGATTAGCCTAATTTCTTAGAACTTTTAGAACCACATGGGAGCGCTTTCAAAGGTAACTTGAAAATTTCATCTGATGCAGAGCACAGCAGAAGAAAACGTTTGTGGGGCGGCCGCATGAACAGGTCACCATTTAGACGTTTATTTCATTGGTGCTTCAAATTGTTGGTTTTAGCTTTAAAGAACCGAAGGGTGTGGTCAACCAGCAAGTTGAAGGACTCTCAACTTGTAAGAGCACCTGAACTGTACATCAGCCTCAGCTTCTGAGGCCCTGAAGCCTGGTTCACAAATGAGAGATATTAAGTGGGCAGGGACCAGGGGCAGAGTATTATCAGTAATGACTCCCCAGTTATCCTCTCCTATCAAAAACATGTGAGCCTCCGTACTTGAAGCTTTTAAGGGAATTTTTAAAGTACTTTTATTTCAGTCTATGCTTTATTGGGCCTTGATGTTTTACCCCTTTAAGAGTTGTAAAGAGGTTATTTTATGTTGTTAGGCTTCCTGTGGGCACCACTCTAAAAATGCAGGGCAGTCTCTGAAAAACAATTATAATTCTCTTAAGTCAATCAATCAATAGACATCATACAGCTCCAAAAACCTTACGCCTCCCAATTTATTTAAGTGCCAGGGAGGAAAGCTGTGGACAGACATATGAAAATGTGTGCATAGAGCTGTCCCTGAAATTGTTCTACATGGAGAAAGCCACGTTGCATGAAAGTTCAATGTGTACATTAGAACTCCACATATGCCTTTAGACTGCATTTTAGCCTTTGTCTGGATACCATCAAATAAAATATAATTTTACTGACATACTGTAGATAACAGAAATATAAATGGAACATACATCTCTCATACAGACAAAAAACACTTCCAACGACAATAATAAATTGCCTTAACTAGTTTGCTATTAAAAAGTTCTTTTGAGACCAAAAGTGCGTTCTATGTTAAAAAAAAAAAAAAAAAGTAGCATTCAATGCAGTTTGAATAATGTCTTCTTGCAAAACAAGACTCACCATAAAAGACCCCAGTAGCTGGGCCATTGGATCTGGGCCTCTAAACCAGTATTTCTCAGTCTCAACAACTTTAAGATATGTGGACTTCAACTCCCAGAAATTCCCAGCTAGCAATTGGCTGGGGAATTCTGGGAGTTGAAGTTCACACATCTTGCTGAGGTTGAGAAACACTGCTCTAAACTGTCCAAGTTCAAATTCTGGTTCATCCACTCTTTCTTACTTTCCATATCCCACTTATAAAATAATAATAATAACGATGCTATAAAGAGATGCTATAAAGGCATGAGCTGAAAAGCACTTGTATGTATTAAAATAGGAATTCAGCTCCTTGATCATTTCCCAAGCTTTCCAAATTATGCTGTCTTTATTGCAATCTACCTATCTATCCAAATATCTCTATCTATCTGTATTTATCTCTATTTATCTCTACCTGTACCTCTACCTGTACCTGTACCTCTACCTCTACCTCTACTTCTACCTCTACTTCTACCTCTACCTCTACCTCTACCTCTACCTCTACCTCTACCTCTACCTCTACCTCTACCTCTACTTCTACCTCTATCTCTATCTCTATCTCTATCTCTATCTCTATCTCTATCTCTATCTCTATCTCTATCTCTATCTCTATCTCTATCTCTATCCCTATCTCTATCTCTATCTCTATCTCTATCTCTATCTCTATCTCTATCTCTATCTCTATCTCTATCTCAAGAAGAATATTTAAATATCTTGCATACTTTACCTTCCAAGTTATGGGTTGCCTCCAGAAAGTCAGCATCATATACTTCTGTTAGTAGACCATATTTGGGATTCATCTTTATTATTAATTCAGAGACATCCATTTTCAGACAGACACAACGCAGTTAGTACTTTCTATTAGTGAGTACACAGAGACACATACTGCACCTTGAAGAGGAGCTTGTGATCACAGAGTTGATGAGACAGTAAAATCAAGTATGCGTTTATGTGGGGTACCAGCAATTCCTATAGGATAAAACACTGTTTGCTTCCCCCCCCCCTTTGTTTTCATTCAGCTCCAACCACTGATCAAAAGAAAATGGTACAATGAAAAGAGGAGAGAAAGAGGGGAAGAAAAAGCTTGATGCTGAACACTCACAGGGTTTGGCTGTCTTCTCTTCAGTCTGCGCCAGGCCCCCGGCTGTGTCCTCACTAATATTTTGCTCTGAACCAGAGTCAGGGGGACCTAAATGGTTTGGAAAGCACAGGTGGGGATTTACAGTCATAGGCAGAAGTGCCTTTTGGACTGATATAACTGAGCACCCAGAGAGAGTCAGAAACCAAGACAGTTGAGAAATGTGAAAAGAAGAGATAGGCAAGAGGCATCCATTTAGAAAAAGAGTTTAAGAAGAAGAGAAAATTAAAGCATACTCCAGGATAAGCAAGAGGAAACCGAAAGAAGAAGAAAAAGAAAAGATATACATGGAGGGATATACTAGTTTAAGATGGTTTGGAAGACTACTGGCATGACTATCGTTGAAATCCATTGACTAATTATCAGAAACTCAGGGTCTGCCGATATTTCCTGCTGAACAGTTTGCATTTGTAGCTCTCTGCCTTTTGTATCCTGCAACTAAACTATACCTTGCATTGTATGTATGGAAGAGGGTGTGCCTTGGACCATCATGTGCAGGACCTGGACAATTAGCTCTGGGGCATGTCGCAAATCTGTCAACCACAGAATTGGTACAGTGATTTCAATAGAATCCACACTTCTGTTAGTGATTCCTTGCAGCTGACAATCTAAGAAAACATATTTTACTATATCATAATCTTTGCTCAAAAATTATTGGATCAACATTCAGGTGATTGTATGCCAGCTTTTCCACTGAGTGATAGGTTTAGAGGAAATATTGTACAGATACCTGAGAAAAAGAAATGCAAGACACATATGGGGATAACTTTATGATAATCTTTTTCACTACCTGAAGAACATGTCTGAATAATGCCTATCTCTGAATTTACAAAAATAAGTCTATTTTTACTTCACCTATTTTTCATTGTTGTTAATCTGAGACAAAAACAGGCAAAACAGGAGAAACTGGCAGGTTTGCTCCCTTATTTTCAGTTCTTAAATGCTTTGCACTCCATTCTTGTAATGTAAATGAACAGGGGACCTAAGATTTGATCACATCTGTACACCAATGTTTGATCCTTGGAAGCTACTGATGTCAGTGCATCTAGAATATAATACCGCTTCCAATGAAAGCTGAGGATATTTTTATTAACTTTTAAACAGCCACGATGTTTGTCTATTTTTCTAAGGCTGGTTTTGTATATTTGAAAATATTTTTTTAAATAAAATTTACCTATGATTAAAGTGGCCCTACTAATACCCCATTCAAGGGTAATAGATAAGAAAGAGAGAAAAGCAGAGAAAAGAGAGATTGGTTGATAGAATAAATAAGTGTAAGCAAGAAAAGGTAGAACTGAAGAAGTGGAGTTGAAAGATTGACAGTCAAAGAAAGAATTGCTGAAGATCCGAGTGAAAGATTAAGTTTTGTAGAGACATTAGTGGAAAGAAAAGTACTGTAGGAAAGAAGATGAAGAACAGAGAAATCCAGATACCAGAAGAACACAGAAAAGAAACAATACGTAGCAAGAGATATAGCAGTAAACACAAAGCATTGTTTAACTCGCTAGATAGTTCTGTTCTAAAATGTTACAATATATACATGAGTGACATTAATTTTGTGTGTGGGTGTATTTGCACGCATACAGGTACACAGACAGACAGTATATGTGGACGTGTATAATTTGTATCTAGATATGTGAGGTGCAAATAGAATATACAGACTGCACACAATATTTTTTGTAAAGAACATCACTATTGTATTTTATCCAAGATGGGTAACATCAAAATGGCAGATACAAGCTACACTTTGAGATACGTTCTTAATACTTTAAACTTATCTGAATGAAGAAAGTAAAGGGCTTGCTCTGTTCAACAGTTTCACAAGAATGTTTGACATGCTGAACTCAGAAATATATTTGAAAAAGACTATTATTATTATTATTATTATTATTATTATTATTATTATTATTATTTTACCATTCACCATGGTTTTAGTGAGGGTTGGGTTTTTTTGCAGTTGTTCTCTGATAACTGAATGGTGGCTAAAGCACACATATTTACCCATTGATCATATATCCCCACTTTGAGATGGTTAAAAAAAAAGAAAACAAAGGATATACACTTTATGAAGTAATAAATGGGTTGATAATATCACAGTTTGTTTTTTCTCTCCAAGAATGTGGAAACAGGTACATCCACAGCAAACTATGGAGGCATCATGGAAATGCTGACACTGCATCTTTGTCTGATGCAAATAAGTAGGTTGTGGCATTTGCATGATGATTATTACAGATGTTTAATTATTTGCCCCCCTTCCTCCCATAAATACCCATGCACAGCACTGATTTCGTGAATAATCACATAGGTCTTGAGTTTATATTTGAACACTGCTATCCATATCCCACATTTTAAGGTTTACTACAATAAATGAGTTATGAGAGTCATAAACATCAGGCTAATTACAATATAATTTATAATTTTACAATTATAATAAACCTGTAGTGAATTTGTTATACATTCAGCCTGGATTTAACAAGAGACGATATTCATGTCCTAATTAATTTTTATTATTGTGCCTCAGAACATTCTGACTCTTCTGAAAACTGAATCAACAGCAGCGTTGAACTAAACATTTGGCAAATTCAGTCTTCTGTAAAGTTGAAATATGGCTTATCAAGAAAAGAAAACTTCTCCAGTCCTATAGAAAACTGATTTATTCTTGCATTTTGCCCAGTGCATTATGAACAGATTGTTTTTTGTTAGGAATACTGCCAAAAAACAAAAACCATGTATGTTTGAGAGCCAGTTTGGTGTAGTGGTTAAGGCACCAGGCTAGACGGTGAGTTCTAGTCCCGCTTAGGCACAAAGCCAGCTGGGGGACCTTGGGCCAGTCACTCTCTCTCAGCCCTAGGAAGGAGGGAATGGCAAACCACTTCCAAAAAACCTTGCTAAGAAAACTGCAGGGACTTGTCCAGGCAGTTGCCAGGAGTCAAGACTGATGGAAGGCACCCCCTGCCCACACATACACACATTTTCTTTTGAAAAGCAACGAATCATTCTCAAGGAGTCCCTTTATGATACCTGTGGACATGTTTTTCCTCCTTGTGAAACAACAGTGTTTAAGCTCTTTTGTTTCTTGAAGTACCTAGTTAGCTTATGAAATGTTGCTTACTTGCTTTTTTAAAAAAAGTAATTTCTATTTCTGAAAACCAATTCCACATGATGGAATTGGCTAGCAATATGGGGAGAAATTTAAATTCCAGTAGGATAGAAATTTTTTTGCCTAGCCAATGAATCTAAATGGCACTTTTTCTTTTTTAAGGCCAGACCTGGAAAAACTGCTTCTGCTCAGCTATAATTAGAAATACAACACTTCTTACTTTTACAACACACAAATCCTTACATCTCTGCTCTAAAGCAGACACATTCCAGATAATTGCCTTGAGTACTTTGTTCAGCAGACAACTGTTGACAAGAGAAGGCAAGAGATGGAGACTAAGGCCGCTTGCTTTTAAATATTTATGAGGATGAAATGATAAATGGTTGGCTAAGGAGGGTAAAGTATAAACTGAAAGCTCTCAGCTGTGTCCTTGCTGTCTTTCCCACTCTTCTGCAGTTTACTGTATATTCCATTTACTTGCTTTGGAAAGAAAATTTCCCAAACCAGCTGCCAGATTTTTATGAATCAAGAATTGTATATGCTGGCTGCACCAATAAATCAGTTCACATTACACTTATGGTGCTTGAGATTTCTGAGCTATCTTGAGCTGTTCCATAAAAGTAGCAGCAGCAGCAGCAACAATAATAGTAGTAGTAGTAGTCATCGTCGTCGTCATCATCATCATCATCATCATCAAATACAATGTGTTTTGTATTCCATTCCATTCTTGCCTTGTTTCCTTACTCTTTCTAACTAAAATCAACATTCATTGTTCATTGCTTCAGATCAGTATCTTTTCTACTTAGATTAAGGCTCTGGGAAGCGCGTGGAAACAATTTGGAAGTTCCGGTCTGGTCAGTACGCTCATGTTCATAAAAATCCAACATGGCTGTCTTCAGTATAATAGGTGGCACAAATCCCATGCAGCCAGATGTCAGTTTGTGTCCTGGATCATGTGGAGAGCAGGACTCACACTGAAGCCCACACAAGTTTATATGTGCGGCTTGATATTACTACCTTTAATTGATTTCAGCGTATACTAATTCTGTTTTCCTGTCTTCCTTATGGGTAAACAAATATTTCCCACTGAAGGCAAACATGACTTTTTCTTATTAGTGTTATATGCCTGGAATGCCAATGGAAACTCTAGAAACTATATTTATATATTGAAACTGCATTTATATTTCACTGATTCAACAGTTGAGAAGCTGAATAGAACAGAACAACACATAGCTTACTGGTCACTTAGTAACGTCTTCTGAGGTGAATTCAGTACAAATTTTGAAGTGGACTTTTTACTTTACTTTGGAGAATCTTTACATTTTATATACTTTGGCCTATAGGTATAAGTAAAACCAAAGCTGCTGTTGAATAGGAAAACATGGATATATTTCACCTTTTGCATGAAATATGATTGGCACTTACTTCCTTCGAAGCAATACTCTACAACATAGCCATCTAAACCTGCAGCTCCAATCTGATCTGGTGGTCTCCACTTCATGGTAACTGTGGTATCAGTAACAGAGTCAACCACCAGACAGGTAGGAGGACTGGTGACAGCTAAAAACAACAAAAGAGAGTTTGGGTTAGCAAGATAAAATATTCATAATCTGTTGTAGATCACTAACCAATTTCCATGGTAGTCATATTAGTTAGTAAATAATCTTACAGCACATTAAAAATTAACAAGCCTGTTAAAGACTTTCAATGTCCCACTACTAATCTAAATGAACTTTGCCTTAGGAAAATATAGGTGATAACACCAGCTCTTCATCTGTATACCTACTGTATGTTATTTTCATTAGACTAGGTGAGATTTAGAACCTTTGAGTTCATCTTTTGCAGTCCCTAAGATAAACAATTGAAAAATCAGATTTTTAAAAAAGAAATATCACCTTAAAATCATCAAAGCACATTATAGAAATGAAACGGCCGTGTGAATGGGATAAGGATTAGAATGGAGATGTTTGTTCAAATAAAGATGAGGGAGATAGGGCAGAGGTTAGCACAGGAACAACTTTTTACACTAAGAAATTCTAAATGGGGTGCTACTGAGAAGAGTGCAGGAGTCTAGACCAGTGTTTCTCAACCTTGGCAACTTTAAGATGTGTGGACTTCAACTCCCAGAATTCCCCAGCCAGCAATTCTGGGTGTTAAAGTCCATGCATCTTAAAGTTGCTGAGGTTGAGAAACACTGCTCTAGAACATATGACCATACATAGCTCTGTAATACCTTCTGAGAAAAAATATATGTTAATAAAAAAAATAATGAAGCTGCAACCAATACTGAATCACCAGTAATAATTATGCTTAACATTAGTTAACTTTATTGGTAAAGGGATTTCTTTCTGATGGTATCCAGTATGTCAGACCAGACCAGACCAGACCAGACCAGACCGGACCAGACCGGACCAGACCGGACCAGACCAAAGCAGCACATGCTGCAATGTCAAGTGAGGAACATTAATTTCTTTTCCAGCTTCCTATTTCTACAGAGTTCTGAAGTCTTCTCTGAAACTGAATAATAAGTCAACTATCTTTGTTCCTGGATTTTATGTCAATGAATATCTCTTGCATTTTAAATTAATGTCCAGGGTACTACAGTAAATAACATATTTAATAAAAGTTTTGAATATTTAAATACACAGATATTATTTACTTACCTAGGGGCACAAAAGCTTTTGAGGGCATGCTTGGTCTGGAAGTCCCAATGGTATTAACTGCAAACACACGGACTTCATAGGCAACTCCCTCAATCATCTTTTTGGGCTCAAAAGTTGTTTCTTTAATAAGATCAAAATTTAATCTCATCCATCTGGAGCTTTGCTTCTTTTTCCTTTCAATATAGTATCCTAAATAAATATGCATAAATATAAAACTGTTAGTTAATGGCTCAGCATTTCTAAAAAGAGCAAATGCAACTATTATATACACGACCTGTTTCACTTAGTCAGTACCATGCTATCTAAATAATAATAATAACTTACACATTTCCTTGAGCAAAAACTCTCAGCTGAAACCCTTCTGCTTATGAATATGCTTCCACTTCAAAGAACTACCAAATAATTGTACAAAAACATTAAAATACCAGTGTCAATGATGGGTCTACGTACCTAAAAGAGGGGATCCGCCATCATAGGCTGGAGGTTCCCAGGTCATAGTACACCAGTCTTCTCCTACCTCAATCACATTAGGTGCCTCTGGAGCATCAGGGATATCTGTTACAATCACAAATTTTAATGTTGTTACAGTTTCACTGGAAAAGCAGATATTTTTGTTCATCTCAAACAGAATTACTTATAGCTATACTGGAGCAAAAACAAAGGGAAAAATCCAAATGTGGGCTTATTTAAATTATGGAATTTAAATTAACCAGGAATAAGCTAAATCCTATTGATTTCAGTAGGTTGGCTCTAAGGAGGATTTAGTTGGGATTTCACATTAGGTTTTCATGAAACGGACAGACTACGAACAAATGTTATGGTCTAGATCACTGTTTCTCAACTTCAGCAACTTTAAGATGTGTGGATTTCAACTCCCAGAATTCCCCAGCCAGCAATTCTGGGAATTGAAGTCCATGCACCTTAAAGTTACTCAGGTTGAGGAACACTGGTCTAGATCCAGGTTGAAATCCCTGCTGAACTAGAAAGAGATTAATTTGGGAAAAATCACTTAGAGTCCTATTTTAACTCAGAGAGTTATTGCAAAGATAAGGTGACACCCTCCAAAGAGATTGAAATTGCAACTTGTTCAGTTGCAGAATTCTCAGTCATTAGGCCAATTCTCATGCTGGTTGGGAATTATGGAAGTTTGCAGTCTCAACACTTACGGAGGACATCAGTTTGGAGAAGGCTAAAATAGGAGGAGCTTTCTGCATCGGTGCTACTCTGGTACAAAAGTCTTGCACTACGCTGACTTACCAACTACTTTTATATTGATGTTGGCTGCGTCTTCTCCAGCCTCATTCTTCAGCATTATTCTGTAAACACCCGAGTCATCTTTTTCAGCTGAATCAATCACCAAACAACTGCTGTCTGGATAACTCTCTGCCCGTATTCTGGTTGCAGAATCCATGATCCACTGCCAATCATTTTGCAAAAGGGAATAGGGTAGGGAGAAAAATAGTTTAAAAGAGGTGAATTAGAAACCACCAGAAGATTGGCAAATCAGGATTGAATTAGGATAAATAATAAGAAACTGTACAAATTCAGTAGCAAATTGATCAAATGGTCCACAGACACGTTCTTGGTGCCTTAGGCTTTCTGGCTGACCTTAAACAATGGTTTTTTGTGTGTGTTTAAAAATTTTTTAAATCAGAATGAGAGGCTGGCATGCCATAAAGCAAAGTACCAGACCACAAGGACATGTTTATGTCTAAGACTACCTGTGGCTCAACATGTGTCCTCAAGGCTTTCTTAGAAAAATTAAAAGTGCACGATTGCAACTTAGTCTTGATTTGGAAGTATATCCATTTATTGAGAGAGAGACAGAAACCATTTCAGCCAATGAAGGGAAATGGGGGAGGGGGAGGAGCAGCAACCTTACGAATTTGCCTTTTGATAAATGGGTGTTTTGCGAGCGGCATATTCAAGTGTGCCCATTGGCCCAGTCACAGGTATTATTGAATTCCCCCTTGAAAAATACTTACATACTTAAAATCTATCTCCCTGCTCTAGCCATTCAGGAAGCTAATACATACAGCAGTAGCAGTATTTTTCACGTTGTACCAATGAGGCAGTCGCTAAACAAGGACTAGGCCTCAGGTTGACTAGATGTACAACCTGAGATCTAGCTAAATAAGTTTAGCAACCACAATTCTGACTGGCAACTTGTTCATTAAGCGAAGCAGTGGCTAAGCAAACCTGTGACTGTGCTTATGATCTTATTTCATTTTTCCTTTGCTTTACAGACCTGCAAAGGTCATAAAGGCCAGGATTGGTCGCAAAGTTATTTTTTCATCACTGCTGTAACTGCAAACAGTTGCTAAACGAGGCAGTCGCTAAACAAAGACTGCCTGCATTTTTTTGTCACGGCTTTCAAAACATTTAGGAAACAATGCTCTAGCAACTAAGAAGGATAGGAACAGAGGTATCCACTGGGTATGGTCAAAAAAGTCAATATGGCAGTAATAACAGTGCATTTGAAGCTGTGCTTGTTTTTTATGTACATCACACATAAAAAACAGATGGAACTTTGATCAAACCATCACAGCTGCCATCTTGACTTTTTTGACCATTGCCTGTGGACATCCCTGATAGTAGACTTAAATTCATGGGAAGAATTTAAAGAATGTTGATCTGTTTTTAACATTTTCTTAATTCTATCCACTGTTTGTCACCTCTTGTCCCAAGGATGCCAATTATCCCTTCTATCCTTTTTCTTTTCTGGATACCTGTGATATTTTATGAATGGTTCCTAATATACCTAATTATTTGGTAGTAGATTGTTAGATATGATTGCAACTGCAACAAATCATAGCCCCTGCCAAATTTAGTTCAAATTCGTGGTACTTTTGGTACAAGAGATTCTGAGTACTGTCGTACCATTGCATATTTTATTACAGCTTATTTAAAAGATTAGACATAAGATGATATGTATATGTTTAAATGACAGTTTTACCTTCTCTCCCCTACTCCACATAACCTTTGGTGTAGGCTCCCCAGAAACAGGGATTTCAAGACGTAATTTAGTTCCTGCGACAACTGTCACTGTGTTATCGTCACCAAGGCCGTCAAGGTGAAGTCTAGGAGGATCTGCAAAACCAAGGTACTAAGGAGTTTCCACGATAAAAGAAGCATCTCAATATTTGAATATAGGATGAGAGAAACATTTCCATCTCAGTATGGAGAAACATCTCCATATATACAAAGCCAATGTTAATATAATGTTGAAGAAGAATTTTGGGAGTCACGCTAAAAGGCCCTAACCCAAATGCATCTTCCTAGAGAAAACACAGCACTGGCTCAGCTATATAGTGTCAAATTAAGCAAACCCCTCCCCCTTCCCCAAATACACTTTCCCAGAGAAACTAAACTATTAGCTCAGCCATAAAACATTTAGAAGGCAAGGAATGCTGACGGTCTCTGGGAAGTGATACCTGGAAGCAAACATAGACCCTGGGAACTAGGGACAGTTTGATTAACCCTATAACAGTAAGTCCTCAGAAAGAAACTATGTTCATGAAAGCCTTTTTGTTCTTTCAAAGCCCACATTGTCCTTGCAGTTCTGCCTCTATCTCATAGTTACACCCTAACTGCTTCACTGACTTCACTAGATACAGTCCATGATGTGCTACACCCAATCAAATACTTGCTGCTCACATGTATACCCTAATTTGCACATAACCCTATATCTTTCTAAGCTGTCTTTGCCTCCAACACTCCCCATATCCTAATTTATGCTTTGATATAATTGTGCCCTGGTCTCTGCTTTAAACCTATCCCTGGAAAAATTCTCCTATAGTACAGAGGGCAGCAGACAAACAGTTTCTACATGTCCATTTTAAAAAGTTAATATTCCTTATTATTTATAAATCAATCCTTCCTATATACTGTCCCAAAAACGGATTCCTTCAGATGCTATAATAAAAACAGTGTCAATATTTTTAGTTCCTTCATGTGCTATAATCAGGAATATATCTGATTTACCCGAATTCATGTTCTGTTCTATTCTATTCTATTCTATTCTATTCTATTCTATTCTATTCTATTCTATTCTATTCTATTCTATTCTATTCTATTCTATTCTATTCCAATTCCAATTCCAATTCCAATTCCAATTCTTGTTGCAGCCAGATATGGATATATGGATAAAAACTACTCATTGATAGTTTATGTTCAAAAGGTCCTACCTAAGTGCCTGGCATCTCTAAGAAGAAACAAATGAGTTGGTAAAAGATGATGTGATCTAGTCAGCACTATATGGACAAATAGTGTGTCCTAATTTCTTTATGAATGGTTCCCAATATATCTAAGTAAATAGGTACAAGTTAGGCACTAAACTTCCTAGGTACTTTGGTATTAATAGTGTTGTAAACTGAAGGTCCTCTCACATCACAACTGCATTAATCTGGCAACTTCCAGTTGTTATTGTTATAGTTTATTTCATGGGTTGAAATGTAGTTTTTCACAGTGAATGTCTATTGCATGGTTTCATAGGTCCATCTGGCCTCACCTCAGACAGCCTGACAATCTTGAAGTTATACCAGAAATGGGAAAAATGAGGATTATCCAGGATATTTAAATCCCATTAGAGCAATTAATTCCTAATCATGGACAAATAGCTGAGTGTATGCTATGAAACATTAATAACTTGAAGTCGCTCTGTATTATGTGTGGCTGCAAGATATCTCTGTGGGATCTTGAAGGAGATATCTTGCCTCTTAGGAAATTAAAAAAAACAACCCCAGGCAATGATTAAAGCCAAAGACCATAATAAATTGCCACCTGAGCTGGAGTTGGAAAGGAAATTAAAAGAAGCAGCTAGGTGTGCTTTTGTAGGGTAGGCAAACTGGAAAATTTAGGCTGCTGCATATGCTCAGCCCTTTTTCTCTTCCAAAACTGCCAGAAATGTGATTCAGAGAAAAGCAAAGCACTTTATCAAGGAAAATGGTGTTACCTTCTCACTCTGCAAAGATAATTGTATTGCCTCCATGATGTGATGCACTTCAGGGAGGCGAGGCATGTGAGAGTGATGTGAAGTAAAGCAATGTAACAGTTTCACTTTATTTTTAGAAGGAAGGGGGGGGTATTGCATCATAAAACTGCTTTGAAGAAGTCCTTTGCACAAACCTTCATCAAGGTGAAGTCTCTTAATGCTTTGCACTAAGCCCTAAGGATACACACACATATACATAGATACATACAGTATATTATCTATATGGGGCGTGACATTATCCATGCACTTAGTAACCACATAAATATTTATTTAATTAAATAGCAGCTGGGGAAGTCCACAATCCAGATCTTTAATGCTTTCCTCCTGATTAATTCCAGTCCAGGTCAGCATCTCCTGGACCATCTCCCACAGTATTTAAAATGCTACAAGAAGTGTTGCTGTGTAAGTGGCCAACACAATTACTGCAAGTTAAGTAGCATTAGAATTCTGCAGGGCTGAAATGCAGGGAACACATCTCAGACTGGAAGACCTGGCGACTGTCTGGGAATTCTGAAGTTGCAGTCCTAACACAGCAGGGGAGTACCTGAGGTCACCCCTAGATCATCCAAGTGATCATTTTGGAAGCATCACTCCTGCAGTCTGTCCACTCGTCTTAGAATATAAATACATGGCAGAGCCAAAGACTAGAGACACACAGGAGTTACCTATAATATGAACTTTGCAAGGGATGTTGACATTGTAGGCATCTGGAACAAACATGTATTCACCATCGTCATCCACAAGTGAGCTATCAATAATTAGCCGATGGATTCTGTAAAAAATCAAGGTAGAAAAACCAAAGTAAATATCCTCTTCCTGCAAAGCCAGGTAACTATATGGGACAGGGGGTCCCATCCTGGAGAAATTGGGTGAGGCTAAATGAAAAAGGACAGCTAAGCTGGAAAGATGCTCTGCATGATCTAGTGGCTAAATTAGATATTACCAAGAATATCTGAGAGTAGAGTCTTCCCTTTTGTTGTTGCTGTCATAACAAGCCACAGGATTTCTAAATCATCCTGAATTGTTATTTCCAAAACAGAGAAATTGCAACCCCATTTTTCCGTGCCATTTTTCAAATTCATTATTCCTCTCAAACTACTTTTTTATGTTTCATTTGTGGTGGGGGGAGCGGGGGAAGAGAGAGGGAGAATTATAAATACTTTAAGATATCCCTGTGGTTATGATTAACCTTGTACAAAGAGAAGGAGTTATCAATACCTGCACATTTTCCCCTGTGGTCCATATAGTAATTTGTGGGGGAAAGGATTAATCTGGAAAAAATAATGGAGGAGATGTAATCACATCCCATCTATAGTGTTCACATGATTGTCTTTCTTCTCTCACACTCCTTCTCACAAGCCTGCAATTAATTTGTGTAGAACCTACAATAGGCTTTGTTGTTGTTGTGGAAAGGTAAGGCAATGGAATAGCCCAACAGTACTTTTTGAACTTTGGCAAATTCAGCATATCGGCCATTTCTTTTGTGTGCAAGATGCAATATTAAGTAAGCCCCAAATGAAAAAATGTGCTTATACTTTATATATATTTTTTAAAAAATAAGGAGGTATTGCAAAAACCTGAATAGATACTTTATTTGAAAATAGAATCTTGAGTTCAAGAGGTTGATATGTAACAGTCTTCAGGAAAAGGATAGTGGTGAAAAGAGTTTAACAAAGCAATCCTAATTAGGATTGTCTAATATGTCTAATTAGAAATAAGGCTCAATGAGTTTGATGGAACATATTCCCAGGTACGTAGGTACATTTGTATTTATTTATCATTATTACTGCAGTTTTCATTAAAGTAAATACACTGAAGCTAGAGGTGGGGGAATAAATTCATTTAGTTCATGTTTGAATTGAATGTTGGACCAATACATGAAATAAATTTTCTTCACAGTTCTCCAGTTTTTGAAATTAGTTCAACCATCATAATTTAAAAATATTTTATTTTTTAAATCATACTTTTTTATCATTAAAAACTATCCCACGGTGAGAAAAAGCTGTATAAAAATACATATATTCATAAAAGTAATATGCAAAAATGTGTAATATTAAGGAAAAGTATTTGAAAAACATGATTACAGTAAACAAAATTGCAAAGAAAAATACAAATATCTGGAGATATGGACAACAAAATACAGTTTTTAGCATGAATTTAAAAAAAGAAAAGAATTCTCAAGCATAATGAACCAAGCTTGAGATATTCACAGAAATGAATATCTGAACTTCATATAGATGTGCAACATTCTGTGTTCTGGTAACAGAATTTTCTAATGTTCCCTGGAATCTTCTGTTTTTCTCCCAGAATGCATTGATCCAGCTGTTTTGAAGTTATTCAACATGTTCCAGTAATGATTATTCTGGAAATGGTTCCAGGCATAGTTCATCCCAGACATGGCTGATCTGGCAAACAGCACTCAGAAAACAAGGGATTGTTCCCAGAATGGCCAGGTTGGCACATACCATGTGAAAGCCAGAATATTCTGTTCAACATCAGAACATTCTACTACTGGAAGAGTCTTTTGCACACAATCAAATTTTCCCAAATTTAGTTGAGGCATAAATGGAAGGATTTGGAAAAATAATGGTTAGGACAAGGCATTTCCCCAAATTACTTTTGCTGAAAACACTAGTTCATTTCACAAATACCTTTAGGAATATCCTGGATTGATTCCACCACTTTTTCTATAATTATTTCTCCTGATCTAAGTTGAAAGCTTACCTTCCTTTGTGATATATCTTGATGCGATCACTCGGCTGGAGCAGCTGCCCATTCTTGTACCACTTTCCTTCTACATTCTCAGAAACCTCACATTTCAAAGAGAGCTCTTTGCCGAGCCTCACAGTCTGATCTTCCAGTCCACGCAATATCTTCAGTGGCCTCACTTAAGAAATGAAGAATGAGAGAATGGTAGCCTTGTTTTATTGTATTTATTCAATGATGCCACAGTAGAACAGATTGGGGGCGTTCCTTATCTCAGGAGGCATGGGGCTTCAAATGGAGAGGATAAAAGATTAGGTCCCCAGCAGCCTTAGTATATCCCTCCTCAGAAACTACATAGGATAAGCAAGATCTGGATAGGAAAGGTGGTCCTTAAGTATCTAGGCACCAAGCCATATAGGAATTAAAAGGTGATAACCAGTGTGTTGAATTGGACCCAGAACCAGTGCTGGCCCTGCAGTAAAAATGTTAGATTGCTTAATCTGCTACTGACATGTGAACAGACAGCCATCACATTTTGGATCAACTGGACCTTCCAAGTCATCTTCAAAGCAGCCCCACGTATAGTGCATTACAAAGCCTATCCATGAGGTAGCAATAACAGGTTAATAGAAATAATTTTTTAAAAAAGATTCCTTCTAAGATTGAAGATGTAGAAATCCAATCTTCACTCACAATCAACATTCAGCTTGGCAGCTGATTGTCCTCCAGTTGTCATGACTGAGTAAGTTGCATTGTCAGCTTTAGTTGCTTCTTCAATAATCAAAGTGTGCTTTTTACCCTCGATCTTAACTTTGTATCTTGATTTACCATCAAGGGGCAACTCCACACCATTCTTAAACCTGATGAACAATAACAACAACCCAAAATGGTATAAATAACTTGATCGTACTTTTACTAAAACAAGGCCTCATAATCTTAAATTGATTGGAAAAAAAGCCATCTTTCAAATGAAGCAAGACAAAGAAAAGGTTGGTCTACAAGACAAATGAAGGAGGGGCAGAGGGAAATCTTCTGGATCACCCTCACATGTAAGCTCAGGATGAATCATGAAAGTTCTATAAAGTTACAGTGTTTAGCTTAGCTTTGTTTTTTAACAGTGAGTGCACCCGCAAGCTCATGGTTGCATGGATACGCAAAGTTACATGGCTTTGATCATGTAGCTGTAACCACCACCAGCGAATAAGCATTTTCTTTACCTTTGGTTTTTCACTTTCATAAAATCATAGTTCCATATAGTTGGAAGGATCATTTAGGACATAAGATCCAATCTCCTATCTAGTGCAAGAGTTTTACCATCAAATATAATTCTACACCATTATTAAATTTCACCAAAGTCAAGTTTTATTCAGTAGCTGTGAATCAGATTGGCGATCAGGAGGGATCACAGACATCCATGTATTTGTAATCTGACTGCTTAGGTTATGATCAACATGTGTGCAAACTGAAGGCTTCTTTTGATAAGAACAAGGAAAGCTCTATTTTCCTCTTTGCTGAGGAATACTTCACACACGGACATGCAAGTTCCTTACTTGAGCAGAATTTCATGTGCATTTTGGCTCTTTTGTTCCAGTTTAGAAAAACCTGATGAAAACCTTATTTTCAGGACAGTTTCCATTTGTCTTCATTTTATGCTATGTGCTTTTGTGAAAGGTTATCAAGGCCCTGCATTATTTACTGTCAGCTTTGATGACTTCCTTTAGCAAGTATTAAAAAGACCTCTTATTTTTCACTAAATAAAAGGATCATAAGGATCCTCCAGCTAAAGTTAGTCATAATCAAACCCAGGTAAAAGAAATGGGAGTGAAATTACACGTGAGTGTCTTGACTAGTTATCACTAACCTTAGTGAGATCAGGTTTAAAATATTTATGAAAGAAAGAGGTAGGTGACATACCATTTCACGTTTGCATCGTCTTCAGATACTTCAACTGATAATTCTATTCTGTCACCAATATAACCATTGGTATCTTCTAGGCCTTTTGTCACTATTACTGGAGGCTCTAAAGGAAAAAGAAATTATATCAGAAACAAATGATCACAAAGACTCATCTTTTAAAAAAAATAAAAATAAAAACAAGCCAACCCTGACATTAGATGTTTTCTCATGCTGCAGCTTCCTTTGACTCAGAAAGACCAAGTTCCTACATACCACCTGAAAAAATGAAGTTCTCAGGGATTTCAGAGGCTGGTCAGACATTAAATTTCAGGGTTATGCACTTGGATCCACTCTGAGTTGGATTCCAATTATGAGGTCCTGTTGAGTTGACTAAGACACAGACCTGCTCAATTATCTGAGATGAGTTTGAGCCAGTTAGTCCTGAGGATGTGGGCAAGGTCCCTGGACCCATTGGAGTGGCCACCTGTGTTTTAGTTCCATGCCCTTCCTAGCTGGTCAAGGCCTTCAGGGTGATGTTGTGTGATTAGATCCACATATAATGGTACACGGATAATAAAGAAGGGGTGTTCCACTGACTCTTAAGAAGACAGTGCTTTACCCCTTCTCTGGATCCAACAGACAGTTTTTGTCTTGTTTCCAACCTTCCCTTTTCAGGAAAGATTGTTGAGAAGGTGATTGGCTTGCAGCTCCAAAGAGCCCTGGGGGATACAGATTTTCTGGTCCCATTTCAGACTGTGTTCAGACTGGGACGTGATACTGAGACAACATAGGTTTGATATAATGATATCCTTCTGGAGCAGGTCAGGGGATTGGGAGTGGGAATTAAGGTGATGCAGTGGTTCTCATTCTTCCTCTGAGGTTGGTTCCAGTCAGTGTTGGTGGGGGGAGATAGGTCTAGCCCTAGATCACTGCTTTACAGGATGCATCAGACCTCTACTCTCCTCCTACTTTTCTTTAGCATCTACATAAAGCACTTGGTGAGGTAATTCTGGAAGTTGAAGTCCATACAGCTTAAAGCTGCCAAGGTTGAGAAACACTGCTATACACTATTACAAAAAGTCTACAATCATCTGTGGGTCATAGAAAGAAAGGAGAAGCAAGCCAGTCCCCTATTTTCAACCTGCAATAATGGCAGAACTCCTGCATAGACACATCGGATCCTCCATTTGTAGATCTTATTGAAATATTCCCCTTTGTCTGCAAAATGGGGGTGATTGTCTGCTAAATGGGGATAAAACTGAGCTTCGATTTTGTCTGTTAAATCTGAGATCTGATATACTGGCATCCGTTAAATTGAGGTTTGACTCTACTAAAGAAACAGAGAGAAGCTTTGGAATAAAGATTATGATTCATTACTGTACCTCTAACAAAGAGTTCAGTAGAGCATTTCTCAGTTCCAGCGGTGACATGATAATGGGCATCATCCGTCATCGAGCAGTTGTTGATAAACAAGATTCGCTCATTACCTTTGTATTCAAAAATGTATCTGTTGGAAAATGGCAGATTAACGATGTTGGAATTATTAGCTGACACAATTATTCTTCAATCTTCATATCCTAAGTGGGTACTTCAGTGTTAAGTGACTGATGCAACAGGAGGTATTGAAAACACTTATCTAATTATGTCACTGTGTTTGGCATGCAGTTTTTTAAAACTACAGATAGATAGCGTATGTATAGACAGAGATTATAGCAGCAATTTAGCCCTTTCCTTCCTGCCTTCCAGTCTTGGCAACAATGAGGGATTTTCCCCAAAGGAAAGATGATCTCTGGCAATCCTAATGATTCTCTTGTCCTCTCCTCTCCAGCTAATGTTTTTGGTACTAAATTCCCCCACCTCCATATGTTCAGTGCTTTTTTAGCATTTTAGGGTCCAAGACTGATGCATGGATGAATTTAACATTTGGCCCTAAAACTTCCTATGGTGTGGGGAAATATGCAGGGCAAATGCAAACTTCAAGAGTTCTGAACACAACAGTCGTTGAAACTCTAGCTCAGGAAAGATAGAAATAACCCGTAACAGGAGCCTAGGTTCCATTCCTGCACTCTTGACATATTTTCAAAAGTACAATAATAGCTGGGGTAAAGGAGCCAACATTACTGGTAGGCCATATGGCTCATGGGATAGGTAATGGGATATGGTGCCTTTCACCTTAAGGTCATTGGTTCACATTTGTTTCAGGTCAGTAATGACCAAAGCTGATTGCCATCCTGCAGTTGCTCAGTAGTCTGGAGTTGGTGCATTCAGGTCAGTTAGTTCTTAAGAGAAGTCCTGGGCTTTGGAGAAGGCATTGATAGAGATAGAGATACAGACTGTATTTTTGAAATCAAAACTCCTTCACACTTGGGTCAGAAAGCTAACTTAGAGGACATGGTGGAAGACTATCTTATGTCACCTTCAATCCAACGTTAATCACTGAACTAAAGTGATTTCAGTCACTTAACCCAATTTCTTATGCATTCTGTTAATTAGCTCATCTTCCTTCCTTGCTTCCTTCCTTCTTCTGGATTTCATTGCTAACGAACATATGGCCATGGCTCAGTCAACAGGGATGGAGAGAGCTTACACAAGAGCAAGGACCTACTGCAGTCATCTTCATTTGAATTTTTTTAAGGCAAAGCTATTCAGATTGGTTCAGCAGAATCTCCCCCCCCCCCATACTTTTACTGAAAAGAACAAACATACCACAGATTATGGTGCAAACAGAGTTCTCTAGAAGCATTTATCATGGGGAGGGAAGAGTACAAAATGTAGATTTAGTCTCAAGATGGAGGCAGCCATGATTTAACAGCTTGGTAAATGTCTTGCGAAATGCAGGGCAAACATCCCTTGTTAATCATTTCTCATGATATGATCAGGGCCATGATTCTCCTATTGGCCACCTGTGGCTGCTGCAGGCATGCCCCCTCTGTCTGGGCACCATTGACCAGAGCCATTCTGCTTTTGCCAGGAGAAGAGTCTGGTTCTTTCAAACCAGGCTCTCCCCCTGCCCCAAAGAGCAATTGCTCCACACTTCTGCCACCCCTGACTGGGCT
The DNA here is from genome assembly GCF_059951505.1 of Python bivittatus. Lineage (NCBI taxonomy): Eukaryota > Metazoa > Chordata > Lepidosauria > Squamata > Pythonidae > Python > Python bivittatus. The sequence goes on from NW_028277058.1 coordinate 43,635,700, forward strand.
GGAGATCCCCAGGCTTCAAGGGCTAGCAAAGAAGCTCTGGGAGGGAAGCAGCCTTTAGTTCTTAGTTAGTTCTCATAGTTCTTAGTTAGTTAGTTTAGGTCTTTAGTTAGTTCTCTGATCCCATGAAGCGACCCAAAGGATTGGAGAGCTGGCAGTCAAAGAACTGCTTCCCTGCACTTAAATTTCCCCCTTCTCTTGTCACCCTTCCAACTCCTAGGAACAGGAATGATGGCACGAGAAAGTGGAGAAAGAGAAATGTGGGGAAACTGCTCTTTTGCTGCTGGTTCTCCAATCAACTGGCAGCTAAAGAGCTGCTTCTTCCCATCTTCTCTTGCCAGCCTGAAGATGGAGTACAAGATAAAGGGGGCATTTTTGACACATGTCTGATGGTCTTCTGGAAGACCACTAGACATATGTTCAAAACAAACAAGCACACAAACAAAAAATAGCTAACTTCACATATTGCATGTGAGAAGAAGCACTGCAGGATGAAGCTTGGAGGCTCTCTGGCTTCAACCCATGCTGCTCCACTTTACCTCCGACCATCAGATAATTAATTTAAATGTATCCAGTGAAGACCACTGGATATGTGTCAGTTCTCTTCAAGCTGACCTGCATGATGGATGGCTTCTCCCTGGTAAAGCCTAGTGATGGCAAAGGCCATAAAATGGTTGCAAGCGTTTACTATATTAATTAAATTCAACTATCCCTTGAGTAAAAGCTGGGGTAGTAAATGGAGCAGTGGGATAGACTTTATGGGAGCATCTGCTTCTCGTTTGAGTTATGCCTTCCTGTTTCTTTTTCTTTCTGTTGCAACAACTAATGGGTTGCATAGATTCCCAAATCATTTTTACAGCCACAAGAGATTGTTGGCATTTGGCGGTAACTGTATTCTAAATGGTATAGTTTTCTATAGATTTTCAAAATAAAAGACATAATGCAACTACACTCAAACAAAAAGATTTCCTTCCTATTCACTGCCCCCCCCCATCAAAAAATCTTTACAAAAGTGTCAGTTCTACCCTGCTGGCATGGTGTCATCACATGACTGCCCATGTCACCCAGATTGGGGTAATCTATAATGCTGAGAGAGCCAGTGAAGTGTAGAGAGCCAAAGTGCTGCAGTGGAAAAGGTGTTGACTAGGAGTAAGGGGACCCAAGTTCTAGTCCTCCCTTAGGAACGGAAGCCAGCTGAGTGACTTTGGGCCAGTCACTCTCTCTAATCCTTAGATTGGAAAGTTGAAAAAACATCCCAGAAGAAACCAGTGGCAAACCACTTCCATGATGTTGCCAAGAGAAGTGTGTGGACCTGTCCAGAAAGTCATCAGGAGTCAAGACTGATTCCAAGGCACAAAACCAGCCAACCAACCAACAAACTTTAAAATTGCACAGTAAATAAATAAAGCCAAGATTGCTTCTCTCCAGGCCCATATATTTATGAATCTGAACATATGAATTTCATCTCACTAATGCCTAATAGCAGCCATGGTTAACACCGCCAATAGAATATGAATAAGGAAGATTCTTTATATTTAAGTCACATGCATATACTTACCTTCCACTTGGTCGTATTTCTTGGCCATTTTTATACCACTTTAGTTCAATTGTTGGATCAGCCAGCTCCACCGCAAACCTGACTCTACCTCCTTTGTCCACTTGATAAGCAGGATCCAGAATCTTAGAAAAAGCTGTTGGATGAAAAAGACAATGGGAATAGGAAGTAAAAAAAGAAAGCCTTTGGAAACTAAAAATTTGTATTTAACTTTACAAAGTCTAAATGACATATTCTAACTGATTCTTTTATCAGTATGTGTAAGACATTTCAAATGATACACTGCAGTTTACAAAATGCTGAAGTTATCCTAACTTGATAGAAAAGATAAATACAAATAATTACCAGGAAAATATATATTTGTATGAAAGCTATTCACATGTAGCTTGTATCATTGAATTGGTAGGGAATCCTGGGGTAATGAATGAATGGATATTATAGTAGGGTTTCCAGATCTGAGTTGTAAATCTCAAGATGATTATTACAGGGTAGCAAAAAGGTACAAAACAACATCTTGCTCTCATCTGTATTTTTGCAGCCTATATGTGGCAGCCCTACATTAGATAAAAATTAACTTTCTTAAGAATTAACTTTTCCTTCCCAAAACTCAGTTTGGACAGGGAAAGAGAAGGAAGGGTCTCAATTCTTTCCCCAATTCTTTCCACATTTCTCACCTACATTTACTTAATTTTGTTCTTCTGTTCACCATTCATCTGATCCAAGCATGTGTTTTGAAATACAACTTCGTTTAGCTCTTCCCTTAAACTGGACTTAGCAGTCATTCATTAAGAAGGAAATCAGGGCCACTTCCCATATTCTCCAGATTCAAGAGATTGGGGAGAATCTGGAAACCTTAGAAATATACTGGTTCTTCCCATACAACCCAAATATACCATCAGGAGAATGGAAAACGGTACTGCTCTCTCTCATGTCATTAACTCCTAAGATATTGGCTACTCAGAACTTCTTTTCCACTTCAGTGTTTGTCCTTAGGTTGACCTTTACCCATAAAAATGAATTGACATAACCAGAGTATAAATTAAAAATTCCCTGTTGCAATATGCAGAATGAGAACTAGAGTTTGATCCTACTTTGTCCCAGATGGCAGCCTGAGTATTTTTGTGCACAGAACTCAACAAAAGTCACTGAAAACTAAATGCTTAAGGACACAGTATTTCTTACTCTTAATGTACATGGTACATGTCTCAGAAACAATGAAAAAGGGAAATAGGGCAACTGTAATGGGAACCAGCAGTAGATAGATAGGAAACTTTTTCATGCATTCCTATGAATGTACAAGGATTAGGAATATATAATGAGCTATGGCCACACACGTTGGTCTTGGTATTGTCCCTGCTTTTGTTTTTGGGGCATCCTTGCATTAAGTATGACATTTGAAGGGGATCTTTTCTTTTTTCTTTTCTTTATTAAACATTTTGAAGAAAATATAGAAAAAAACAAGAAAAAGAAACAGGAAAAAGGTATAAAGGAATAAAATACAAATGAATAAATAAGAATGATAAACTAGGGATTTACAAATGTCATGTCTCATGTTCTTTGGAATTTCAGTACACCTTTCTACACAGTTATCTCCCTTCGAATGTGTGGAGCTCTGGAGATTCAGTCTTAACTGCACTGTGTTTGTATGAGGTGGTTTGAGAATGAAAGGAAGGGCACATAAAGCAGATTTGAAGGCATACTAGGGTGTAGGCCTGGCCTGTACCTACCTTTTACCTTCACGTATTCAGAGAAACATGTGAAGGAAAGACGGCTGAATTGTCATTGTCTATGGAGTCGGATACTTAAACTCATAATGTACACAAAGACCAACTTTATTTTATTCAGTAAAAAGAAACTGAGTTGCTTAATTAAAACCAATTCCTTTCTGAAAGCTTTAAAGGAAGATTTTCTTCTGGCTTCCTGGGGAAAAATGGTACAACTTTTCCAAGCATTCAATACCTGCACTCTTCTTTTCTTCCCTGCGAGTGCGCTTCAGCCGTCTCAGCATACCCCTCAGGTCAGTAATTCCATACTGAAATGCAATCTTCTCATAGTCGTTGGGATTTGCATTCTTCAGGAGTTCCCACACATCTACTTCTGGCTCTTCTGGTTCCTGTTTAATTTCCCTAATCAGGAACAAGGATTAAAAAAAGAAAAGAAAGAAGAAAAGGGATGCGGCACAGATTAATGAGATCTCTTACATTATGAATTGGGCAAGTGGAAATCAAGTCCAAGAAAGACTATGTCTGAAATGCTTTAGCTAAGCTTAGTATTAAGGCCAAGGCTTAGGAATGGATTTGAGCTAAAATGTTTGCTTGTATGACTAAACATCTTAATAGCAGAAAGGAAGAGAATAGCAGGATGCACACTTACCCCATGTCTTCAGTGGGTAATAATTTACAGATCTTGAATTAGCCCTTTTGAGTTGAAACCTATGCAATTTCACAAGAATGAAACTAGAGCTCTGCACCAATCTATTGTTTTTTCAAAATATGGAATTCAACTGATGAAAAGAAAACTGTGAGATGTACTTAGAAAATTTCAAAGGGCCTGGGATTAACAATAAATGGATTAGTTAGATCCATTGTGTGAAGGATCTCATTATAGACCATTATGCTATTAAAAATTCAGTCTGAATCTTAATGAGAAGTCATTTACTGACCTACAAAAAGAAAGTTAGCCTTGAAGACATTCTAAGGATATCAATACCTCTTTTACAAAGTGATGATTAGATTATTTTCCCCTGACATACTAAGTTTTTCTCCATGGACTGGAGAAATCAACATGGAAGGAGGACAAGTTCAGAAGAATTCTGCCTACTAGCCATTCATATCAGTTTCTAAGTATCATCAGAAGTGTAGTACTGAAGATCAATATTTTGATATTTCAAGATTACTTTTGCCATGGAACTTTACTGAAATAATTCTGGAATAAAAAAAGTGGCCAGTCAAATTTGCTTTGAAATTAGCCCAGTCTTCTCCAACCTGATTTTTCCAAATGTTTTTCTAGATGTTTCCAGACTGTAGCTGGTATTATAATGACACCCTGCAGAAAAATCTTTTGTTCTTTTAGTATAACAACATGGCGAGCCAACACATGTTACAATTATACATTTTCAGCTTGTCAATATATTTTAAGGAAACTGTAAGCAGCTATGGAATATCAACGCAATTAAACTGTAGTATTAATGTTTATGATAGTGTCTTACTGCTTATTTGTTCATTTATTTATTACAGTTAGAGTTTACAGAGCTTGGCTACTTACTGAAAAACCATACAGTACCTTCCCAAAGGTCAGGTCACAATACAAGCATATTGTAGAACTAGCACACATTCAAGAGACAATATTTCATTTCAGTGCACTGACTGTGCTTTCTAGCTATGGAAGCTGCCAGCAAGACACCCACATCCATCAACAGAAATCAAGATGAGGATGTGCCCCTTTATTTTTTTAAATAATAAGATGCCTCCTGATTTTCAAACCATTATAAGAAACTTTTCCAGCCTCTTCATTTAGTTGAACGTGGTGCTTCCACAAGGATTTGTTCTTTAGTTGAATGAAGAACAACATCTTGGTGGAACCACAATTTCATCTCATGGATGAAAACGTTGTTGCTGGATATATAATGTGATGGATCTTTCATTTGTTTAGACAAATCTCTAGAAGATGATGTAGTTCTTCTCTCTCTTCCTAGAAAATACTTTGTTAAACATGGTCTGATTTTTTAAAAACAGAAATCATTAAAATATGTGAACTATTTTATTCATTTAGATTCAAAAAGCAGCTCAGATAATTAAAGTCCTGCTATTAACTATTATGTCCATTGCAACCAAGATGTTAAATCAAGCTAGCTTCTAATACCCCTTTTTCCCTGCTCAGGGAATGATGTAGTTAGGCACATGTCCCCCTGCCTTTGAAATTAAGTTGATTACATTCCCATTGACAGTTTTATCTAGAATCTGGCCACTATCTGGTGCAAAGCAAAGGCTCACATTTTACAAATGCAGTTATGCATTTGTCTAACGATCAGGTTATCAGTTGCTCACATGGATTGCAATGTAATCTGACATCAATCCATGTAATGTGGCTTCTATTCTATGGAAGTCAGCACTACTGAATGGTTTTTAAATGACTGATATTCCCCCATTACCAGCTTAAAATCTGCAGAATTGTATTGTGTGACCTTCAGAATTGGATGCTTTAAAAACCCAGTAAAATAAATGTAGTAATTGTACCGTACATTTGGCATAAGCACTGTCTTAAAAGCACTGAAGTTACAAATAGAAAAGTAGATTGCAAGTAGGATAATTAATCAAAATTCCCTTATGCTTAGAAAGGAAGTAGAAGCCTATTTCAATGTTCATCTTGATTTTCAGTATCCTAACCTTGGTGACCGAAGTCTGAGTTTTAATACTTAAGTGAAATCCTCAGATTCACTTCAAAGCATGATTACCCATGATCAATAAAGCAATATATTTCTATACATCAATCTAGAGACATTTCTATCCATGTGCAACAGATTAATAGCAGCCAAAGCCATCCTTTCACACTCTCACAAACTCTAATAAAAATATTTTCCACGCGTTAAGTTGCATCTTAGTAGGAAACAACAAAAAAAAAGAAAAAGAAGAAGAAGAAGAAGAAGAAGAAGCCAAACACGTGCAATATGCACACGGGAAGAGAAAGAGAACATGAAGACCTGGCAGGAACGAATGAAAAAAGGATTGGTTTTACTTTTTAAAGATGTCATTGGAGAGCAGTATCTGCTGTGATTTGTACACTGCCTATCCCACAGGTTTGTTTTTATTTAATTAATTCACTGAGAGCCAGTTTGGTGCAGTGGTTAAGGCACCAGGCTAGAAACCAGGAGACCATGAGTTCCAGTCCCGCCTTAGGCACGAAGCCAGCTGGATGACCCTGGGCCAGTCACTCTCTCTCAGCTCTAGGAAGGAGGCAAGGGCAAACCTCTTCTGAAATCTTGCCAAGAAAACTGCAGGGACTTGTCCAGCCAGTTGCCAGGAGTCAACATTGACTCAAAGGCACAAAATAAAATAGTTCAATTTAGGCACCACCCATCTCCAAGTGACTCTTGGCAGCTCACAATATAATTAAAAGGAAAAGAAATGAAAAGAAACATTGCAGGACGCTGTATGTACCTTCTTCACGGGTAAGTCTGAATGGGATCTCAGTCTTGGAGCCTTAACTGAGTAGAATTGTTCTTGTAGCCTATTGAGCAGAATAGGGTGTTGAAAACTGAAACCATATGTAAAAAAACAAACAAATGTCTGAACACTTGTTCATATTGTTATTCATATCTCAGGATTTTAAGTACAGCTGACAGCTTCTTGGATTATTCTAAATTTTTAAAAAATGTTTCCATGTGTCTCATTTTATAATACCTTCTCAAATTCCAGAGAGATGCTTATGTTTGTAGTCACATAATGAAAGCATGTACTATTAGAATTCAGTAAATCATTTTGTAACATCTAGCAGAAAGCAGGCTACGAAAAAGCTTAAAATGCTGCAGTTGCATCTGTGGTCCCTGAAAATAAGTTCTCAAGATTAGTTTTATTTTCTCTTTTTAAAACTTCCATACCAGGATCAATTGTTTGAATTTCTCATCCCCGTGTAGGGAAAAATAGCATGCAAGACGAAACAAACACAGAAAGACCTCATCCCATGTTATAACTTAACTTTTCTGAGATATTCAGGGTTATTAAAGCAAAATATGGTATCACGTGTAAGAAAGAGTATTATATCCTAGGACTTAAGTGATTTCTTGTCAACGTGCTGACAACTGGCTTAAATCTGAGCAAGCGTTGTTCTTTTGAGAATTCAGCTTTTGTAAAATAAAGGAAAAGAAGCAATGATAGCATGTTTGAATGTGTTAACTCTACACCTGCCATTTTCTGTGCACGAACTTAACCAGTTTGAATAAACATTTGTTCACTTCATTACTTGGTTCTCACCTACGTTTCAGGAGACCACTAAAGTCAAGTTCTCCTGCATCGTCTTGTCCTTCACCACTGTTATTAATAAACAAACAAACAAACAAACAAAAAAAGATCAAGTCTTCATTTAATATGCAGAAAGTCAAACAACACATATTGCATATATCCTAGGTGCCCTACCAATGCAATATATATGCAGACACACAAGAAAGACTATTACGTCAACACAAATTTGTATTCTTTTTCACAGGATTTACAACTTCTGTTAACAAGCCCTTGTGAAACATGAACACAAAGATTTGCATTGCTCCAAGTTATACCTGTTCAGGCAAATTCTTGTAAGCTGAATCATAAATTTGCCCCAATTTGTGTTATATGTTTGTGTAACACAAACGTGTTGGAAGGTGAGTTAGCACACAGGGCTTTGTTTTAACATCTTCCAGTGTGCCTACCTAAAAAAAACAAAGGGCTTGTGCTGAACTCAGTTTTAAGTGTAAATCAAATATTTGCATTGTTATCTATGCTGCACGAAACAATGCAAAACTGTATAAAATAAGTTAAGTTTCTTTTAAACTAGTTAGCAAGGAGAAACTGAGATCCTATCTCTCTCACATGCATAATGTGTTGCATGATTTTAAAGATGGGCGGCCATGGGGAAAGATGGATTAAATATAGACCAATTCATTTCTAAAACATGTTGAGCATTAACACTATCCGTGCAATATTTATAAATAGCACTTAATGCATTTTGCTTCTCTAAGGATTCCCTAGGCACTGAATTCAGCATCTTGAAGATAATCCAGCTTTTCAGGAGATAAAAAGCTGGTTATGTAGAAACCAGGCCGGCTTGCTGTACAATGACTGGGAAAATGCATAACTAGTATCTAATAAAAAAAAGGGACAGCTGGGTTGTTGATTTGTCTGTGTGTGAATGGGGCATTCTCTCTTCCTATTGCATGGCTAAGGAATGAGAAAAAATGTTATACTCTCCCCCTATTTATTCAACCTATACACAGAATATATATTAAGGGAAGCTGGATTGGAAGAAGATGGGTGTGGTTTTAAAACTGAAGGAAGAAACATCAATAACCTGTGCTATGCTAATGACACTACTCTGATAGCTGAAAATGCAAAGGGTCTGCAAGCTCTAGTAATAAAAACCAAAGAACACAGTGAAAAAAAATAGGACTAAGGTTAAATTTAAAGAAGACCAAACTAATGACAACAGGTACAACAACCAGCCTTAGATTTGACAGTGAAGATATTGAAGTGGGAGATAGCATCTGCTTTTAGGATCAACCATCAACAGTAAAGGAATAAGCAGTCAAGAAATAAATACAGGCTAGTACTTGGTAGAGCAACCATGAAGGCCTTGAAAAAGATATTCAGATGTCAGGATGTGTCTGTGCCTACAAAGGTCAGAATAATGCAGGCAATGGTATTCCCAGTGGCACTCGGTGTGAGTGTTGAACTTGGCAAAGTTGGACTTTGAAGAAGCAGGATAGAAAAGGTGTTGACACTTTTGAAATTTGGTGTTGGAGAAAACTGAGAATACCATGGACAGCCAAAAAACAAACAAACAAACAAATGGCTCATTGAATAAACCAACCCAGAGTTCTCACTTGAGGCACAAATTATTCTACTTTGGTCACATTATGTGAAGACTTAGCTCTCTGGAGAAGGCTCTAATGCTGGGAAAGTGGAAGGAAAGAAAAGAAGAAGATGACCATCAGCAAAGTGCGTAGACTCAATTACAGCAGCAATGAGCACTGGAAGATCTGAAGGACCAGGTTAGGGAGATTGTCATGGAGAAAATCTATCTACGTGGTTGCTAAAAGTCAACACTGACTTGATGGCACATAATCAATTAATCAATCAATTGCACAGATAAAACTTTCTATCCCCTGTGCACTAATGCATATGCAACCCACATTTATTCTGATCCCTCCATTTCTCTTCCATTCCATCAGTTCCAACATCGAAACCCAAAGTCACCAGAAATAACACTAGATGGAGTACTGGAACAAATGAAATTGAGTAGTCTTGTCTTTTTAAAAAATTGAAATCACAATTTGTATTTTCCTGAAACAGAATCTAAAATTCCTGTTTATTAAAAAATACTAAGAAAAGTTAATTTGGTATTGAGGATGCCATTAACCATTGTTTTCTGTTGGGTATAAAAGTTCCTTTTAAGCTTTATAAAAGCATTCTTCTGCAATTGCACTGCCCAGTTAAAAATGAATGCCTGTCAGTCCTTTGAGATTGTCCAGATCAGGAAACAGACTCCACAAGAGGACTAGAACTATGCTTTCTTGAGATAGGCTATATTCAAAGAATATATGCAAGTCTGATTGTGTTTTCCCTTCCCTCCATCTTATACCACAAGGAGTCAGGGAGGAGCCAGCCTGAGTCTCTTCCAGATACTTTCTCCTTTCCAAGGCTCAAGGCATGCTTCTGAACTTTTGGTTTTTGTAACAGCTTCTGAATATTTTCTCCAAAGTCATCTCCTTGGCTCCCTACAATGCCTGACTTAGAACCTGGATGTTGGCAGGAAAAAGAAATAGAGAAGCTTCAAGTTTGTGCAGAATCAAATGCTTGAATGTCTGAAAACATTTGAGTCCTTCTGACTGTGTGAAGGAGTAGGGAGGTCACAGTTTCTACATGGAGCTGGACAGGGGGTAGTTGTGTCAACAAAGGATTCAGCTGCTCAGATGGCTTTCTTTAATAACAAGGGACTAATGGTCCAATAGTCACAAAAAGTATAGGAAGTACTCTGTATAGGAAATGTAATCAGGAGTTTTAAGGAAAGATTATTTTATTAAAATGTTCATAATATTTCTCCCTTGTGGCACCAGCTTTTTAAGAAGTTATTAAGTCTGAATAATTCTGAGACATGTGATGCTCCTTATATGTGGTGCAACTAAATGGTCTTAAACCATAGAAAGCCATTTCATAATATATCTCTGAGTCAGAATCTTAATTGTTTTTTTTACTTTACAGCTGGCCAAGCTGTCTGTAAGCTTAAATCTTACAGTCTGCTCTAACTGGCAGCAGCTGTTCATGGTCTCAGACAAAATCATTCCTCTCAACTGCTTCTTAAGTGAAGGAAGTGTTAGGAAATGTAAGCTCTACAACTGATTTACACTCTCTGTTGGCTGCACCTTTTTCTGGGGTTATTTAATTTGTTGAAGTGATCAGGCCATGTAGGTATGGCTGGTCAAAGGAGACCGTATCATTGCAAATTAGTTGGCAGAAAGAGATAGTCCTCCTTGCCTTCTTGGCTTAGTAGCAATGCATGTTTTCTATGGTAGAATATCTGGTCTCAGTGGAGGCCAATTAATGACCTCGTGAAATATAGCAGAGAAGAGAGGGTTACAGAGTCTTTCCATATCTGGAGCAGATCCCCACAAATTTTCCAGGAATTCACCCTAAATCTGTAGGAGTCATAGAACTCACAATCAGATAATTTCAGAAGGCAGTAGCAACATTTTTGAGCTCAGATATACTACCTGCTGTTTGATCTGAACCAAATATTCAAGACATTGTAAAACCAAGTTACACTTATGGTAAGCTGATCTCACTGGCCAGAATCAAGGAGACAGGAGAGGATGAAGAAGGAGCTCTTAAATTAGCACACACACATACCCACACCTCCAAACACCTTGTTGTTCATGTTTTTCAACTGCTTTGTGGAGAATTGGAAGTTGCTAAGGATGTTTGAGCCTTTCTCATTTCTCAGACATATACAAACATACATCCCCATAATTAGAAACATCTTCCCCATCTTCCTTCCTCCCAGCATTCCTGTGGCAGAACTGCAGTAGAGAATTTGTGCAGAGTTGCTAGAAATCGTAGTGGTGGGGACTTTGTTTCTTCTTCTTTCCAATGGTTGCCTCTTGGCTAGCACTAGCAACAGAGATGTAGTGATCTCTACTTAGAGCTAAGCTGACCAGCTTGGGAACAGAAAAGTCAGGGAAGGGGTTCTGTGGGGGACAATCAGAGTAGCCACTCATTTTAGCTTTGTTTCTACTTACTTCCTATAATGGGTTTTTAAAGATAGTGTAACGTGTGCAATGTTTTCAATACCTATTACTGAAGAAGTTTCCAAGATCACTTAAAATTACCTTCTTTTGAATGCAGACCGGATATCTATTGATGGCGCAGATTCTACTTCTACAAAATGAAATAAAAATTGAATGTTTAATTTTTGTAATTTGTCAAGTATTAAACCTGGGCACAGAGTGACTATGCAATACATGACATATATCTGATTTAGAATGTGATATGGCCCACGTGGTGTTAGTTCAATATTATGTATTGATTTTGGCAGCCCACCTAATCATGTATACATGGTGAATAGAATCCTATTGGCAAGTGACAAAAGGATCCAACTCTGAACAGTATTATAAATTTCTTTGCAGTGGAATTCATTATTCATAACTCTTTACCTGAAATGATAAATATTGAGAGCAATGGAAGAGACACTTCATAAAATGAAAGCAAATTTGCAAGCCTGAATCTGCAATGTAATCAAATATAATAAGCAATGAAATTATATACGGGGGGGGGGGGGAGAGGAAGCCAGAATAAAGAAGAGAAAGTGTCAGTGTGGTGCAGTGGTTAAATGCTAGACTCAGAGTGGAGAGACCCAGGTTCTAGTCCTCTGTAGGCATAGAAGCCCCCTGGATACTTTGGGTCAGTCATTCCCTCTCAGGCCAGGCTGGGTTGAAAAAATCTACCTACCATCCTACACTACAGTTGCATGATGGAATATAATTTATAACCTTCAATGATGAAAAGAGTTTCATCTTGCAGTGATTAGGTTTGTGTGTATATATGCAAATATATTTTAAAAATGGTTGCAGCTGTCATTCTAAAGATGGTAGATATTTAGATAACTAGAAACAAAGTAAAATGACATGAAAGTAGAGTGGATAGAATCCAACATTGTACAAGCAGACTTCTATTAACACAGTTTCTCTGTTTTCCCCCATCTGGAAGGCCTTTCAAATCTGCTCTGGAAGACAGGAGAATCCCCTGGAGCAGTTTCTGAAAAGTGCCTGGAGGGTTGTGGGAGGAAAGGATATTTCCCATTCTATTCTACCAAGCATATGATTGGATTCCAACCATTCTGGGAACTTGGCAGCCATCTTTAAAATGTCTACAGAGAACTCTTCTGGATGAGGTCTACTCTTAGGATCAGACAGGAAGCCTCCTAACAGTAATAAAGGTGAAGAATTTTTCCTTTGTTCTCATATCTCCTTTTATAGGAGGGTGTGAAAAATATTAAGAACTCCAGGGAGTTCATTTCATGCTCCTTATGCTGCCACAGAAAAATCCCAAATTAGATATAATTTGATTTTTCCTGGGGGAAAAAAAATCTCTTTCTTACAGCTAAAAATAACAGTGGACTAAGAAATAGAGGATAAGATTATATAATCAGGAAATCTAAAATAAATCATAAGTGTTTCTATAAACTGGGTATCAGATTTTTCATACTCATTGAAAAAATGGCTTTAGAAGTCAGTAAAACATCTGAATAAACTGGTAAATGCAGAGTTCAGTTTCACCTTGTGTTGATTAGCCATGTAATTAGATAAAACAATTCACTCTTGCAGAAAGCTTATGTCTGCCAAGAGGTTGGCTACTTGCCAGTGTGCTTCTGAATGGAGTCAGAGGTTGTGGTTTGTCTGGTTAGCTGGCTGTCAGCTGCTAGATATTCCATTAACGTGCCCTGATCTATGCTGATCTATGACCGTAATAAAGATTTGATTGATTGATTGATTGATTGATTGTGTCCTGATCCCCTGGCTGATTAATGAGGATGCTGACCTTGGTAATCTGGTAGGCTTGTTTTGCTAGGATGAACATCTAATGGGTTTGCTGCCAAACTACTGGAAGTCTTGGATATTTGGAAGGCTTGCCTAGATGTTCTTGACAGCTGAAGCCACATGGTCAGCAATCAGGATTTAGACTTGTAGCATTCTGAGGAACAAAATCCTTGATTTTGGATAGTCTCAATCCATAAATAAAGAAACTATATGCCCCAGATTCCCATAGGACCATTTTTTTTTTTTTTGGTGCCTTGGAGTCGATTGCCAGTTGACTCCTGGCAATTGCTTCACCCTCCTAGAAAAATGTAGAATAGGATGTGTTAATGGTAGACACTCCTGTTTTTTTGGTGGTTCTAAGTCACCATGTATTCATCATGCAATATGAAGAGAGTTCTGCATACATGTCTGTATAAGCTCTTCTTCTTCTTTTTTGGTAAACTAGTCTATACCTAAGCTAAAAGAGTTTAAAATCTGCTGGCCTTTTATTTCATCTTTTTGTCTACAAGGATGGGAAGAGTTTGCTTCCAACAGAGTTCAAGACTTAATACCCTTTCTTTTGAGGTTTCATCTGGTAACAGGAAAAGCCTTTGCTCAAGCAAAGATGAAAGCTGGCTGGTGTGGGTCTTCCGGGCTGTGTGGCTGTGTTCTTGAAGTTTTGTTTCCTAACGTTTCGCCAGCACCTGTGACCGGCATCTTCAGAGTGCAGGAGCACAGACAGGAGCAGTTCTCTCTGTGCCCAGCAACTCTGTGCTCCTGCACTCTGAAGATGCCGGTCACAGGTGCTGGCGAAACGTTAGGAAACAAAACTTCAAGAACACGGCCACACAGCCCGGAAGACCCACACCAGCCATCGTATGCCGGCCGTGAAAGACTTCGACAATACAAAGATGAAAGCTGTTTTTTGACATTCATAAAGGATAAATTTATAGTCTTGAACTGTCAGCACTATTATTCATCATACATTTTTCCAAATATAAAGACTTCAGAAATAATTGCTTCAAGGAGCTAATCAACTCAAAGATATTCTGAATTATTTTTCCAGCCAACTGTGAATGAAAGTGAGTGTTTTAAAAGATGGTGGAGGGTAGATAGAACTTTCTATGGATACTAGCCAAAATGTTACATGAAACCTTCACATTCAGAAGCACTTAGCTATTCAATACCAGTTGCTGGGATGCAACAATAGCAGTAGAGAAAAGCAATGGACCCTTAGTCTTCCTTGTAGACTTTTGGAAGGTTCTCCTTGTGGACTTCCTGGATGTTTTAGTTAGACCCATTATCAGATTCAATGGGCTTGTATCCTGAAAAGTCTTTGTCAGGAATCTTTTATACCCTAGGATTTAAAAGCCTAGGTTATGAACTAGGTGCCAAATTATCACAATATATTGGTACCATTCTTATTTCCAGATATGATTGACATCTTTTTGAAATGGAGACAGAGGTGCAAAATTCTAGGGGTGAAGTACTCATTTGGTTCTAAATATATTGGGTCTGACAACTGATACTCTGCTCCATTCTTGACGCTTTTATCTCCTATGAGTCTCTTGATCTTTTCTTTGGTTTCTTTCTGAGTTCAGTTTCCTTAACCCTACTTCACAGTGCCAGATCAAAAGCCTCTTTTAACCCTTTTTAAGGTAGATTTAAGTTCCAGCTCTAAAATGTTATTCAGGAAAGCACGCTTCTGCTCACTATCTCTGAATAGTGCCTAAAATACAGAAGGATACTTTTAAAATATGGAAGAAAATACTTAACCTGGGGGCCATTTGAAATTTACATAAATATAAAGTGGCCTTTCCAAACCTGGGAAAGATGTCTCTAGATTTCATCTTCCATAATCCCATTTGCCCAGAGTTAATCTATTCTGGCTGTAGAATTATGGGAGCTGAAATCTAACGTGGCTATAGGAAAATAAGTTCAGGGCCAGTTCTGGTAAAAGAAGTTTTTATCCCAATATATGACATATATTCATTATTTAAAAAGAAATATAAAAAGGATTCTTACCATGGATTTCCAGATCAAAAGAACAGCTATCAACCTTATCCTTATATGTTACTTCACATCTATAATTTCCTGCATAATTTTCCTTAGCTTTGATTATTTGCATCTCAAATGTATAAATCTGAAATCCAAAGATATAATGCAATTACTCATATAAAATCACAAGAATAATTGGAAACTAATACACACATGCACACATGCTTACTTATGTGCATCTTGTATTTTGACATAATGAAATGGATTCATTTTCTACTTCTCTTGCATATGTTCTCAGTTACAGTTCTGTTATTTTGCCATACTAATGTGCCAATAATTCATTTCCAACCCCATCTTGACTTTCTTCTGGCCATCCATTTAGATGACAGCAATTCTGGGTCTCTCAGATTAGATTATAACTTTATTCTGAGTCCAGATCTGCCATAGGTTATCCTTTTGATTACAGCAACTCCCCAGGTCCCAGCAATATTATGAACTCACAATTTGCCCGGGACTTACCTCCATCTTGTTGAACCTTGATTTCTGCATTTTTTCTCCTTCACTATCTAATCAGTGCCTGTGATGACCTGTCCTTTTGATCTCACTATCCATTTGAAAGGCTGAGTCTAAGGCAATCCATAATTGTGTACTCACAAGAATCATTTTGATCACTGAATCCCATATCCTCTTTCTTTTCTTCGAAGCAAATCATTTTAGACAAATGCTCCCCACCCAGCCAACACCATTAAATTGTCTCCTTTTTGGGTGTACTTATTATGGTGCTAACATCTGCAAGTTAGCAGAATTCCAAATGACAATTTGGGGGCAAAACTTGATGGAGGTTAAAAACAAAGTGAATAAAATCTGCCTCAAATTAACCCAATTTATTCTGGGTCTGGGTTTTATCTCAAGTCACAGCAGAGCTCTAATTAAAACTACTGAGAATTAGGTTATACCATACAAAACTTAATGGATATCCATTGCTGAATCCATACATTAATTCAAGTATTATCATGTCATTTTTCATGCATCCCTAGTTGAGACAAGTTCACACATTCTGTATGCAGGGATCTTGCACATCTCGTAAGGCATATATAGGCATTCCCACCCCAAGTTTACCTGATAACTTGTAGAATTATCTAGGAAATTAAAATCCCTTGACCTGACTTCAAAGCTGATGGACTGTACACTCCAAAAAAAAAAAAAAAAGATAAATCTGTACCTTCTGGTATATTTTGAAAAAGATCATCTATATATACCTTGGTTTGTCGCTCAAATGTTTCTTTTAGTTGAAGGTGCTTTCCTACTTTGCTTGCCAAGTCCATCCATTTTCCTTTAAACCACTTAATAGTTGGTTTCCGAAGAAGGTCCTGAGCTTCTACTTTGGCTATGAATGTGATATTTTGCCCTGAAAACAAGCAAGCCAACCAATGTAAACCAACATGGAATTAATCAATAGGGAATATCTAAAAACTATACACATCTAAATGAGATTTAAATACCAAATTCTAAAGATGGAAAGACTCTGAAATACCCACAACGGGGGAATGGTTGGCGAAAATGACAGAATTTGCAGAGATGGCAAAATTGACTTGTTTGATTAGGGAAAAGACAAAAACTACATTTGTCAGTGACTGGAAATCCCTTGTGGACTTTTTGCTGAAACCAGAAAAAAATGAACTTGTGACTTATAAGTTTGATGATTAGAAAGGGTAGAATATGGAAAGAAGGGAGCTACGATAAAACTATATATAGAGAGAATAAAATATAAATGCATTTATAACTGTGTAAAGAAGATCAGGAGCTGCTGCTTTATATCTCTTTCTTCTTTTTTTCTTTCTTCTCTGACGTTTTTCTTTTACTTCTTTCTTATTTACTTATCACTCTTCGTTTACTTTTTTTATTTTTTAAAATTTGTATTGTTTTTACTTTGTAAAAAAATCTCTTCAGTAAAAATTAATTAAAAAAAAGAGATTTCAATACCAAATTATTTATTTCATTAAATTTTTGTTAAAAGAAATCTCCTCATTCAACAGAAGGGAGCCTAGAGCCCTCAAGCACGTGATTAAACTATGGTTCATTTGTTGCATGAGAAACAGGGAAAAAGAAACAGTATCCAGCCCCTATCTAAGGATCTGATTGCTGGGCAACAGGAAGTGGAAGTAGAGAAAGGTTCATGTGCATAATTTCAACCTAGCATTGAGTTCCAATAGCTGAAGTGATGGAGGGGGTCTTTTGAAGGTGCTTGACTAGGCAACACATTCATCTGCTTTTAAAGAACCTGCTGCATCACTTCATGACAAGTTGCTTGGGGGTTTTCTTTAACATTTCACTCACTGGCTGGTGTGGGTCTTCCGGGCTGTGTGGCCGTGTTCTGGAAGTTTTGTTTCCTAACGTTTCGCCAGCACCTGTGACCGGCATCTTCAGAGAGCAGGAGCACAGACAGGAGCAGTTCTCTCTGTGCCCAGGATGATGTGACCCTTTTGTGGGTATTTATAGAGATCTGAAGGGGGGATGGGGGTGTGTGGGGTGTGGGGGGGGTATGGTCACTCATTTCACTCATTGCTTTTTCCCACTCCTGGAGGTAGTAGAAAAGGCCCCAGAACAACATGAAGTACCACAATTAGGTCAACTGCATCATTGCTATGCCTTTATGACCTGTATAGTGTCATCTCTGCAGGGCTACATGTAAAGCTTACTGAAAATGAAAGGATACAGAAAGAAGAAAAAGAGCCAAAGGAAGAGTACAGGTAGGTAGCCCAGATGTCAGAAAAGCAATTGGTTAAAAGAAAAATGGATAGAAAGTAACATGAAACTGAGTGGAGACAAACTGTAAAGTTCCTCACTTGAAAAACAGAAATCACATGCATATATATATAGGATAGGAGTAACTGTATTTGTGTAAAAGAGCTTGGAGAAATAGTGGATTCCAAATTCAGCATGAACTAGCCGAGAGATATAGCTGCCCCCCCCCAAAAAAAACAGCAAAAATGCAATTTTAGGCTGTATCAACAGCAAATTCTGGGCACCACACTTTAAGGGTGGAGAGAAATTGGTACAGGTTCAGAGAAGGACAATGAAAATGATCAAGGGATTAAAGGCTAAATCCTAGGAAAAGAGATTTAAAGTGGCGGGTAAGTTTAGCCTTGAGAAAATATGCCTGAAGGGAAATCTGATAGTACTCTTACAAGGCTGGAAAGGATGTCACCCTGAGGAAGGTCAAGACAAGTTCTTCTCATTCTGGGATGCAGGACATGGAATAATAGCTTTAACTTATGGAAGGGAGATTCTGATTGAATGTTGGGGGTGGGTGAGGGAGTTGTATGATTGTATGATTTTATTATATTCACATTCACTGACTAGAGGTCCCTGAGAAATGTTAATTTATAATCATAGTATATACAAGTGAACTTTATAAGGCATACATGTGCAACCTGATACATGCTTTCAGAGAAGTAAGTCCCTTTTTGCCAATTAGATATGAATAGGATTGCAGGTATAATGGTTCTTTTTACACTTACCTACACTAATTGATCCACCTTTTGGTTTTTCAACAAATAAAACAGATTTCTGGGAATCTTGTTTTTCTCCTTCTTCTCCTGCAGACCATACTAGTATAGAAAATAAGGGAAATTAACTATTATCAGAATGAACCTTTTAGTCAAACAATGCTTACCTGGGTTCTTTCTTTCAGCTTTAATATTACTTCTTAAAAATAGACACGCACTCCCCAGAACTCTCTTTCAGGGTAAGATGAGGTTACTGAAATAAGAGGAGTTACACGTCGTATAGAGCACACACTTATGATTTGAGCTGTAACTGATCTTGAACTGCTTCATTGTTTTAACAGTGAACACAGCATGTTTCCTTGTGTTTCAAGCCTTAAGGCACATAGCATGGTGATCCCATCTCACTTCTAGGTTGCACCCAGCTGTAGAATGAAAGTGGAGTCTTGGGGACATGCATGTCAGGACTCAAAGTATAGATTCGTGGCAACTAAGCAAAATTCTATCCCCGGATCCAAAAGAGGTGGAAAACTTAGTGCTGAATGTCAGAGATGAAGTCCAGATCCCTACTGGCTAACTATAAAGTATTGGGCAATAGCAAATAAGTCTTTCAATTTCTAATCCTTGACCTTGCCTGAGAAAAATGTAAAATTCTTTTGCCTGGCGGAATAGTTCCTCCATATCAGCTGTTCCAGGAGTTATCCTACTGGTGAAAGCTCTCTTCCATCCTTTCAATAGAAGACAAATTTCATATAATCCCTTGCATGTGCAGACATATGTTTGGTATGTACAAGATATTAATCTCTGGATTAGAGTCTAGACAGATATATGCTACTGGAATCTAAGAAGTATACTGGGCTATAGAAAGTTGCATGTTAATATGTATCTTATGGTCATAACTTTATGTCCTCTGGCCAACTTTGTGGGGTGGTGAATATTAAAGCCTGGGTCATCTTATGAGACAAAAGAGGATAACTAAGAATAGCCTTTTTAATAATAAACCTGCAGAGAGGTTTCAACAACCAGCAGAGAAATTCCCCTACTCCATGCATCCTGTACTCCAACAGCTTCTGGTACCGGCATTTGGATCCATACATAGGTCATGGACAATTGACTGGTGACTGTTGCTTATATATAAGTACTGGTATACTCCCAAAGAGTGATGGTTAGATGGATGAATGTACCAAACTTTATCATATTTCTATCTGTATCATATGCAAGGTATACTAGACTACATGGCAAAAACGTGATAAGTTTTTATTGCAAGTGTTGCTACTAAATGTCTTCATCAATAATCAGGCTGGTCTATGTGTGTTTCTCTGTGAAGGAACTCATCTTAGAGATGACTCCCTTCTTTCAGCTATATACTTCAGTAATTATATAATCCTTAGTCTGCAGTATAATCCTGAGGGAAGAAAAATAATACATCAAAATAGCTTGAATACATACCTTCTATGTCAAATATAATATATTTGATAACTAATTCAAAAGAATAATGCATTTTGCTAAACAAATCAATAAGAAATAGCTCTCCAAATATGAAATATTTAAAATAGGTTTTGTTTTTGTTTTAATATTTCCACTGTAAAAATAAGTTCCAGTGGTATATGAAAAAAGGTCTGTGTTTAGTTTTTCCAAATGCATTTCATATATCACAGTTCATTTAAATATCACTATGCACTAATGTACTCCAAAGCTTCATGTGATTGGAGGCTTCTAACTTCACTCCAGAGACAAGAGTGGGGAAGCCCCTGCTCATAAGAAGCTGTGTTTGCACATTAGGACTTCAGGAGTCTTTGAAGCAGGCTCTTTATCTAGATCTGTAACAAATATAAAACAAAAATGAAAAGTTATCATGAGTATAAACCACATCGAAACTGAAAAAGTAAGCTACAAAAAAAATTGTTAATAGGAAATGAGAAAATTGGAATGTCTTGAGTTTTCTCTTCTTCCTTTCTGATTTTGTGTATCTCACCTGAGTCCTTTCTGTCTCCAGGTTTATTTTTTCCGTCTGAAAAGTAAGCATAAACTGGATGATATCAACATTCAAAAGTTATTATCTTGATTGTTTAATTGGCTATGTAGGATTGTGGACACATCCTATGTTAAAAGAAATGAAGAAATTGTACACTATAATGGGATTGTTTAAGGGGACAATGGGAAGTATATCACTGCAGTAATTTTGTCAAAGCTGAGCAAGTTGGTGTTTGAGCCCCACATGGGTATGATAATGGGTAGAGCAATCCTACCTGTGGAAAGGAATTCTATTAGTGGTGGTATTATTATTTAAATTTATTATGGCTGCCCACTCCAAAAGATTTTGGGTGGCTATGGTAGAGCCTTAGAAAATATTTCCTAAACCCTGGCCTCAGCAGAGCAGAAGGGAAGAAGATAGAGAAGAACATCATCTGTTTTGTTTTGTTCTTAAATTTGAACTATGGACTCTTCAAGACTGGCATATGTTTTTCTCATTCCAGGGGCACAAAAGAGTGTGGATTCCTTAATTCCATCTCCTAGTAATTTCAGAGAATGCCCCCATAATGGCTTCTTTCTGCACCCTGGTTGGCATAGGTGTCAACAACAGTGACGTTAAAATGATGACATAGCTGTCATGACATCATTACGTAAATGGTGCAATTATTCATGTCATGCTATCTGACACAAGCACACAGCTTGCATCATTTGTATGATGATATCATGACACCTGGATGATCATTTACCCCATTCCTTGCTTCCCCCCGGATGTTTATGGCTATTCTAATTCTGATCATAGACTTTTCACCAGATCCAGCAGAACCATTTATATTCTCATTAATCAACCTAATGATCATAAGTTTCCTGTTCTTGAGTTTCATCATGATAAAGAAATTATGTATAACAAATAAATGTTAGGCTATTTTTTTTAAATCTTCCTTAAGATATTTTGAAATACATTTCTTCATTAAGGATAGCAGGTTTTTAAAAGACAGTCTTTTAAAGTCTCTCTTTAAAGTATTAGGGGAGTTGAAGTGAAATCAACTTGAAATTTTTTCAATTTTTTCAAAAGTAAATGAATTTACTAACGCATCTACTTTCTGTTAGATGGAATTGGGAGCAGAAGCACTGAACCTTACTACCTCTTTATATTTTATCCCAGCATTATATAGCATTAAATGGAATAATCCTTCTAACCTGCTGCTGAAGAATCCTCTTCATCTGTAAAAAGAAATACATAACAGGTAAAATAGAGAATTGTGGCAAGAAAAAGCAACAATGTAGTTTAGTAAAAATGAATGAAAACAAGAAACCTGTAATAGAAGGAAGGGGAAACCATGATAGCTGGGGAGCAGGTAATGACAAGGGTAAACTTATGGAAAAAGCTTTATGGGATCGAGCAGCTGAAGTGGTCAACTTTAATGCTTCACGCAAATACAAAAATGGGATATGACGTGTAATCTATTATTAAAACATGGGTTTGAATGGGAGTTTTCAAAATGGTTGTGTTTGTTAGATACAAAATACAAAAACTGAAGAGGGAAATGGAATACAAAAAAGTCACAATGAAAATCAAGGTCAACCACAGATCTGACCTGAAGAAGATGCTGTTTCAATGACGTTCCCGTCTGCAAGTAAAATGTGTACCATAGATACATTCATCATCATGACTTTTTTGGTTTTTTTAAGAGGTAAAAATAATATAATAAGAATAAAAAGAACAAAAAGTGCTGAAATCCAACAATGATTTTTCTTCATTCATATTAAGATGTCTAGGTAAAAACAATGTAACTATTATTGTTTCTGTCAAAATTAAGACACAGGGTTGGGTTTGCATAACATGCTAGATCATGGGTAGATCATGGTTCAGCCTGTTGCAGGAATGTAGCTATTGTCATAGCATATTATGTGAAACAGGCCATCATGTTCAGCCACAATCTGGGTTTATGTTTTTGGATATAGCATGCTGCATGGACACAGCAATTGTGTTTTGCTAACCTATACTGTACAGTGTTCAGTATGTTGTGGGAACCCAGCCTTACAAAATGTTGTATGCATGCCTACTGAGTTCAAAAGGCTTTTCTTCCAAGTAGAAGACTGCAATTTAAGAGATCATTCATTCAGTGTTCCATTCCTTTCAAAGGAAGAATTAAGCATGGTCTTACTCATCATAGGTTGATAGGCCCTAAAACTCAAATCAATTAAAAACAATAATGAGGACTTCATTCAATATTACTTACTTCTATAATGATATTAAGAAACAGTGAATAAATTATCAGCAGAGTTCTAGAAGGTTATCAAGATACTTGTGTCCCTTAAACATTCTGGGTTAGAATCAATTACAGATATGAGCTCTGGAATCAAGATAAAATCCATTTCTTAAACACTACTCTTTCAGTTGGCTTGTCACAGTGTTTAAATTCAGATGATAAATGAAAAGAAGAAGTTATACTGGCAACATTAACATTGTAATGTTACATCTAGTTATTTAAGATTATCTATCTATCTATCTATCTATCTATCTATCTATCTATCTATCTATCTATCTATCCATCCTCAACAAAGTAAACTATAATGAATCATCAATTACAGCTGGGACAGATAGGAACTGTCATCAATTTAGAGAGCACTGGGTTCCCAAGGCTAGAAAGATTATGTAAATCTTTCTATGTATTATTGCTATAATTTATGCTTTACCTCAATGTTCTGTGAAAGGCTATAATTAATAAGAGTAAATGGAAAATAGTAGAAATGTTTTAAACACAAAGATACTGCTACTTCAGAGGAGATGGTGAGCAACCAAACTATTTTATTCCTGTTTTAGAATATATGTCTCTAAAATTTTATATTATTCAAATTTATAAAAATAAAACTGGTTATAGTGCATGTTCTGTGCCTCCATGTTTTATTAATTTATTATTTTTTTATTTATTAATAACCAAATTGTAAAGACAAAATCAGGCTTTTTGATTCTGCCTTCTGAATCCTAATATTAACATCAGAAAAAAAACGTTTAAAAAAATTTTTTACACTTGAATATAACCACCCAGGAGTATCTGCTTGTGTGTGTGTGAAAAAAGTAAATATGGCAGCTACAAACATGTGATTGAAGTCCTGCTCTTTTTTAAAATTGTGTTGCACTGTGACATACATTAAAAAGGGACAGGGCTTCAATCACGTGGTCAGAGATCCCATTTTGACCCCCACACACACCATTGATCCCCTTTAACTGCCCACTTCCAAGCAGAAATAGCAATAGACAACATATTTAATCCTCCCCATGTTTTCAAAATCTCCTTTCCAGTTCTCAACTGTTGCTTCTCATTACAAGAAAGGAAGCAATTTGCATGAAGCACACCTTAGCTGAGGAAAAGATCCAGAAAATAGCCCCCTCCCCACAGTGTTACTGGTGTAAGCAAACTGTCTTTCAGTCAAAATCATGAAAAGAAAAAAGCAAGAAAAAGACAGGTAATACGTCAGAAATCTCCATCACTTTCAATACAGAGCTGAAATTTGAGAAATCAAAATGTCAACTTTTGGAGTAGTGATCTTTTAAGAAATGGTAGGAGAGAGAGAGAGAGAGAGAGAGAGAGAGGTGTTGATACAACTGAAATCCAGTCAATCAAGAATGCTAGCCTATGGCCACAATACGTTGTAGGACTCCATCAGAATAGCTGGCACGGCCAGTGGCAAGGGATGACAAGGGATGCAGCCTTGCAATTTTCGGAGCACCACCTGTTGTCCACCTCACTGTGAATAACAGACCTTACTGATATAGTTTGTGAAGGAAAGCCTTGTAAGAAGAGATTCCAAGAGCTTTTTGTAAGCAGTCAGAACACTGGCTTATCTGAAATAGCAAGAATTTCTCTGATTGCGAGAAAAATATTTCATTTTCCAATAAACAAAATTTGACAGATTCAAAATATTTGTCAGTTCTATGAATGGTGGAATTAGTTTATTTAAGCCATTTGTATGGCTGCCCAACTCGTAAAATGTGACTGTGTAAGGTAGTATGGCATGAATATGCTAGTCTTCAGAGCTGTACAGCTGTTCCTCAGGTTACAACCACTTGTTCAGCGTCCATTCAAACTTGCAACGGCACTGAACGAGGGGGATGTACAACTGGTCCCTGGAGTTCTGGCCGTTGCAGCAGCCGCATGGTCATGTGATTGCGATTTCTAAAGTTCCCTGCCAGCTTCGCACAAGAAAAGTCAGTGGGGAAGCCTGCAGGGAGTCAGAAATCATGATCACATGAGGTACTTGCTTAATGACCCACGTGGTCCTCACTTAATGATGGCAACCAGAACTGCTGGAACTGCTGTTGCTAAGCAACATGGTCACGTGATATCATGCTTTACAACCAAATCACTAGCAATGGCAATTCTGGTCCCAGCTACTGTTGTAACCCGAGGATTACCTATAACTGCAATAAATGATTGCTGTTTGATAATATAGGAACCACATATTGTGCTAATTGATCAAAAGATAACAATAGGCTTCAAATATTGCCAGCTCATTACTGCAGCATCAATTCATTTTCTTTCTTTCTTTCTTTCTTTCTTTCTTTCTTTCTTTCTTTCTTTCTTTCTTTCTTTCTTTCTTTCTTTCTTTCTTTCTTCTGAATATATGTGGTTAATGAAAGTATGTAAGAACTAAGTCATATGGTTAGCTCAGCCAGCACAACGTTTGCAAGGTCATGCGTGTTATCCAAATTGAAGATGGTTATCCTCTAAAAGAGTGCCCTAGTTTGTTACTATTTTGTTGAAAGATCTGGGATACTAGAACAGTAAAAAAGCAATTATTTGGTACACAAAACAACTGCAATTCCAACAACCGTTAGAACCTATCTTTTCCAAACAGAAAGGGTTAATATTGTTTTTTTCCTCCCTAATTGATTTTCCTAATTGATTCTGAAATTAGGACTGAATGGATTCTCTTCCCTATGAAATGGAGGCATGATGATTTAACAACTTTAACTTACTTAAAATGAAAAAAAAAATCTAACCTGTGTTAACACTGTCATTAAAAGTAACAAATATAGTGCCCCTAAATCAGACCTGATGGTAGAAATATTGCAATGATTTCACTCTTTTATTCTGCAATTGAAATTTTAATAGAATAAATACATTTAGTAATGCAATTCTTGAAAACGTTTGCAAAACTGTTTTCTTGAATTGTTTTTAAGTTTACATATATTTATAATAATTGTTTTATCCATACACTGCACAGAGTTGTATGATTGCTGCTTTGTAAAAATCTAATGAAGACATAAATAAGAAATAAATACTGAAAAGAGGGGAGTTGTTGTCATAAAATGTATGCTACTCATGTAAAAGTGGAATAAAATATAAAAGTGTAATAAAGAAATAACAACCGTAGAATTACACACAGAGATTCCAGTGTTTCTCCTGATGATCTGTGAATATAGTATGATGTGAATTTAGTTTAATGGCTGTTAAAAGAGTATAGTATGAAAGAAGGAAAAGGACAACTTGTTTAGTATTTATGAGATGTAGAGATGAGTTGAAACTTGGGATGAAAATTTGTCTGTGCCTCCTCTCCAGATCTGTCATGGTTGGTCCAACTTTAAAAACAGTGAAAGTACATATTCTAGAAAGCAAGAGAGTTTTGTAGAGGGATTTCACAAAAACTGCAATCACAAACTGCATGTGTTGACAGGGTAGAACCTGGCTAGATGAAATTAAAATGAAATTAACAGATAGCTCATTAGATAACTGGATACCTGATGGAATTTAGAGAAAATTAGTAAATTAATGTTAGTATTCCAAGTTATAAGCATATTGTAGTTACTATATTTTTCTGCAAAAAAGATGTTAATAAATGCATATTATGGAATAAGATATATGAGAAACAATGATACATATACAGTATATTGCATGTCTGTACAAACAAACATATGTATACACCCAGATTTAGAGCAGGAACCCACATATTTATTTAAATGAAACTTGAATAATACTGGAATTATATCTTTTAATGATTTTATTCCAGATTGGAGGTGACATTTTATATTGCTGAAGGTTTGTGTACGCTTTTCCAGAGTAGATACAGTATAATGTATACTGCAATAATCCAGTATTAAGATGCTAAATCATGAATAATTCCAGATTGTTTTACCCCACCCAGAAAAGTTAGATTTATCCTTTCTAGAAAAGGGTGCACATTATGTACCAGTTCAACCTGATAAAGAAAAAGGGAGAAAAGACACTGTGTAAACTTTGGCCCTGAGAGATGTAAGAAAATAATCCAGGAAGTATACTTAATTACATTTTTAAAAGAAATGAAATCCAAATCCAGTAGGGGACTGGCTGGAACAAGGAAGAACAAAAACATAATCTACCTGAACTGTAGAATCTCATCTAGCTTTTGAAGAATAATTGTACTCACCTTTTTCTGGAGGATTCCCATCTTCCTGAAGTTTAGTTTGTTCTGTATAGGAAGTAGAAGCACATTTTTTAGAAGAAACACCCTGATCATAAATGTGTATGTTTCAGCTAGTAGTGTTAACATTATATCAACATTTTAAATGTGTAAACTAAGCTGTTGGGATACTCCATAGCAGCATTACAAATGACTTGAAACCTTTAGCACAGTATAAAGCTGAATATATACATTTATGTAAAAAAAAATCCAAAACACTTGTTAGCATGCACCCTCTCAAGGGCTGGAACAACACCCAAATACAGATGGTGGATTACAGTTTCCATCAGTCTGCACTTAAAATGTGGATAATTGTGCTGGAGATGGAATAATGCAATGACATCTGCTAACAATAGCTATGGAAAAAACCTCTGTTTAGATTGTGAACAGAGTAATCAATAGGGATGAAGAAAAAAAGAGAAAAGTGGAAGTAAAGTCAATGTTTGCAAATGTGGGAGGGAAAGTTAAAAGGAGTTGAATAGCCTGAACAGTAAGGAATTGGGAAGGTACATAAGCCAAGATAGAATGAGATGGCTTATTGGATGTAAACTGAAATTCTAATCTGTGACTTAAAAGAGTCTGTTTCAGTAACAGATCTATAGCAAAAGATCAAGATCTATAAAGTAACTGTAACCTTTAAAAATGTCTAGGAAACTTATGGAACTACAAAAAATACAACAATTAAAGTAAACTGTACTGATAAATTATAACCAACATATTTATAGATTTTGTAGAAACCAATTAACCACTGGAACCAAGAAAAAACATATTTTTCAAAGCTAATTCCAATGAATCTTCTCTTTGCCCTAATCCAGTGTTTTTCAAACTTGGCAACTTTAAGATGTGTGGACTTCAACTCCCAGAATTCCCCAGCCAGCAATTCTGGGAGTTGAAGTCCATGCATCTTAAAGTTGCCAAGTTTGAAAAACACTGCCCTACTCCCAAAATATATTTTGCAGGATAAATTGCCTTCCCTTCCCTGACTTGTTACTTTCCAGATGTGTTGGAAGCAAAACTTTCAGAATTCCCCAGACAGCTGGATTAAAATTCCATTACTCCCTATACCATATCTTGAATGAATAACCCAGTGGAGTTAGGTGGTGTTTCGATCTTAATGATAAACCCTTGATGGTCATGATATAACACAAATTATGACAGCCACAATTCCACAGCAAAAATACAGAGGGGCTGAAATGACAGGAAGTAAATTCTCTGTACTTCTTTAAAGAATAGGGAAATATAACTCATATCCTAGAAGAAAATCAAAGCCGTGGTGATGGTTGATTACCTGAGGGTGAGAAAAGCAGGGGTGACAGATGCAGCCATGTTAGGAAGCAGCGTTATTGGGAAGACAATTTTGAATTGAATGGGAAGAAGTTTCAGACAGAATGCCTTTATAGAGCTACTTGTAAAATGTACTTGCACACTATACACTTGTATACTACTTGTACACTCTGGAAAAGAAATTCCATAGTGTCAATTAAATAATTATATCACTGGAATTATTTGGATAATCTCTTACACAAATAATGATTGGAGAAGATTTAGTTGATAGCCCTGTTCAAGAAGGTCTCTGACAAAATTCATTTGCTCAAAAAACTAAGAGAGAGAAATCGTTATTTTACAAGACTGGCAGAATTAGATCTGTTTTATACAAGGTAAAATAAATACCCTTCAGGATGTAAAAAAATTTAAAGAGCTTATTACAGGACTGTTTTATGGAGAAACTCTGTAATGCTATTTTTAAAAAAGCTTAGTTTAACAAAAACAGCTCAAAATATTAAATATGCATTTTAGTGATAAAACAGTTGGAGAGAATTTTAGAGTAGCATAAAAGTTTTAAAAACATTTTTTTTAACTTCTTGAGATTGCAAGTGAAATGAACAAATATTTGAATCGAGTTGTTGTTATGGTTAAATTATTGCTCTTTTCCTTTCAATCAAGTGGACTCTTAAACAGAAAGACAACATGGCAGGTCATTAATGAAATTAAGATTATGAAAAAAAATATTGGATTATGATGGGGGAGTTCCACATTCAAGTCCATCCTCAGCCATAAAAATTCACTGGGTTACTTTGGGACAGTCACTGTGACTGACCCCCCCCAAAGATTATTGGAGGGGGAAATAAAATGAAGCATGATTGCCAGGTAAAATTGTCTTGAGCTCCTGAAGACAGACAGGATATAAATATAAATAATAATAAAGGAACTGAACTTGTCACTCATTATGATTAGATAAATTAGAAGAAATATATTGCCATGGAAACTAAACACAGTTTTTATATTAACTTATTATCTCTAATTTTTTCTTCAGGCACAGAAGAATCCAATTTCTGTTTGAAAAGAGAAGTAAATAGCAAAGAAGGAGTTGCACTGTAAGTTCAATGTGTCAAATACATGGAGAAAATTAATAAAAGTAGTATAATTGCTGGTATCTTTTATCTCCCACCTAACCAAAGAGAAGATCTGGATTATACTTTCCAGAAGCAAACTTGCAGATCTTTCAAAGAGGCATGAAGTAGCAGTATTTATACTTTTCTGACTCCAGACATCTCTTAGGAGACAAGCTCTGTAAAGCATGGTCCTTCCAAGAAATTCCTGACATGTCTTGCTGACACTTTCCTCCTTCAAGGAGTTGAAGAAGAGCAAGGCAGATCAGTTAACTTTAACTTGATGATATTAAGCAATACGGAAGAAGTAAGGTTAGGAAGCACGAGAAGTAGGAGCATTGGAGCAAAGTGGCCATGCTGAGAATGCCACGGATAGCCAGAAAAATAAACAAATGGATCCTTAGAGCAAATTAATCCAGAGTTCTCACAAGATACAAATAATCAAGCTCAAATCATCATATTTTGACACACCCTGCAAAGACCTAGGTCTCTAGAGACATCTATAATGCAGGGAAATATGGAAGGAAAGAGAAAAAGAGGGCAACCAGGAGAAAGGTAGATAGACTTGATTATAGTGACTATGGTTCCAACACTGAAAAACCCCCTTTCAGTTCTACGATTCTATCTAATAATAGGATGATAGCTCTTAACAGTAGAACTTAATATGGGCTAAGCCCAGCGCCCTCCAAAATTCCTACAGGTAGGAGGTAGTAAAACAAGATGCATATGTGCAAATTTCATATTTCTGAATGTGAAGGACTGTGCTTGCTTCATGTACTAAAGTAGAAATATGATGGCTTATTTTATAAATAAACCTCCATAATTTTCCCAAGGATACCACAGCAATTGACAGCACTTTGAACCTTGGCTGATCTTGAAAAAACTAAGCAGGGTCAGTACAGGTTATTACCTGGATGGGAGACTACCAGCAAATCCATGGACTGGGTAGGCTAGACTGGATAAATATAGATATACATCTCAGAGGATGCTGCCAAAAAAACAGCAACAACAACAACAAACCAATATGGATGTGTCCCTGTAGTCAACAGGAGGCAAGTTTAATTTGAGGGAGCTTATTCTTTCAATTTCCAAGACAATATAGAATGCTAAGAACTGCATCCTTAGAGAGATTCTCAGAGACCCCTGACAGGGGGAAAAAACCTTTATTAATGTGCTGTAGAACAAGTTTAATGTTGTAATCACGTCTTCATGTTCCTAATGAGACCTTTACAATACTCTGCTATTTTAACCAATGTATATATTTTTTTTACTAACCTGGAGGAGGAGGAGGAGGAGGTGCACTTTCTGTTTCTGGTTTACCTGAAAAGGTTAAAAGAAAGATATTTATAACACACTGAAAAAAAAAGAAAGAAATATTCACACTGATGCTTTCTGTTTTACTGTACGGTGATGCATTGTGATAGTTTTAAAAAATTACAATATTATTCTTCCTATTATGGATTTGTATACGACTGGATTGTTTTTGCATATAACCTATGACCATATGGTATATTATTTCAGAGGGGTTTTTTTTAAGCAAACTACTCACCTTAGAAGGTTCCCTCCCCCTTTTCTATAATAAATAGCTAATTATTGTTATTATGAGCAAACATTAATGCACAATATTTGGCAAACATTTAATACAAAAAGGGACTGTCCCCAAAGTGCCAACAATCCAGATTGCCTCCAAGTCTGGAAAAATTGATTGCAGGGCACCTAAAAATATCAAGGGCCAAAGCTGATTCTTTTTCTCCAAGCAAAACTAGGATTGGCAGCAGGGGTGGGTCTAGCACCTCATGTAGCCTTCAGCCCAATTTCATCCCACCCTCAATCTAATTTCCAATCTGCTCTGAAAGAAGCCAGTGCTGATCCCTGCTCAGACTTCTGTTTTTCCCCTGCAGCCCATGGCCTGGGAAAGAGAGGAAAGGTTGTTGGAAAGAGAATAGGGGAGGGGATCGTTTTAGACAATAATTATCCATACCCACTTTTAGCTCTGAACTTGCTGAAACCCTGCTGGCAATGCATTCTCCAAGATATTACCCTAGGAGAATACAGGGTTCTTTACAATACTCTGCTATTTTAACCAATGTATATATTTTTTTTTTTACTAACCTGGGGGAGGAGGAGGAGGTGCACTTTCTGTTTCTGGTTTATCTGAAAAGGTTAAAAGAAAGATATTTATAACACACTGAAAAAAAAAGAAAGAAATAGTCACACTGATGCTTTCTGTTTTACTGTACGGCGATACACATTCTGCATCAGAAAAAATAAGGCTGCTAACCCCTAATTTACAAAACTAAACTACGGTTAATCATGGTTTCATCAGTGGATCATTGAACAGTTGGCTTTGGGACTGGGCTGTCTACACAAGTGAGTTTGTCCTTGTATTAGAACATTTAATCCTTCCTGGACAACTTTAGCTACTGAGCGCCTGCAATAGACTTTTAGGTGGGGGACAGCAGGGATGGTTGGTATGAGGGCCCTGTCTTACATAGCATCCTAAGAATTCCTGCAGGCTCAGATGAACATGGAATACAACGCAACTGCCTGGAAGTTTACTTTAGGTTTACCCTCATGGAAGGTATTTCATGCACGCCAGTGCGTTTTGAATAAGACCTTTTCTGAATGCATTGCATCATCCTACTGCAATCCTGTGGTGCTCCAGATGTTGTTAAAGTACTATACTCAGTTTCCTCCTATTGGCCATTTTGCTGAGGCTGCCCTGAACTGTAGTTCTGTAATGCCTAGAAGGCCACAGGTTGCCTACACCTGTTTTACTGACATTTTCTAAGAGCCCATTGACATTTAATGGCAGTGATGGAGAGTTGTTTTCCCATAGTTTCTTCACATGCTGTTTGGGTGACAAAAATCAGGGAAGCATCCAGAGGATAAGTTCTTGTAATGTGGCACTTCAGTTACCCTCACATAAACTGGGTACATGGCTGTGGACATGACGAAGAAAGCAAATTTCTAGATGCTTTAAATAGCGATGCCTTGGAACTGTTAGGAGTGCTTCTGACCAGAAGAGAGACAACCTTGATTTAAACCCAGGTGGTTGCCATAATCTGGTGTGACGCACAAACATGACACCCAAAGTCATTTGTTTGAGATGGGTACCTATACAAATTGAATAAATAAACAAATGAACTAATGGGAAACAATGACCATAATGCTATTACCTTTAACTTGCGTACAAGTGGGAAACTGCCATAGTCACAGTTAACTACAAATGAGAGGACTGGTTAAAAAGAGGCAGAAAAGTTAAGAGGACCACATTTCTCCATAACGCCTAGAAATTATTTAAAATCACAACAATTGAAGCCCAAGTGTTCACAATGTAAGAAAGGGTCAACAGGACCACATGACTCCTCCATGAAGCCTTAAAAAAAGAAGCCTTCCTTCAGGAACAAGAGCAAAAAGGAGTATAAACTCTGGCAGAAAAGGTGTGAGGTGATCATGAGGAAGAAAAAATAATTTGAGGAGGTGGTATGGTAATCAATCCATCAGAACTTTTTTTTCACTCTATTCCATGCAGAAAACCAGTCAAGAAAGCAGCTGGGCTGTTAGATGGCAAAGGAGAAAAAGGGTTCCTGTGGAGATTGCTGAAAAACTGAATGAATTCTTTGCCTCTGTATTTGCTACAGAAGCTATAGGACAATGCCTATCTCTCTGATGGAGAGAAGCCAATTGAAGTAACAGGAGAAGATATTCTAGGACCTCTTGAGAGACTACACAGTAATAAATCACTAGGCCCTGGCGACATCTACCCAAGAGTTTATAAAGGACTCAGATGTGAAATTGCTGACCCCTTAACAAAATATGTAACTTATCCCTTGCGTTGGGCTCACTGCCAGAGGACTGGAAGGTAGCCAATGTGACACCAGTTTTTAAAAATGGACCCAAAGGAGGTATAGGAAATTATAGGCCAGTTGGCTTAATGTCTGATCCTGGCAAATTGGTACACTAATCAAAGAAAAAATAACTAAGCACAGAGGGAAATAAGTCTTGGAAAAAAAAATCTGTGTGGATTCTGCAGAGCTAAATCCTGCCTCTCCAATAGTTTAGAGTTTATTGAGGGTGTCAGCTGGCACATGGATGGAAATGCCAACAGTGTGTAAAAAAGGCAAATTCCATGCTAGGGATCATTCAGAAATAAAATGCTCAACTTAGTTGAAAATAAAATGCTCAACTTAGTAATGCTCTCCTATAAACCTATGGTACATCTCTATCTGAAAAACTCTATACATTTCTGGTTTGAAAAAAAAAAAAAGGATTTAATTGAGCTTGAAAAAGTACAGAAAGGTTATCTAAAATTATCAGGCAGCTCAATCCCCTTCCTATGAGAAAAGGCAAGAATGTTTGTCTTTAGCTTGGAAAAAAAAGCAACTGAGGTGGAGACTTGATCAAGATCTATAAAATTATGCAAGGCGTGGAGAAATCAAGACCAGTGAGGCTGACTCATTGCAGAGCAGTCAAAAGGAAGCATAATTAATCTGTGGGAATTCACTACTCCAAGGGATGATGACGGCCACTAATTTGATGGCTTAGAAGGGAACTGGATACATTCATGGAAGGAGTCTGTTAAGAGCTATTAAGTTTTAAGACTGAATGTGTGTTTCCAGGTTGGGGGGCAGCATGCTCCCAAATACCAAATCCTGCAGGGTACGGAGAATACACATATTCTATCCTTGCATTCATGATTGCTGTGAGGGATTTTGGTCTGCACAGCACAAGGAGCTGGCAAATTGAAACTGCCTAATGAGTCTGAAGGGGAAGGAGTCAGATAACAAAACCAGGTTGTTGTCTTTTCCTTGGTTTACCTTAGTTAATATCACTAGAAAGGGGGTGCTTGGAGTCTCCTTAGAAATGTAGAATTTAGAGGCTCTGGGTCAGCCCATAAGGGATCAGCCCATATGCCTGTAAGGTCATGCTATAATTTATGTTGCCTTTATGAGTGTTGTGTAACATTTCTAAGGGTGTATGACTCCAATACCCCTGTTGAAACCAGGGCTGTTCTGCATGTTTTGGCCAGGAGCCCAGTGATCCCTGTAGCTGTTCATGCCAATAAAATTTACTTCATGGCATCTATCTCCAAATGCTTTGGTTCCTTATTTAGGTGGGCA
This sequence comes from Python bivittatus, assembly GCF_059951505.1. Lineage (NCBI taxonomy): Eukaryota > Metazoa > Chordata > Lepidosauria > Squamata > Pythonidae > Python > Python bivittatus. Next base: position 43,670,445 of record NW_028277058.1, read on the forward strand.
ATTTTCCTACAACAAGGGGAACAAAGATGGAAAGGAGGAATGCCACCATCTTCTGTTTGCAAGCACCCTAGAGGCATCTGGTTGGCCAATGTGAGAAACATTGGGTGGGCTAAGATAAACCTTGGCCTGATCTAGCAGAGGCATTCTTAGAAGAGAATATATGTAGCTCGGGGTTGAACTGTGGAGTCAGCTCAGAGAACCCCAAGGACTCCAGAGGCATTCTTATTCTCTTATGTTCACACACATTCGTGAGACTGGTTTTCTATTCCAGTAGGAATCCTGATCTTTATTTTCTTATGGCTTGGTTTAGCTATATTACATTTATAAAACATTCTTGTTATTGTTTTATGCAGAAACATTTCAGAAAGGAAGTATTTAAAATAATGTTACCACAAAGAGGTGCCCCGCTGGTCCACCTAGTTCAGCACCCTTCTTTGCACCAGATGCCTGCAGAAACTGAAAGGGCTGGGAGAGAGCGACTGGCGCAAAGCCACCTTCTGATCTCTGTGGCTGAGTAGAGATTTCAACCTGGCCTCACCCCTCCAAATGCAAACCTGAACCACAACACTTTGAACACTTCTTGATATTTGTGTTGCTGTTCTAATCTTAACTGTTTGGACTTGTAAAATACAAAGGGCAACTTAGGTTTGAAAGGTGACAAAGGTGCATATCTAAATAAATAACTAAACTTCAGTACCCACCCAACTCACTAGTAAAACCAGCTTGTGTACCTAACCCTGCCTAAATATAAACATTGTCTGCCAGCAGAAAAATACACAAAATGGAAATTACTTTGTCCTTCCTTAACAGGGAGTTCCAAAGCTTGAAAACAACTTTGAGTTATTGCCCTGGATGTTGTAATAGCATTATACACTTTTTGAAAGCTAGTGAAAGCTAGTAGCCAATTCTCATGGTTCCACAAGTTAATTAATTTATTTTGTCACTAGGTATTTCAAATTCTTGTATATAGAGATGGAGAAAAAAAATGAAATGCAATTGTTGGGTATGTCCCAGTTTAGTCATTTTTTAAACTAAACAGTCACAGGTTCCTTAACCTTTCTTTACTAAAAGAATTAACTTCTATATAATTACAGCTCTACCATTGTAGATAGAGTAACCAGATATTTACAGAGTGGTTGCATCTGCATCAAATGAAAAGCTTGTATTCTGGAGATTCCTGCTTGTGCCCATTTAGTTTGTTCAATTTCCTTCAGCTCTTCTTACTGCAATTAATTTACAAAATCAGAATGGCTAAAATACAGTGGTACCTCGGGATACGAACGCCTCTACTAACGAACATTTCGGGTTACGACCACCTTCAGCAGGAAAATTTACCTCGGGTTACGACCAAATTCGGAGGGCGGAAAGGATTAACCGGATTTACATTGAACCCTATGGGAAACTTTACCTCGACTTGAGACCAACTCGAGTTGCAACCAGAGTCACGGAATGGATTAAGTTCATATCCCAAGGTACCACTGTACTAAAGATGATATATTGGATTTCAGGATCTACATAGGTTGTTCCCAAGTAGGTAAGGAGTTAGAAGACAAGGACAAAACTTATTTACTACAGATGCATTAATAATAATGCCTACAAAGATCAGAATTATGCAAGCAATGGCATTTCCTGTGACACCCTATGGAAGTGAAAGTTGGACTTTGAAGAAGCAGAATAGAAAGAACATTGATGATTTTGAAATTTGGTACTGTATTAGAAAAAACTCCTGAAAATATAATGGACAGCCAAGAAAACATAAATGGATCATCAAACAAATCAATCCAGTATTCTCATTTAAGGCACAAATGACCTGGCTCAAATTATCATACTTTGGATACATTATGTGAAGGCCTAGCTCTCTGGAGAAGGCTCTAATGCTGGGAAAGGTGGAAGGAAGGAGAAGAAGACAATCAGCAGCAAGGTGGATGGACTCAATTACTCAGTAGTGATGGGTGCACTGTTGGAAGACCTGAAGGACCAGGTTAGGGACAGATTGTCATGGAGAAAATTATCTATGTGGCTGCTGAATCTACACCAACTTTATGGCACATAATCAATCAATAATAATTCTGATTTCTCTCACCTTTTTGTTTTTTCCAATCCTGAATTCATTATGCTTTCTTTTCACATTCATTTTTAAACCATTAGTTTAAAATATCCACTGTGCACATTTCCCCCATTATATGCATTTTTATACACTACTTCACTTAATATACACTTTTCTGCCAGCAGTTTCTTTCATGTACTTGTTTTGTACTTTCCCACCATCACCACTGAAGTGTACATTGCCATTGCACTGGCTCTAGATACTTGATTCTTTGCAACCAACTTATGACATTTAACTTATGACACTAAACGCTGAAGAACCACAGTGAAGACCTCTGAAAACAAACCAATACAGAGCCAAGGATGTGCAACCTGAAGCTTTCCAAAACCTTGGATAAAGACTTCAAAGTCCTTCCAAATGTTACTGGTGGGGGAGAATGATTCAATATATATGGAGTAATCATATTAACTACCTGTAACAGTATGCAGGAAAGACCTTGGGAGAATAGGCCATGAGACGCCGCCTAGGGAACAGTCAGACAAGAGACTGCATAGCCCACAGCTGCATAGTGGGTGGGGTAAGAGGCTCAGAAGAGACCCTCCGTAGTTTCTCAGGCTGTAAAGGAGATCGTAGGAGAATTGTACTTTCAGACTTGCAAGATTCTGTTAATGTAGCTTTACAATAAAGTAGAATTAGCTTATCTGGTCATGTTTCTTGTCTCGTCTACCTACTAAGGCTGACACTACCACACAGCTACCATCCTTCCTCCTCATATTCTGCTGTGTTTCATGGCTTTTCCTTGGGATTTTGGTGGATGAGGAAGGGGAAGGAAGGAAAGGTCATCTGGATGCCCAATGGGGGAGCAGAAAAATGGGTGCTCTGGCTAGCACCCTATTCTTTATTCTCCTCATTTCCACACTGCATTTTCTTGCAGGGTGACTAGGTGGAGATGCAGCCAAACCACCCTCTAAATACTCCTGGAGACTGGGAAGCAGAAGTCAGAGCATTATGATGCTTTGACTTCAGATGGGAAGAGGAGAAAGCCAGGAACCAAGAAGGGATCAAAGCAGGAGCTCCCAAGATTGGGAAGCCACCTGTTCCATGTTCCAGAAGAAATACTGCAAATTTGCCTTTGCAGTACTTCTTCTGTCCCAGAAGTTGAGCTCAAGATTAATCAGCTCAGCTTTCTAAACTCTTCAGAAGCCCTGTAGGTTTGTAGGATGCAGTAGTGGGCACTGATATGTGGCAGAGGGGGCTGAATATTTAATTATTAAATTTAAATTCTCTCCTGGCCTTGCCCACTTCTTGGTCCTAGTTCCATTTATGTTTTGGAATGTGGACTCCAACACATCACTCAAAAGACCAAGAAGAGCCCTTACCTTGAGAAGCATCCTGATACTAATACACTTCAGCTATGGGTATGGGAAAGGCAATAGTAGCCTACTTGAAGGAAAGAGCAAGATTAGGTCCAAATGGTAAGACAAGAACTGGCACTGATATCCATTTGCTGAACTTAGGCCCACAGTAGATTTCCTCTTTCAGTTGGCAATTAACCTGGACTGCATGGTTCAGTTATCTATCAACAATAAGGTGTCCTTGGCTGGCACCTTCAGTTCTGAAGCAACCCAGTAGCAAATATATCACAGCTCCCAGTGCCAAAGGTTAAGCAGACTATTAGCTTTCAGGATAGACTTTTCTGCCAAGAAAGAAAGAACAATAAAAAAAGAGAACATGTTACTGCCGTAGCTGTTCTGTCTTTCCTGATCCAGCATGCTCTGTGGAGTCCCTAGATGTCATTCTTTACCATCCAGTTGCCTTACAAGGTTCTCTGGTTAGATGTTGTGAAGGGTTATACTATGGATCAATTCCTCACACTGAATGCCTGACAAAGCATTCCATCCCCTCGGGCGAGAAGTTTTCCTCATTGAATCATGAGGAACCTCTTCAGCTGCCAAGGTTGGGAAAATGTCAATACAATTTTAGCCAGGAAAGCTGAAGGTACTTCAGGCTAAAAATAGAACATGACCAAAAAGATTATAAATACATGTAACAGAATTGCAGAATAAGAGAAGACTTAAGGGCCTTTAAGTCTAATCTTTATGCTTTAGAAAGTAGCAATATTTATTTTCATGTTGATTTCACAAATTCAAAATGCATTTTGAAAGATTCAGTAGAAAAAAAGTTAAACTCAATTTCTGGGGACAACAGAAATACTGTACATCCATGAAATTTTCTTAGTATTAATACTGAAGTTGTTTGCCACTGCTTTCTTCCAAGTTATTTCCTGATTTCTCAGTCTAACCTACAGCTCAGCTATTTCCTGTAGATCTCTCATTCAAGTAATAACCAGGGCTAAACCAGCTTAACTTCCAAGGTTGTACAAGGTCAGCCAAATGTTGCCACCCTCTCAGACTATCTCAGGTAACATACAACCCAATAGCATTGAGCTGAAAAATTGCAAGGCTAATACATTTTTTTAAAAAATCAGTCAAAATGGTCACTAGACAGCATGAGTGAAGACATAAAAGATTTACATTTACATTTCATTTATTTACTGCATTTTGTTCTGCTGTAATTCATAAGGACTCCCAGGAGTTTATATCATAAAAGCATAAAACATATATAAAAACAGAACAAAATCAAGATAAAAATAATCAGGTGCAGAAATACAGCTGATGCAGATAAGCACGATAGTCACAGTTCTCATTCCCCAAATGACCTCAGGAGAGTTTGGTTGGAAATAATTTCTGAAAGCTGACCCATTTCAAGAGGGGACCATTCTATGGTATGAGTGTTGGCTATGGGCTCTCACCTCTTCATCTCACCAGCCTGGGAGAACATCACAGATTGTACAAGGTGTATGTTCTGAATAGGTTGGATAAGCCACTTCTACATGAAGGAGGCAGACCTGTATGCACTTATAAGTACTTAGCTGTGAAGCCACATAGGACTTTATAAGTTAAAAGTAGTATTTTAAGTTGCACTTGAACACTTATTGGTAGCCAATGCAGCGACTGAGAAACCAGTGTTATATGACTGTGATGAATCCAATTTGCTTGCATTTTGGACCAACTGGACCACTTGCAGTTTCCAAGTGGTCTTCAAAGGCAGAACCATGGACAGTGACTAGAGTACTCCAACTGGGTGTTGATGAGTGCCTGAGTCACCCTTATCAGGGAGTCCTGCTTCAGAAAGGACCACAGTCATGCATCAGCCAAAGCTGAGTAAAAGACACCCCTTCCCCCATAGCTTCCACTTGCTTACCTAGCAGTAACTATGAGTCCTAGAGCCTCATGTCACAGTCCTGCTCTTTCAAGGGGGATACCAGCCCATTCAGAGCTGACAGAGATCCCTTCTGCACAAAACATACAGTTTGGTTGGGTTCAGTTTTAGCTCGTTTTGTCCCATTCAGACCTTCAAGCTCCGGCCCAAAACTTTTCTTCCAGAATTCTATGGCTGGCTGGCTGGCTGGCTGGCTGGCTGGCTGGCTGGCTGGCTGGCTGGCTGGCTGATTCATTCATTCATTCATTCATTCATTCATTCATTCATTCATTCATTCATTCGTATGCCATTTCCCATTTAGAACTCTCAAGGGCATTTATAATAAAGCATTTAACACTGAATTAACTATTAAACATTTAGCGTGATTGATATTTAGCAGCACAACCTACTCCACAGAGATTCTGCTGTGATGATGAATTTGGAGGAGGGAATATTATGAACATTGCCTTGAGTTCCTGGAAGAAAGGCAGGGTATAAATCAAATAAATAAATAAATAAATTATGAAAAGGTCCTTGGAGGGTTTGTTTTTTTACTTGTGTGTGTGTGTGGGGGGGGTCAATGCTGAAAAGACAAAAAAGTGTGCTTTAGATGTATACATCTAAATGTTCTCTTCTGTTGGGAGAACATTTGAAAGTTAGAGGGCTACTCTGACATTTTAAAAAAATATTTAACTAGACATTATTGTCCAAGAGACAATGGAAGCAATTTAAGTTGAGAAAAACTCCATTACTTTCCTGATTTCTTTTAAAAATGATAAATAGCAATATAAAAAATTAAATAGATAGCTCAGTTTTCTTCTAGGACCCTGATCAATTTCCATGTTCCCCCACAGAGTATCTATCAATTAAACATAAAGTTTGGAGGTAACACTTTTTGTTTTCTGACTCATATTTCTTTGAATAACCACCCAGGGCCCACAATCTGAAAAGTCGTGGATAGAGCCAAGTTAAATGTGATTTTCTTTCCTTACATTTATACATAATTCACATTAAATGCAGTGAATATGGTTGTTCACCATTCACGTATTTAACAATTTCTTCTTCCTCTGATATTAAAAATCACACTTGGATAACTTTTCCAGGGTTCCGAGGGCTATGGCCATTCATATCTCTGGGACAGGAAATATCTACGTTGTCATGTACTGTACATGACAGAGATGATATAATCTGCATTATTTGTGCAATGTTAAAACATGTGTGACATTATTATGGCTTATATGTGATGTCTATGGCCACACCAAAGCATCCATGGGGGTGGGGGGTTGTCACATAAGGTCCTGTGGACATTTTGAAGAAGTTTTAATATAAATGTTTTTACATTCGTGATGTTAAATTCCCAGTTCTGAATATTTCCCGCAACTCCGCGTACGCATATAAACGTCATGGCATGCAACTCTGAGAAACAAAGAATGCACCCATGGAAAGAAGAATATTTGCAGGTATGCTGCAGCAGCAAACCCTGCATCCTGCATTTTCAAAGCTTGTCTGCCCCAGAAGAATCTCTTCAGCCACATTGAGAGAAGTTTACTGGAAGAGTTCTGGAGAGCATGTTCCATGGACATCTTTTCATTTACTCTGCACATTTCCTCTAGAGCAGTGTTGTCCAAACTTGGCCACTTTAAGATGAGTGGACTTCAACTCCCAGAATTCTGGGAGTTGAAGTCCACTCATCTTAAAGTGGCCAAGTTTGGACAACACTGCTCTAGAGTGTCTGCTGAAGACACTCAATCTATCTCTGAGCACCTCTGTCTTTTAAAGCATGTTTTAAGACATTTTATAATTGAAAACCTGTATAATTGCATTTTAAAAATCCAGATTTTCCATATCTCTTTCAAAGATATAATCTAGAAAACTAAGATTTTTTAAAAAGAGGAAATATTTATTCCAAAAAAATTCATTTTTCTTCTTCTCAGAGAGTATCAACCTTTGCCACTAGGCTTCACTATTAATAGGGAGATCAAGTCCTGAGGCAGCCCTAAAGGTCAATGGGCAAGGATACCACCTCTCCAGCACTGAACTGGAGACTCAAGGTATTAGCCTCTTCTGTGCAGACTGAACAGCTGACAAGAGGCAGGAGGTTGTCTGCTGCTGTGGGAGGGAGACTCCCTCTGCATTGGGAAACCTATCGCATCAACTGATACAGGTCAGAAAAGCTTCAGGAGGCAGACACGCAGGGCTCCAGAATCTCTCTCCTGCTGCACAGCACAGCCTTCCTTCTGTGTGCTTGCCAGCTGGGACTTAACAGCCAATAGGTCCATGCAGGAAAGAGTTGCACGTTGAGGCAGAACTGAGACTCCTGCTGTACCACGCAACCAATAAAGCACCTGGCAGGCTATCTTTAAGCACAGATGTAGTGCTTAAATGATGATGGGGTGGCCAGTTTGCACTGTGAAGCAGAAGTCTCCTTCCTGCTGTGCTGTTCAGCCCCTGTATCCACCCCCTATCAGATACAAAACACAAAATCTAAAGCAAATCTCCTCCAGCTATTTTGTATTAACTAGCCCCCATTTTCATCAAATGTTCCCAGATGAATTGTAAATACTCATATTTCCTAAAAAGTAACTTCCATTGTGTTCACTGGGAGCCAGTATCCAATAAAGTATGCAATGGATTTCCATCTAAATTTGTGTTACTGTGTCTGTTGATCTGAATTTTCAAAGGCAGCCCTGTTGAAGAAGGCTATATGCAACAAGGTTGGACAAGTACCCCATCTCTGCTTTATACACTTCTAGAAGAACATACCTAGAATATCAAGATGTGACATCTAATTAAGAGAGTAAAAGCACAGCTGTTACTTAGGTGTACACAGAGAAATGCTTTCATGGTTTAGCCATCCAAGAAGAGGATTATGGATCCTGATTTACACCAATAGCCAAGCTAGCCAAGGGGCCTGATTCCTGCCAGACCATATGCTGACTGATGAAAATAGGGTGGCTACTTATGCGCTTCCATCACTCTTATTTTTAGACAGAACTACATTGCTATTTTTTTTTAAAAGTAAAGAACTAAAGAGGGCACAGATCTGGAGAAAATGTGTATATGTGTACACTCATATACCCATTATATATATGGAGTGGCTGGATAGCGTAGTGGTTAGAGCGCTGCACTTTGATGTGGGAGACCAGGGTTCAAATCCCAGCTGGTACCAGTAGGGGTCCTTGGGCAAACACCCCCTAAGGCTTCACCTGCCTACCTCAGATATGAGAGTGACATGTACTAAGACAATCATGCCAGCTCCGACATCACCCAGATTAACAAGGTCCATGCCAGATGTTGGGGAACCAGGGCAATCTGATGATAAATGGACTACTGGAACAAACCATACATGGATGAGACAAGAGAACCTGGAATTGATGGAATGCTACTATCACAGTGGACCTAATGAGAGGGGATATGTGAAATGTATGAGGGAACTATGGATGGACAGAAGACCTACATCTAGTTACCCAACACTCAACATAGTGAAGAGGAAGCTGATCTCACGACTTGAGATAGACCAACTACACTTTACATCCAGGACTCAAGAAGACCTGAAAGAACAATTGGATGTGCAGCCAACACCTGAAGTTGCACTGCACTGCAACACCATTCATTAAAGAACACAGTAGCTGATATGAGGCATAAGATCATGGATAAACTAGCTACAGTCAACCCTTAGGACTCATTACCAAGATGCCAATAGAGCCCTCACGACAATCCCTACTATCACCATAACTCAAACCAATGAATTGGTATACACTACAGTCACTGTAATCCTGGAGATGCTTGGCTACACAAACAAGAAGAATAGCAGTACATGCCCACCCACTCACTCACCCCCCACCCCTGCACCCCGGAAAATGAGGTTGGAGGCTAAGATCAAGGCAACTCGGAGAGAAGTTAGTCAGCTGGAGGAACTACAGAAGGGTGTGGTGAGTAAGGATAAGACTTGGCTACTGAAAAAAATATAAGGGCCTGTCACCATCTGAATCCCTAGAGACTAAACAAAGGGTAACAGCACTGGCTACCAGGCTAAGGAGAAGCAGAAGCCAAAGCACACTGGAGAAGCAGAAGCCAAAAAAATAAATGTCCTTTCTCGAGAGAACCATCAAAGGTGTACAATTACAGTGCAACAACACAGTAACAGCAGAGTCGCCAACAACTTAAACTGAACAATATTGGAAGAACATATGGGAGAAAGAGAAGACACATAACACCAGTGCAAAGTGGCTGTAGGACCTGAGAGCAGACCATAGCAATCTCCCAAAACAGGAACCAGTCACTATCACAGTAGCAGATATCCAACAGCGGGTCAAGAACATGAAGAGCTGGACAGCACCTGGCATGGACATGATCCACACCTACTGGCTAAAGAAACTAACAGCAATGCATGAATGCCTAGCAACAGGTGAATCACCCAGACTGGCTAACACAAGGAAGGACAGTGCTGATCATGAAAGAACAGTTCAACTACCGGCCAATAACCTGCCCCCCCACAATATGGAAAATCCTATCAGGCATCATAGCTTCAGGACGATATGGGCCAGTACATGAGCACAGCTCAGAAGGGCATTGGGAACAATACCAGAGGCTCAAAGATAAAGCAGTCGCCTAAGACTCAAGGTTTAAACCAATCTGAGCACAACCTGGATTGCATTCAGGAAAGCCTACAAGTCAATGCCACACACATGGATCTGTGGATGCCTGGCACTATACAAAGTCAACAGGACACTAAGGACCTTCCTCAAGAACTCAATGGGGCTGTGGAAGACAACTCTGGAAGTCAACTCAAGACAGCTCACACAAGTGGTCATCAAGTGTGGCTATATACCAAGGTGATGCACTGTCCCTGCTGCTTTCTACATAGGCTTGAACCCCCTCAGCCAGATAATCACAAGGACTGGATACAGATACAGGTTCAAGAGTGGAGCTACCATCATTTACCTCCTCTACATGAATAACATCAACCTGTATGCTAAGAGTGAACAAGACATCGACTCACTGATCCACCTGACATGGATCTACAGTGAGTACATTGGGATGTCATTCAGACTGGAGAAGTATGGCTGGACAGTGGTAAAGAGAGGGAAGGTAGTTAAGAGTGATGGGGTGGAACTACCAGCGAGCCACACAGCATACATATAGACCAGCTACAAGTACCTTGGTATTCCAGTCACATGGGAACCATGTTGAGGAGGCAAAGAAGACAGCAACATCCAAGTACCACCAAAGGATATGATAGGTCCTGAAGAGCCAGCTCAATGGGAAGAACAAGATCCACACCATCAACACATACGCCCTGCCAGTCATCAGATACCCTGCCAGTATAGTGAGCTGGCCAAAGGAAGACATGAATGTGAAGCTCCTCACAATATATGGAGGTTTCCACCCTAAGTCCAACACCCAGAAACTGTACACAAGCTGGAAAGTGGGCAGGCAGGGTCTGGTGAGTGTCAAAGCCACTGTCCTGGATGAAATCCAGAGCATCCAAGGGTACATCAGTAAGATGGCACCCAAAGATGAGTTGCTGAGAGAATGCCTGAGGAGGCAGCAGACATGGGAGGAAGTTCAGGCAGAGGAAGTGCCATGGCAAGACAAGGCCCTCATGGGATGTACCATTGACAGATAGCTGAGGTGACTGACACTGGGAAATCCTACCAGTGCTGGAAAGGGCTGGACTAAAAGATAGCACAGATTTCTTATGATTCGTTATTCGTCAGTCAGATTTGGACTGGCAGCCGTTCAAATAGAAGCAGCCATGTAAAACAGAACATATGCTCACATTATTTCTATATTTGCATTAAACCTTGATTTAATGTTTAACTGATGTAACAATCAATTATTTATTGATTTTATTGATTTTATTGATTTTATTGATTTTATTAATTTTATTGATTTTATTGAATTTATTGATTTTATTAATTTTATTTATTAAATTTGTCCCTGCGCTATTATTCTGTTATTATTCTATTATTCTGTTTTTTGGTTCTAGATGTTTGCTGAATTTGTTTTAGTTCCTTTGTTTTTTTTATTCTTCTATTCAATTGTAAGCTGCCCAGAGTAACTTTGGCAAGTTGGTTGGCCATGTTAATCAATCCATCAATCCATCAATCAATCAATTGAATGAATGAATGAATGAATACATTTAACCATTTCTATTTGAATTATTGATAGTCATCAGATTTTTTCCTAGCTAATCCAAATATGAAATGGTGCTCTCCTTCAGTCTAAATTATTTTTATAGTTTGACAATCAAGTTGGGACAAATTAACATATATAGAGGGAAAGTACTTAAATATAGACTGATGTAGGAATTATGACACCAATATCATACCAATTTTGCAAAGATTTGTGAAACACACCTCTTCACTGTCCAATCTAAAATATTTTATGTCTACTGTACTCAGTTGTATTGTCAAACAAGTACCAGTTTGCTCATATGGACTGAATGTAAAATCAGATTAATTTGAAAGGATGTATGTAGTACATGACAGATTGCTTCATTTATGGTCCTTAAATGAAACTTGGCCCCAAGGAATCCATCGCTATTCCATCAGATAAAGGTATGGCAACTACAAAATTCTTTATCAATAAGTAAAATGTGTGTGTGAGAAAAAGAGAGAGGAAGGAGATAATAATAACTGCTTATTAATGAAAAGCATTAGGTGGCCCCTTAAAACATCTGTCTATAAATTTCTGGCTATATATACATTACACATAGTGAAAAATATTATTTCAACTATAAAGCACATAACTAATATATTTCTCCCTTCTATACAAGCTTTACAAATGCTTCTATATTCTCATTATATTAGAACAACTCCCCACAAAGTAATGCTACTTGCCATCCTTAAATTCTGCCATTTACATTTAACTAAATCAAAGCATCTTCATGATTACAGAAATAAAACTGAATTTGCTCCTGCTGCCTTGATTCTAAAATATTTGCTTAGGGCAGTGTTTCTCTAATTTTCTGCAAACATAGATAATTAAATAAACATTTAGAAAATGTGCAACCACTCAATTAGAGAAACACTTTAATTGTTCGCATCTTTAAGAGCATGACAGTTCCCATTTTGTGGGAAAATAAAATCATGATTATGCTTGCATCTGTGTATGTACTCCCTCCACTCTGAAAGGCCTTTTAAAGCTACATTTTGTACCAAAAATGTAATCTAAAATTAGATATGTATTTACTACCTGAATTGTTTTATGTAGCCCACACATCATAACAACTTGTAGCATCAACTTGATAAAGAATGATCTTCAGTAGAATTTCTGAGTACCAACAGATTAGAAGCAATGCTTTTCTAGCCCATGGAATCCTATGCTTAGATATTCATCACTGTCTTTCTTGTCTGCACCTTTCTTTCAATCTTGTTTGCACAAAAATAGGTTGAGAAGGTAGGTGGATTTTAGCCTGTGAACATGGGGAGGCTGCAGCAAATCACTTGGAAGCTGCGAACTAGGAAGCCTGCCAGATAAACTGGTGGACCTCAAAATACAAAACAACGATGACAGCAAAGCAGAAGGCTGATAACTACATTAATCATTTTAATTTAGTTATTAATTTCCTTACTTCAACAGTCTCACACCAGCTTTTTTTGTACACAGTCATTCAAGCGGAAGAATATTTTTTGCTCTTTTGAGTTCATTCCTGCCTCTTTCCCAGCTCCCTCTGAAAAAATGAGCAAATAAATAAATAATAATTAGGGAAATTCAGAGTTCCCAACAAACCTCATTAAATTTCCCGTCTCTGCAGGTCCTCCTGTGGGCCAAAGAGGGCTGTGCTCCAAACACTCTACACCGAAATATATCAGGTAGGGTTAGTTGTGTGTAAAGCTGGGGAAAACAACCCTGTGCTCTCCAGCTTTGTTAAATATGCTTAAATTATTATATTGAAATGTTAGAGAGAGAAAGAATTGATTTGTAATTTATCTGCCCAACAGCTGCATCTAAGGAAAGCAGAAAAAAAAGTGTGATCTGTTCTGCACATGCTCTCATGTACTGAAAAGTGAATTGTCAATTGCATGTTCTTATATATCACCTGTGCAGGATGGATATATCTATTGTGGAAGATCCTCTCCATGAAGATCAGGCTGTACCTTCTTTGCTGGTTTTCTGCAAGCTCTCAAAGACCAAACTTTTTCTGAGAGCCTCCCCCTGATTTGAGTTGTTGTTGCCATCTTGTATTTTCCTTCTATTCCTGTTGTGTTCTTGTGTTTTTATTTTTGTATGAGGTTTGGTTTATATTGTATTTTTTTTCCCTATATGAACCGCTGAGGGTTGTTTTTGATTGCAGTGGCATGCAAATCTGCTAAATAATCAGTCAAGCTGTGGAGGATAATTTATGTCGTAAAAAAACATTCCCACTCCAGAAAAAAATCTCTCTTTTGGGGAACAATTCTTGGCTTTGCTTTTTGACTGCAATGCTCATCATATTTGCATTTCATTTCAGTGTTTGTACCAGGTTTTTTTTTTTTCCTTCTCAAAGTAATCATAAAATGATTAACTGGCATTTCCATCAGCAAGCGGATGCTTTGCTCCCTTTTCTTCTTGACTGCTACACATACCTGTGGATATCTGTATTTTCCCAGGAGCACTGCTTAGTGTCAACTCATGAAAGATTTGAATTATCTGAAGGTAAATCCAACCTGTAGAAGTATGCTTTACCAGAAAGTATCTACTACAACAGTGTGGGTATAAGAACATCTTCCTTTAGAACTGTCAGTTGGGATTCAGTGTGGTAACTTTTAGAGAAAATAGGTTAGTTGAGGACTATGATTTATAAACTTGACAACTGTGCTTTGGCCTGTATTTGTCAAACTCCTTCCCCACTGAGAAATTTCAAAAATAATTTGTGACATTGTAATATGTGCTTGTGTGGGAAAGGATCTGATGTTCAATGTAAAATAATCAAACATTCTCCAGAGGTCATGAACTCTTGGGATTGCTTAAAGTAGCCCTAAATGGTAGCGAACTAAATTTCTTATAATTTGTGATCCAACGTTGGCTTATATATTTTTCAACTTTTACCAATTCAGCAACAGCCTATTTAAATCATATTTAACTGGGATGCATATTTTCAATTAAGGATAATGATCTTGATACAAAAATGATGAGTGGGAGGTTTGAAGGTCAACGTTAATCTGATATCATAGGAGGAAGTGTGGGAGGTGAACATGAAAATACACTTGTCAGATAGCAGTATTCGTAACCTTAACCTCCCAGCAGAAGTTAGGTCGTCTTTCCAAGACTCATTCTATTATACAAGGAGATGGCCAATTAGAAATCAACATAAAATCTGAGTCTGTGGTCTTCTCTTAAGAGATAATGTTTGAATGCAATGGTCAAAGAAGGTTAAAATAATCTTAAAATAATGAGCAAGTGGGATAAAGATGTGAATAATATCACTCTTTGAAGAACTGCAGGCAATATCGCATTTTTAACTGTTCTTGCAGGAGATAAAATAAAATTATTTTCCACATTAAATCAGACTGCCTTAAAAGTTACATGGGTATGAATGAACAGCTGAATGGCCATTAGGGCAAATAAATGGGATTGCCCTGAAATGAAATAAATTGTTGCTCTCTTAAATTTTTTTCTGAAATATAAAGAGCAAGTTTATACTCAGATAATTTTCCATCTAGCTCAGGATTTACTTTAGCCGCAGCTATCCATCATGTCCAGCTGGGGCTTTTCCAAACATTTGCAATCTGATTTTTTAAAACTAAGATGCCAGGCACTGAATCTGAGATCTTCTTCATGCAAAGCTTGTAGTTTACCAGCATGTCTTAGTTTAACTATACAAGTATATTCTCTCTTTTCCTTAAAAAGGGTCTGAACTAGCAGCTTATTAAAGCTGTTCTAACAGTGCTTCTGATTGGCTCCAACAGATCTTGAAAGGTCTGGATAATAAATATGGAGGTACAGAGTCTCCATGACTATTCTCTAGCATGATCTATTATTTTTCTTACTTTTTTCCACCTTGTGGTAGCCTATACTGCTCCATATTAGACTTCCAAGCCCTAGTAAAGAGAATATTTGGGTTATGTTTGAAACTGTTCCACACATCTGACAAAACTGACATGAGAACAATCTGGACTGCAGGTGAGTAAGTCAACCTTTTAGACAAAACAAAGCCCTACATGTGGTAAACCAGCACATCAATGATGGCATACTTTTTTGTCATGATAGTTTACTCAGTGCAAAGTGATATTTTAAAGAAGGAACATTCAAAAGTAAGAACAACCTCCAGCTGTAATGTACAGAAATAAAGTCCAAGATTCTATCAGTTCAACCTGTGAGCCATGAGATAGAACAGCTCTTACTTCTTGGCATGTGCTCGTTGCAACCTTTATCCATATAATCTCCTTTCTTTTGCCCTTATCATTGACTTCAGCTTTCCCTGTGGACAGTGCCCACAAAGTGAGAGAATCATAGTCATTAAGGTGAAATCTCTGCTTCATACCTACCTAAGAGATAGCTGTTTGGTCTCTCTTAGAAGCATTCCTGTAAGAGAAGAACTTTCTGTGTCCTGCAAGCACCTGCCCCTATTGTCAGACTGTTTTTGTAGTCAAGCACATTGGTCTGAAACTCAACCAAAATCTACCTCTAGATTTTAAGCCTGTTAGATCTAGTCCTGTCAGAATAGCAGAAAACAAGTACTACTGTAGTTGCTTTTTTCTATGGGTCATTTTTCAGGGCTTTGATGTGTTACTATATTTCCTCCTTAATATTTTGTTGCCCAGGCTACTATTCCTTTATACCTTCAATCTTTCCTCTTAAGATTTATTTTTCATGGACTTCTGGGGAAAGCATAGTGAACTGAAAACATCTACGCAAAAGTAAAGTCGATGACCACAGCAAACTGGTGAGTAGACCGGTTCTTTGGAACCTCTTCAGACAAGGAGAGGATGGGAGATCATGTACATGTGCTCCAGATGGCTGCTCTTCACAAGATGACCATAGGACAGCAGTCTTCTTTGGGATTAGCCATCTTGTTTGCAACCATGGCAGAGCCTTTTAAAGGACACTAAGTTCGCAACCCTCACTTTCTAATCACTTTTGGAAATTGCCTGTTAACCATTTAAAAACTATTAGAGACCTTCAGAATGACAAATTTGAAAAGCCGCCAGGTGAGTTTAACTTCAACTTTGAATAAAAGAAAAATTAATTATAAGCTTAAGAATTTAAAGAATTTGAAATAAACAGCAAAAAGCTAACTAAGATTTTGATTTAAGAAAGTTATAAATGGATTAAGGGTACAGTTAAATTTGGTATATTGACTTTGGAATTAACTCTAAAAAATCAATAGCTTCTTGTGGGAACCAGATTTATTTTGGCTATCTTAGGTTATTGCACATCATACCAAAGATAAGCAACTCTATGATTTTAGAAACTGGACACTATAGAGGACTAAAGATTCTAAGTAGAAGGGGGGAAAAAAACAAGCCTGCTTTTGATGTCAGTTAGTACTGGGACTTAAAAAACGACACAAAATCTCACAACATTGGAAATATTAAAGGAGGTCTTTGAAGAATGGAGCCAGAAATTAGTAGCTACAATATCAACAGTGTCAGTAATGGTGTCTGAATTTATGGACAGATTATGTCCAAAAGATGTTAATGAGGGAATGACAGATATGGAGCAAATTTTGTCTGACAAGACAGAGAAAGTATTGAAAGTGGAACTACAAATGACAGGCCAAGAGAATGATTTGGAAAAGGACACTTTATTGTATATACAAAAGATACTGGCTGAAGTTTTAAAAATTAAAGGGGAAATGCAAATGACAAATCAAGAGAATGATCTGGAAAATGTTTTTCTTATTGGATCTACAAAAGAGGCTTGTTACACCCTTGAAGAAGTCTGTGTGATAGGATAAAGAAGAACTGAAGGGAAATCAAATCCTATAACAATATTTGAATGAACAAACAATTACAACTGTTAGAAGTAAAAGGAAGGAATATAAAATTGGTTTATTTAATCAAAGTTAAAATAAGACATTTTTTGCAAAGTTCTGGCAACCCATTATGGACTTTTTGCTGACACCAGGATTGAAAAGTTGATGTTTTATGGATTTGCTTATAGATTAGGGATGGGATATGGGGTGAAGAGATATTTGTTTGTAACCTTATAAGGTGTGAAGTTACTAAATTTGTCTATACTTGTTGTAATGAATGTTGGAAGTCACTTCTTTCTTTCTTTCTTTCTTTCTTTCTTTCTTTCTTTCTTTCTTTCTTTCTTATATTCTTCCTTTTCTCTTTCTCTTTTTCTTTATTCTTGCACTTTTCATTCTTCCTTTCTGTTCTCTTTTCTTTAAGTTTAGTTGTATTAGTTTTTTACTGTTGTAATAAAAATCCTTAATAAAATTATACATAAGATTTATGTTTCATAATGCTATCTGCTTTGGTTGTAATGCTTTTATAATGCTTCCAATAACACAACATCCCACACTGGCATTGGATTCTAGATTAAGTTTGACTAGTGCAGAATAAAGTGGAAGTATTACCTCCTTCAGCTTGGAGGCTCTTGAAAAAGGAACAGGGGCATCCTCAGAGGTGATCAAAAAAGTCAAAATGATGTCTGCAACCACATGATTGATGCCCTGTCTCCTTTTTTACGTGGGTCAGACACCCCTGAAAAGGAAGACGGGAAGATGACTGACAATTAACATAGCTCTTAGTGCTTAACATTAAAGGATCAAAGCTCTCAGAACTTTCCCCTTGATATTCATTTCTGTATTTTTGTGGCAGAGGAGAAACTAAATGTCTTGTTCTACCTTTTTAAATGCTCCATTTACTGTATCTGTCAGTTACAAACTGATTTTTCAGTTGCAGAAAAAGATCGTCCAAAGATCGTCTGTCTATTAGCAAATATTCAATTAGTCACTCATTCTATTATGGTGTTCCAATGAGCCATTATATAGCAATTCATTAGCCGTTAACAATGTATAGCCAATAAACTCTCTCAGAAGAATGGTGTCCTAATATTGCTTTCCATTTGTCCCTTTAGTCTTTGCATGAATCTCTATAGCTAAAAAAAGGAATTTGATTATTCTAAATGTCATACATTTGCTAACGTCAATCACCTTCCCACCATTAAATCCAAAGCTATTAGAATACATTTACTTTGAATGCTGAAAGAACAAAATACATTATATCCTCACACTATGGCAGTTACAAAAACAAATTCTAACTCTAGGAGATGCCCTGAAGTGCTTGTCCCAGTCTACTGAGGTCTTTAGTCATGTTCAAGAAGAAGGGAGCTTCATTTTTATATTACTTTTAAATATTCTTTAAAAATAAGATAAAAACAAGTTACCTAGGCAAAGAACTCATTTGCTGTATAATGTTCAGTTTCACTTATTTGAAACATAATTTCAGTACCCCTAAACTATTGTACTATTAAAAAAGAGAATTGAATTTACTATGGCCTAAAGATAATAAAACTCAATTGATTTAGCAATCTTGTGAACCTCTCAGCTTACTAGAGAAAGTTAAAAGCCAATCAATGACTCCTACGCATTATTAATTGAACAACGTTGACTTGCATTTTGAATTACAAAAGGGATAATGCAATTCCAGTCCAAAAATACTTGCACACAAGTAATTCCTTGCATTGACACATGATGGCAAGAGTCTGAGGTAGATAACACCTGGGTTCAGAAAGTGAAAAAACAATGTAGCTGAATGTTATAGCAAGCATCTATCCATAAGTTATGTTCCTTCTGGTCTTGCATACACACAGGCCATTTGGAGAACTGCTATATCCATGTGAACAATTCCAGCTCTCCACATGTAGCAATCTCCCACTTATGAGTGTGTAGGACAGATTAAACAATCTGAATATGCAGCATTATATGAAATATTTTGTACACACCATGGTGCCACTACACATAGCAAGAGATTGATACATGTGATGCATATCATTTCTAGACTCTTTTCATTCTAGTATACTCTTAAGATAGTTCCATTGTGTTGAGTCATATCAATGATATTTCTATCCAAAGAACTATAGATCAATGGAACAGAAATTCGGTTAGCTGATGCTCAGTTTTATATGCAGCCATTTTCTGGCATAACAACCACAAAACAGATGAATCATGAGACTTTTAAAACTTAGTGTTTCTTATATATTCAGCTGTAAATATAATTTTAATTGCCTCTCTATCACAATCCACAAATCAGCGAATCCAAATAAATCCTGGCAATAGAGACCTTACGGCTAATTTAATCCTACTCTGAAGAGAAATTATGTTTGTGTGTGTGTGTGTGTGTGTGTATGTATATATATGTGTGTGTGTATATATATATCCCATTTGCATTACAAATAGAATAGTTTAGAAGGAAGGTCTGTGTAGGGTTTGGTCTTTCAAATTTGCATGCCTATTTTGTACAGCTATTTTGGGGAAGATACTTCATACATTGTCTTCCAGCATTACAGAGCTATGGCAGCAAGACAATAAATCCTTTCAATCTGTCATCGCTAGTTGCCTTGGACTCAGCCCTGTATGGTGCTGGATCCCATTTGGAGGTGCTAAAATCCTTCTAGTTTACAGAGATCTTAATCTCTTCTTTCTACTGAGAACAGAAAACTATTTAACTAAATAGCTCAACAGCAAGTAGTATAAAGTTCTCAATCGAATCACAGACCCCTGAATTTAAAATATCTAATAGAAAGTAAAGAAGTGATTTGCTGGTTTTTCCTCCAATGCTGCAGAAAATGAGCTGTCCTGAACCTAGTGCCCTCCTGATATACTGGACTACAATTCCCCCATGTTGGGGAAGGTCATCTCAACCAGTGTTCTTCCTTGTTACTACCCCATTCCAAAGGTCCCTAATCTCCATGGTTTGACAGAAAGGAGACAACTATGTTCTAAAAGCTCTTAATCCTGGAGAATGATAGATATTTCTCATTATGTACCTTTTATTTAAAATCTGTTAATGTGACATTCTGTTCCTTGTTTGTTTTTTAAATGTCACTCTGGCTGGATTACCCTGAAGGGTCACTAAATTTTGTCTTTAGGTTCAATCAAGAACTATGATATTAAAATGGTCTGACCGCACAGGGGTCTTAGAAATTATTAGTAAGTAAGGGTTGAGAGAGAGAGAGAGAGAGAGAGAGAGAGAGAGAGAGAGAGAGAGAGAGAGAGAGAGAGAAATACCTTTTCTTTATGACTGTAACAGAATTTTTAAAAATAAAGATCCTGAACTTAAACCTTGTCAGCTAAACCTTGTAGTGTTTACCACTTCTCAAGATTATTTTTCTAGGGTATGCAAGTTTGCAAGTTTGCCTAAAGTTTTCTTACAAAACCTTCAAGGAAATACTCAATTATAAAGGTAATACAAAACGGGCAGATTGTAACAAAGCCAATAAAAGGGAAATAAGCAATGATCTTATCTTATCATGTTTGTAATACACATGATAACAAGGTAGCTTCAACCATGTTCAGAAAGTTAACTGTAAATGCTGGAAACAACAGCTCAAACCTCACACCACTCCATTAAATCAGAGACCGCACAATAGATTTTAGCCTAAGTCACAACTTAGCTGGAAAGTTTTTGAAAAAAATACCATGTTCAATCCACCATGCAAACCAAAGTCGGCCATAAAAGGAATGCCTCTAATGAATTAACTCATATTATCAGCACAGAATGCAAAAAGAGAAAGGAAATACAAGATCTAAGGTGTCAAACACACTAGCTGTGTAAGGGCAGTCATTTAAAGCGCACCTCATAAAACACTCAGAACATCCCCGCCACAGGCTCACAGACAAGGTGAAATCCCCATTGTGGCACTATCTAATATTCCCAGAGGGTATTACCAGATGCCTAAAATGGAGGTGAGTTATACTTGCAGCATGAGCACACAGAATCCCCTCAAACACATCACAGGGGTGTGAGTTTGCTAGCATAGTGACATACTTTTTCAGATGTTCTCTTAATCCAGAGAGCAATAAGGATGGTGCCTTCACACATGGAAATTATCCATGGAAATATCATTTCCATGTTCATAGATTTAAAAAGGGTGTGTTTATCCCACAAGAGGTGTTTTTGAACAACAGCTGCATCAACTCTCAAAGAAAGGATTTTGTTGTTTTCATATTTCTCCTAAGAGGACGGCACTACAGTTGATGTTCAGTGCACACCTATGGTAGTGAGAAGGAACAGACGGGCTTTGTTCAGGGAGAATTGAAGTTGCCATCCTTTCTCTTCTTACTTGACAGCCATCCCATTCGACTTAATAGAACTTTGTTCCCAGAAAGAATACACAGAACTGAAAAGCAATACAAGACCTGTGGGTACATTGTGCCTGTAGTCATCCTTCTGTGGCACTCAATAACTTCCCTGCCCCACTTCTGACTTCAACCTTTTTATTATTTTAGCTTAGGAAAAATAATGTGACGTGTGACCAAGCAAAGTGCCAGCAACCAGGATCATCTTTATTTCTAAGAATACCTCTGCACACTGGCTTCTGAGGCATTGTTTAAAAATGGAATGGTGGGTGGCCAGTATGTAGTCCTTTATTTGACCTGCATGGAAAAAGAAGCCAAAGGTTGTAAAGGGCATTCAGCTGGTGGGGGTGGACAGCAACGTCAGTACCTCACCACCTGGCAAATAGGCATTTTGTGAACGGCCTAACCCTTTTTATCAGCCATTTTGTAAATGCTGGACAACCATTTTTAAAAGCACCCACAACAGCCTTTCAAAATTCCAAATATGTCTATGGTGATCCCCAAAGTTTTCTAGCCCTGTATAGAACTGGCCTGTATGTGATCTTGTCAGTGTTCCTAAAAGAATAGTATAAAGCAAAGAAATAAGCTTCTGGCCTGGAGCCATAGCAGATTGAAGAAGAACTGCTGTATAAGAAGGAAGACCAAATAGCTGGGCTGTTGGGAACTTCTGTCCATGAAAGTTGAGGTACCTCAAGAACTAGCTGTCAAGAAACAGCTAGCCAATCTGGCCAATCTTTACACTGTGCAGTGCTTGACTAAATGTTGGTAAACATGTACTGTAACTCTTCGTAAAGGTTTTGCTGGAAAGGAATAAAGTCCTTCTCCAAACTTCAGGCAAGAAGCAAAGGTACACCCTTGAAACGTAATGCATAAATCATAAGGTACAAAGAGTGTATTTATATATATCAACTATAAATTATAAACCTAAAAATGTGGTTTATTTACCATGATAAAGATTGAGAGAATTGGTGAAGCTAAAACTTCCTGTTAAATTTCCAGATCTGTAGATGTTAGGACAGGATGCTTTCAGAAAAATTAAGTACCATAGTAAAAGGAGTAATCATAGAATAGAATAATAATACAGCTACCAACACTCCTGATAAATAGACCTGCATGCAACCCAAATCATAATTTTCCAGTTAAGCAGAGCTTTTTAATCTTTACTGCAAAGCCATTCAAATATGGTTATTAATGGTGTAGATTGCTTTAGTTTCAGGCTAATGGCATACCTTAGCAGATCTCCATGAACGGTAATTCGATGTAGCCCTAATACAGTTTGCCTTCTCTGATTTCTGTTCTTTTGCAAGCTGGTTTGAAAATGTGCATTTCTGCATTTTGATGAGATATTTGCATTTATTCAAAGAAACAGTTAAACTTACCCTCTGTTTTAGTGGGTTCTGGCATTGTTTCAGTTCCTCTTTATTCCCAGTATGTGCAAATATAACAGCAAGTAGTCATCCAGTCCCCTGGATTCAAATGCAGCCTAGTATGACAAGCAGAGAGTGAGAAGAATTTTTCCACTTTATATACAGCCTTAAAATATCAATCAGAGGAGCACCTCCTCTCCTATCAATGCAAACCCTCTGAAAATTGACAGTTATGGGAGCTCAGCTTACATCTGTTGTTTGAAGCCACTGCCCCCCTTGGCTTTAGGAAGGAATCTCTGCTGCATTTCATGTGGCTGAGGAGATCAGCTATAACTTTCTAATTTCAGACCTGTTGGATCCACATATAACGTGGGGAATCAAGCAGCTTGCCAGTCTATCAAAGGGCTTTCAGAGATGAGAGATCTGTCAATAGAGACTTCTTGTTCCACCCCACCCCCGTGGCATGACTGTAGCCTAGACAGACAGCCTGATCAGGAATCTGCAATGCTACTTAACTATTTTGAATGCTCTGTTAGATAATTCAAAACTCAGAATGTTTTCCTTAACTTGAGGAAAGCAGACTGCTCATCTTTGGCAGGAGATTATGGCCAGCTTCCGTGGTAAGTGACGTTGCTCAAGACAAGGGCCCTTTCGCTAAGAGGAGTGATACTTTCTTCTTCAATCAAAATTATGGGCAAAATTATGGGCATCTTTTGAAAAGATGGCAAAAGAATGGTGACATTAATGTGGGGACAAAATATATTGGTTTTTTACGAAAATTTTAAGAAGTAACACTAAAGCAACACAGCATTTGTATACTGTCAGATGATTGATTGTATGATGAAGCAAAAAGATTCTGTGACCAGTTAAAAGGTCCAAGAAACAGGGTTGAGATCTATCTATCTATCTATCTATCTATCTATCTATCTATCTATCTATCTATCTATCTATCTATCTAGTTTTCCCCATCCAGGTACCTCCAGATATTTTGGGATGACAACCTTCAGCATTCCCAGTTAATGACTATGGGAGGTGGGAATGCTTGGTATTGTAGTCCCAATTCATCTTACATGATGCATGTAAAAGGCAGATGGGGCTTCAGTCTCATGATCATGGTCACCATGTTAACATATTTGACCTCTCCTCCGGAGACCCCTCCAGAGGAGGCAGCAAGTTTAAGGCTATGCAGCCAGTAGCATATTATTCCTTCTGCTTGTGTTAACAGGAAATATGGTTCACCATGCTCAGCCTTTTTAGGAGCAAGCCATGGAGGAAATTGCCACAGGCACCAGAATATAGTCCAGTGTTTAAAGTGATTTGAAGAGTTGGTACTTTTCATGCAGAGTAATAAAACTAATCAGTCCAAGTGGTGTTTATGTGTGTTAATGTGCTGAGCTTCGCACACTCCAAATTACTGGGTCGTAGACTTCGACAGAGAAAAAACGTGGGGAAAGAAGTATTACCTCAATATGGGATGCTGTGAGAAGAGGGCCATGGAGACCAGGTTGAAATGAACATTCAGGGAGCTTTCTTTCCAGAATGAGTGACAATCCAGCCTTGCCTATAGATTAATGTTCTTTAGAAAGGTGAAGGTAATTTGATAAAATAATTTTTCCCATTTTTTCCTATTTTACTTTCTAGTCACACTACTGTAACTTAGCATTATTTATTTACTTGCCATGCTTTGAAATCTTTCTAAGGGAAATGGAAGCAGAAAAAAACAAAAGTCTGTCTCAGAATCAACAATGATTCTATGGTACCACCTTAAAGTCTCTGCATAGGCTTAATGACTCCTACCATGATGATTCCAGGGATGGCCCAGATATTATTCTGAGAATCACATCCCTCAACATCCCTAGCCCCTGGTTCAGATCATTCTTCAAGATCACCAGGAGTACATTTTCTTGGCCATTTTTGCTTCTCCACTAGAAACCACCTGTTGTGGATTATAGGAAAACTCACAATAAGGATTCCCTTATTTGAATATCTATAGTTAACCATATAACCTGCCCTGTACCAGAAGAGGTCAATCTGTGCAGCAAAGGCAATGACTAGACCAGCTGCTTCAAGCCACAAGACTCCAGATGTCACTGGGCTTCAGTTCCTCACCATCCGAACAATAGAACAGTTGGGGGCTGATGGGACTTTCAACCATATCGAGGATCCCAAGGGTGGAAAAGGCTAGAATAAGCAGATTCATTGCATGGGTTAAATAGAGGTTATTGTTGATAGGTTATTTGTCCTCTGGAAAGACATAGATTGTTTATAACACTCTATCTCAGAATGTTAAAGGGCAAGAATGCAGATCATACCATTTCTTATACCAGTGCTCAGTAATATTATGAGCTTTGTTCATGTCATCATTGCAGTAAAGTAGGACTGGGCAGTTTGAAAAATACAGACCCATTTGTAGTCGCTACCGGAGTCCCTCTGACTATAGTTGCTGTAAATTGATGGTATAATTTCCTGCCATTTTGTGGTGGGAAACAATTAAAAAACAAATCCGTAGTGGAAACCTAAAAGTACATTTTCCTAAAAGGGAGGAAATGTAAAGAACTGCCACCCCCAAAAAATCCATGAGCCCATCAGTTTTGTACCTTCAGGCCTCCCATGCAGCCCCCAATCACCCAGCCTGGAAAATATTTGATATGGGTATGAAAATGTTTCAGTAAAACCAAAACGTATCTCGCCTTTATTTGGTATACCCCTATAACCATGTTGTATGGTTAACTATAGATATTCAAATAAGGGAATCCTTATTGTGAGTTTTCCTATAATCCACAACAGGTGGTGTCTGGTGGAGAAGTAAAAATGACCAAGAAAAGATCCAGGTTAAACATAATGCATCACTTGAAGCAGCATCTGTTTTATGCATAAGAGCCAGCTGGCTAGAGGAAAATAAATATAAAGTTATGAATGTAATATAAATATATTATAAGGAGATTAGGAAGAATCTGATTAATGTAGTTTCTACCAAATACTTTTCTAAATAATAAAACACAGCATTGTTTGCATTCAGGAGGTTCCTTTTAGGTAGGCTGTTGTTCTGAGTCTAAAACCATCCATGTCACATTACACAATAACAAACCCACATTTGGTGTCAAATTGACATTCAGCCAGGCAACTGACAATTGTTGCATTTGAATTATAATTTTTAAACACCTGTTTGTCAGAATCATACATACAATATATTTTTCATGTACAGCTAACTGCATAATAATAACATGTGGTTGTTATTATTATAGGGTTAGGGTTCATATCAAGGACCACAATGGGTCCATTGGGTCATGCTCAGATATAGATGGATGAATTGGAATAAGTAATTTATTTTGTATCACTCTAAGGCTGCAGTGCTGTGATTCTTGATTCTGGATTTGTGGGAGCTCTATAGCCACATTTGCCAGCTGGGAAGACTTCTTCATACATCCCGCTTCCTCTTTCAAGAACAAGCTGGAGGAGGCTACAGACTCATCCTGAGGGAAGGGGTTGTCTTTCAGTTCCTGGAGCAGCAGCACTTGGAAAGGGACATGGAGGAATGATGGCAGAGTTCACCCACTGGCAGGCAATGGTCAGCTTGTAGATGTACTTCACTGCCTGGCCACAGAAAGAGGATGGCCTGTCCAACATCAGCATCTCACAGTAGGAACAGATTTTGGATTCACCAGGAGCCAGCTACAACTCAGCGAAGAGGATTGTTGAAGGTGCCAACAGGATGCATTGACCCTGCTGCCACCCAGCTCTCACTGGTATTACACTGAAGGTGGAGGTTGTCTCAGGTGGGAGTGGGTGGCACACCATGGCCAAATGCCTCCCAGCCAGGAAGACAGCATGGTGGCACAGAAATCTAATCTATGAAATGTGTTTTTTACCTTTACCACATAATTATATGGAATATAGCTGAGGTCATATCTTGTTAGCCTGGTAATTTTATCTGTCTTCTTTAGTTTAAGTTGCAATTTTGCAAGCAGGAATTTGTAGTCTGAACCACAATTAGTACTAGGTCTTGTTTTTTGCTGACTGAGTAGATGTGCTCCATCTTTGTTTGCAGAATGTATAATCAGTTTTATTTCTGTGTTGCCATTTGGTAATCTCCATTTAGTGATCTCCAAGTAATCTTTCAGGATGTTGGAAGAAGGTAAAAGAAATATTTTGAATTATAAACATTGTGCTTTCTTGGCAGAACTTTTCATTAGTCTGTCTTCCACTTTGTTTCTACACCAAGGCCAAGTTTCCCCATAATTCAGATGCTATTTTACTTCCCACTTTACCATTCCATACTCCTATAATTAGTATGAGGTTTTTTTAAAAAAAATTGTGTGTGGTGTCAACAAGATGTTGCAAGTCTTCATAGAAGAGTTCAAAGTCCACTTCTTTTCCATTTATGGTTGGAACTTGGATTTATTGATTTGATTTGGATTCAAATTGAGATCATAATGTATTATCATTTTGGGGTAGTATACAAGCACTGACTTTGGCATCCTTTCATTAATAATTATGGCTACTCTATTTTTTCTATGCTTTTCTTGTCTACTGTATAGTAGATCTGATGCTTCTGTGATGTGAAGGAATATATTTTAATCCATTTCATTTCATTGCTTCCGAGAATTTCCGTATTCAGTCTTGGCAGCATAACTAGCATTGGCATGCCTTAATTCTACAAATATCTTCTTGTTTTGTTCAGGCAGCTTCATGTAATCTGCTGTGCATTTTGGGGATTAAAAGAAGCCTTCTAGTATATGCCTTCTTCCCTAATTTAGTGCATGACCTTGAATTTTACCCTTGTAATGTAAGGGGAACATTCATCAACAAATTCTTCTTTAACCCCATTGGAGCTTTGTGTCATTCATATGAGGTATTTCTAGGGCACCTCATTCTTCTAGCTTCTGAGCCCCAAATATGGGCTCAAAACATCCATTAATCCCCCACCCCCTTTAATCTTCTGATTCTTCTGGCTACTGTGGACATTTTGAAACTTCTCTTTAGCTACTGAGTATACTGAATATATTAGAAATCAGTTGCTCTTGCCTCACTTCTTCTACGCCAATTAATTTTTGGCCTCTTTCAATATTTGTTTTGAAACTTTTCTACAGTGTTCTGTAGTTTTTGTGCATGGAGCAATGAAAAGAAGATGGTAAAACAAGAACCCCGTCTATATTACTTAGGAATAAGCCTTGCACCACACATTATTTCTGATGCTTGACCATTATTTCTTGATGCATGTATCTGAAATAATTTTGTTATGTTTCTCTATCCTTGGTGCTCTTCTTCAGTTATACTTTCCTTATTTGTCACTGTTCTGTTTTAGAACTGTTTAACAGGCAACTGTTTTAATATATTATATCTTATTCTAGGTATTCAGTGGATGAGCTAAAAGGAGTTATTCATCTCCTTGTGGATTCTTAAGATCTCTGTTCACATTTATTATGTTGAGCTAACACATCCTCAGGTTCTCTGGATTTGTACCTATTAGCCCTATGGACACTCTCTCTCTTTCTGCTTTCTCCCATGCATACCAACAAAATTCAGATGCAAATCATGAAGTGAGGATTTGGCATTTCTGCATTTCAGCTGCTTATTCAAACAGGCTCATACAGGGAATAGCGTAGCTGAAACGCTTACGTGAAAAGATCCTTTGACAGATGCATGGAAGCAGAGTCAAATGTGGGTAGCAGATGATGATAGCTTAATAGAGCAGCATATCCTGAGAGCTGTGAGCCAATGAGGTGCAGTGCTTAAGATACCCCCATCCTTTGGGAGTCCATACGCACATCTGTAATTTTGACAGCACGGTAGCAATACTCTTACAAAATAGTTGTGCTTGGTGTGGCCAATCACAAAACACCTGCTCAGTAAAAGACAAAGTATTGAGTCTTAGAGGAGAGACAGGATATAAAAATAACAGATGCATAAAATAAAATAAGACAGGATGTTGCCTGAGATAACTCTTTTTTTAAATAATAAATGTTATTAAACATTTTCTCAGATATAAAAGATAAACATAAAGTAATATAAAGTGAAATTAGAGAAATGAAAGAAAAAAGTGGGAAAATAAGAAAAGTATAAAAAAGATTAGATGTATAAAAGTATAAAAGATTATTAGAAGCAAGATAAGGAAAGAAAAATATATAAAGTGACTCTCAATCTTCTTTACAGCAGTTACAAACAGATCTTCACACCGTCCTCTTTAAAATTACATCATATTTCCTTTCTTCCCATATTCAACCTTTTTTAATCAACAAATCCATAAATCACCAATTCTTTTTTTCCCCATTTTCAGCAAAAATTCCATAAGAGGTTTCCAGTCTTTAATAAAGTACTTGTTTTCTCATCCCTGATTAAACAAGTTAATTTTAGCATTTCTGGGAATTCCATTATCTTCACAATCCATTTCTCCATTGTGAGTATTTCAGTATTTCTCCATCTCTGTGCATATAATAAACTCACTGCGGTCACCATATACAAAACCAATCTTCCATAGGTCTTTTCTAATTGGCTATCCATAGGCCCCAATAGGACAGTTCTGGTTTCATTTGAATATTAATCTTTAACATTCTCTGCATCAAGGTATGTATTTGCATCCAATATTTTTTTTGCTTTTGCACATGTCCACCATGCATGGTAAAATAATCCTTCAAGTTTTCCACATTTCCAATATTGATTAGAAGTACCTTACTGGGGATCACTCTTGTATGTAGAGTTTATTTTAAAATTCTTATAATGATTGATTCGTTGATTCATTGATTATGTGCCATCAAGTTGGATAGTAATCACATATGACGATCTGTCCCTAACCTGGCCTTTCAGGTTTCCCAATAGTGCACTCGTCGCCCTATAACTGAGTCCACCCACCTTGCCGCTGGTTGTCCTGTTCTTTTTTCCTTTCATCTTTCCCTGCATTATAGCCTTGTCCAGAGAGCTAGGTCTTCACATATATGTCTGAAGTCGGATAATAAGGGGGTTAAAAAGACTCTTTGCCCCAGTTCCCTGCAATGTTGAATTAAATTTCATTATTTTATTCCTTGCTCAATGCAAATTATGCTACCTCTCTCAAAATTAATTATAGCAAATTGGAACAGAGATAGGTTTTTCTTGCTTTTTGTTTTTGCAACGACAACCGTTTTTGCTTCCCAAGCATAGCAAAGTTCAGGGAACCTATGATACAAATAATGGCCAGTTGCAGCAAAATATCCTCATTGAACAGTCTTTAAATAAATGTTATATCATGAAGATAGGTTGGCTTCCTGGACTGAGTAAGAGTGTTGTCTCTGTGCACACAACTCATAAGCCCATTCCTGCCTACCTGCTGCACAATTACATAGAAACATCTTTTATGACGATCCAATGGGCTGGTGTGGGAGTGTGTATAACTGTAAAATATAGTCCCCTTGCCTTGCAGACATGGAAATGATTTGTACTCACTAAACAATAGTACATTTGGACTGAAGCCAGTGTTGTAGCCAGAGGAAGAAAACAAAATGTTATGGATAAACCTCATCCGTGTAATCACATGTGATGGAATGTGAGGATGGCCTTGGAAGAGGGGAGAAAGAGATGCCACCTAGGGAATGATCAGATAAAAGAGAAAGGAGTCCTCAGCAAGGTGACGGCCAGGGACAGAAACTTAGGAAAGACCCGCACTAATTATTCAGGTGGTAAATGGGGAGGGTGGGAGATTTGCACTTTCAGACTGGCGAGATTCTGTTAATGTAGCCTTACAATAAAGTAGACTTAGTTCATCTAGGTGTGTTTCCCATCTGGTTAATCTGGGAGGGCTGACATCACAGTCCTATATTTGATTTTCAGTCCACATAAATCATCTTAAGAAATGTAATGCATTTGTCTGATAGATGAGCACCATTCAATGGCTATACATTTTGTCTTATAACAACCCAAACAGAGAAGTTCCTTTATAACCAGTACATGTTATAAAGTTATCCTAGGGTTTCATTTCTCACAGTGGATCTTTGCACATGGGAAATCTGGATAAAAAAGTTGACAGCTTTCTCCAGCTGGGAAGACATGCGAACTATCAGACACAAAAGAAAAATAGTCATCTCTGTAATAGTTTGACTCATGTCATCTAGTCAAGTGGGATGGGATATGAAAGTGGAAGCCAGAGTTTCCAGTTTTCATGTAAAGCTAAACGAACTATGGACAGAATGACTGTTGTTACCAGAAGGAGGAGACAACTGGAAGAGACTAAGTAGGGTTTTCTAGTACAGTGATTGTTCACAATATGCCAAGATTCTCAGCTTTCTGAATCTGTCTTGACTTAACATGTAGCGTCTCCTCTTGGTTCTGTTTTACAGAATTAGGTTCCTCCTTTCCTTTGACGAGAGGAGAGAATAAGGGTGAATCATCTCATTCATTTACAAATATCAACTTAAAGGCTGCCTTAATTTGGGAGTTATGTTAATTGTCTAAAAAGTATCTGGTCACTTTAGCATTTCCCCCCTGTAATAGGAAACCAAGGGGGTGCACGTAGCTTCTTAGATACGATATTTACTTTCAGGTAGAGATTTCTTGTCAATTCCCACTATCTAGAAATACGTAGATATGTACTTTTCATCTAGTCCCGGGTCTTCATTTAAGAGGAGAAAGATGGGGAGAGACATCAGTTTAGTTCTTAAAGTCATGGAAAGATATGGGAAACTGGGTAATCATGACTTAGGTGATACAATGATATGGGAATGAATTCTTGTAATATCTGTAGAACCTGTTGAGTAAGCACTGATGAGACTATCAGTAAGTATTGATAGGACAGGATGCAAATTTTCTGTGGTTCCTACTTTAAATTTCCACTCAACTTTAGATTAGATCACTACAAATGCATCTAATGAGCTCAGGCAAACTGCTTTGCTACATCCCTTCTACTTTCCTTTTGCGCTGCCCTCTGAAAAGTTGACTTTGAACTGGGCTATGAGTAATTTATTTCATTTGGGGCAAAGGGCAAAATGGTATGCCTCATTTGACATCAAACATCAGACTGAACTGGAAAATGTTGCTTTATAACTGGTGATGAGAAAACGTCCTGTTCCGCCCTTGGGTCACAAAGCTAACTTAGAGGACATGGTGGAAGACTGCCTTATGCTGCCTTCAGTCCAATCTTAATCATTGAACTAAAGGGGCCCCAGTCACTCAACCCAATTTCTCATGGGTCCTATTAGTTAGCCTGCCTGCCTGCCTGCCTTCCTTCCTTCCGAAAGGATCCAGTTACTACCTGCAGTAGCATCCAAGATATACAGCAAAATATATAGGCACTATTTTAAAATACATAGTAAAATGTTGTAGTGATAATAGCTTTCTCTGTGTGAACACACATATGTTCAGTGCTGGGAGAAATGATAGGGTCCCTTTCCATCAGATCCCATCATGACCATGAATAAATCCTGTTGACTTCCAGTATCTTGCATCTAAAGTGGCTGCCTCGCCCTCCTTAATGGTCCCAGTGGCCCTGATTCCAGTACCTGAGTTGCAGAAAAAAGCATAAATGTAGGATGAGTTTGAAAAAAGTGGAATGTTCCAAGTTGGAACAAAAACAGGGAGTGGAGTTATTAAGCTAATTCAGTTGTATCTGTCTGCAAGGAAAAGGGAGAGAGTGGTCTTCTAGAAAAGCAGTAGGACTCCATTCTAGCCCACCTCATTCTGAGATCTAATGGGTTCCATGATTGTGGAACCACAGTTAAAGCACCAGTATGGATTGTGCAGAGCAGTTAGTTGCTATAGGATGGGGCCAGGGGCCTTATTTACCCTGATTCAGTTTAGAGTTGGGTTGCACCTAAATTGAAAACAAAACAAAAACAAAAAAACAGAACTACATAGGTAGCTGGAATCTGACTGTGACACTGTAGTTACATTCATTGTTCAAAAACAGCTTTTTCAGAGCCTTCTGTAATAAGTCGTAGCAGCCGTGCTCTTTTTTAGATCAAACAATGCAGTACAGTGTATCGTTTTTTTTAAAAAAGGACATTTGTTGGCATTATTGGAACTCGTTTACAGGAAAGATTCTTCTTCCAAAAATAAAATCTTCCTGCTCAAGTTAGAGCCTAAAGCTTAAGGGTATTAGTAGTCTGGAACCATAACAAAACAAGCTCACGATAAGTCCAAATGTGGCTGAGCGGCATTTGTACTTCGTGTTGTCACTGCTTTGTTATGATAACATCAATAACCCATCTGGGATTGCTGCAACAGTATTATTTTAAGAATATCATCTGGATAAGTAGAGAGACTGGATACCATCTACCTGCAACTGCACAAAGTTTTTATTAGCATTTTTCAGTTGATATATCCACACAACCCGTTCTGGATGGAAGGTTTCATGACAGTTGTTCTAAGATTGTGCAAAGAATTGATTTGAAGACTCATCGATGATTTGAACTTCTGAACGCAATCTATTTTCCAAATTAGGTGGCTGATTCAGATGGAATCAGTCAATTAAGTTCTCCTGAACCAGTCTAGGAGGTACCCTTCTGTACATGCACAGAAAGACTGCTATCCAAACCAGAATGGCTTTCTGAATTAAATAGATCTGATTTGCCAGTTCAGTTCAGAATTCTGAACTGATTCAGAGATTCAGAATCAACTTGTCTTTTCATCCATATTCCTTCAGTTATATGAATCAGATCAATGACCCAGATTGGAACTGACCTAATTTGCATACCTGTAATATATTCCAGAACATTTGTTCAGGAAATGAAGAAGAAGCATGGAAGGGGAAAAAAAACCCAAAACAATCCCTTAAGAGGTCTATATGGGTGCATTTACTGCACCACTACATGCACTAGAATCAAATACCTCCACCATGAACAATTTCAGTAGTTATCTTTATATGAAGACAGTAGAAAATATATTCGTAACTTCTCTGCTATCGGTCTTTGTTTTCATCTTTTCTTCTGTGATAAAGGATTATTTCAAAGCAAGGGAGCTGCTAGAAATTCATTCTTCTGTTCACTTTATACAAAATGACTAAGTCCTGGATTACAAGAATACAATTGTTAATTACAAAATTATCAGGGTAGTTAGTATATTCCAAGTACATATAAATATGGTATATATATATACACCATATATATGATATATATATATACCATATATATGTACCATATCATATAGATATGATAGTATCTCTGGATATAGGTTAATATACATAAAAACCTGGAATAAATTATATATGCGGGGTTAAAAGTAGGACAACATTTTGTCCAGAATAGCGCTTTGCTAAATATTTAAAAAATCACTAGGTTGTGAAATATAGAAAGGTATGAAAGTAATTGGAAGATGTTGGAAGAAAAGTATTTGATAGGTGACTATATCCTTATTCCACAGAGATAATTCTTCTAGGAAGTTGATTATCAGGAGGAGGAGGAGGAGGAGGAGGAGGAGGAGGAGGAGGAGGAGGAGGAGAAGAAGAAGAAGAAGAAGAAGAAGAAGAAGAAGAAGAAGAAGAAGAAGAAGAAGAAGAAGAAGAAGAAGAAGAAGAAGAAGAAGTTTGATTTCTTTCATTCCTGTTTCTGCCATCATAACTTAAAACAATATATACCGTTTAAACTATAATAAAACAGTACACTAAGGAACCAGCAATGGAGGATTGCTTTATCCTCAGCAACAGGGGATAAAGCAGTGTGAAAGATCTAAAGAAAATTAATACACTGAGAGAGAATAAAAAGGGGTATCTGGCAGCAAATAAACCACAGTAAATACCCCAGACTTCCATAATCAAGACATAAGCAGTGAAATAGCTTATCAAATGGCAAGAATTATATGGGATTATATACTCTGTTTCTCGGGTCATCCAGCTCTAAGCTATTAATATTAGTACATTGAAATGGGCACAGAAGTAGACTTGAAGCCTGTTCAGCCCTTCTCCAAATGTAGAATCTGGGAAATGTAGTTCCCAGATTGGGAACTACATCTTTGGCCCACTTCTAATATTCTGTGTAATGCTGGTCCTGCTAGATATCCATACTTTGACACAGAGGTCTGCGTAGAAAAATCTCTGTATTAAATATGCATATAGGTTTGATTAGAGAAATTGTATGTGTTAAATAGTAGCACTGCCATCTGGTATAAACCCCAGTTGAAAGAAACAAGTTCCCACTTTAATCGGGCTTGTATAGGAGATTTTTTTCAGAGGCCTATGGCCTAGGACATCAATAGATCTTTTAATAAAGAATATTTAATTTTTTTTTTTTAAAAAAGCTACTCTGCTTCAAAAGGTTTTTTCCCAAAAAGTGGACATACAAATTCTTCCGTAAAATTATAAATAAATAAACCAGATTCTTCAAATTGGAGGATCAGTTAATTAAATGTAAGTGGCCTATTCTTCTTTGGCTACTCGCCTTCCTTTCAGAAAACTAAAATGCCGAGGT
Source organism: Python bivittatus (assembly GCF_059951505.1). Lineage (NCBI taxonomy): Eukaryota > Metazoa > Chordata > Lepidosauria > Squamata > Pythonidae > Python > Python bivittatus. The sequence continues at coordinate 43,705,728 of NW_028277058.1, forward strand.
AGAAAAAGTTGAAATAGCAGAACCCTGGGCATCTCTTCTGGAAAATATTCATCAAAGGTATCCTCCTAAATTATGTGCCTTTTGCTAAAATTATCTTTTCTTTCTAATGTTCAGCGCCAAGCCAGCCTTGAGAAAAGTGATAGTGGTGTCCAGAACTTCACGGAGTGCTTGGCCTGACATTGTAGAAATCCGATACGCACTTTAAAAGTCTCTCTCTCTATTTCTGTTGAACTTTGCAAGGCTATTCCTGGCTAAAAGCACATGTCCCCACAGTATTCCTAGGATGCTAACAAAAGAAGCCACAGAACTGAGGGAAAGAAAATGTGTGGCTGGAGAATTCAGACCTATTCAAACCTTGCCCGAGACTCTCCAGAAAGGCAAACAGAAAAACACTGTGGGCTGAAAAGTATTTGGATCAATGCATGTGACTTTGCTGAGCTTGTCTCTGACAGCTTAGGCACAACTATCTCGGGTGTAGCATTATCGTGAGGAAAAGCTGTGCACACGGACTTGCAGCCTGAGATGAGCTGATTGTACAAAGGGGAAATAGCCTTCTGTGGCAAAGTGCATATAGAAGATTCCAGGCTGAGTCCCTGATATCTCCTGGTTAAAAATATCAGCAGCAGCACAGCAGGGAAAAAATAGCTCAGGTAGCGTCTCTACTAGACAGAGAATAAATCCAGGCATGGGTGCAGAGTTATGTGCACTCAAACTCATGCTCAAAATACAGCTTTCAGTATACCTCGGGGAACAGAGGGGTGTTTGTTTAATGGTGCTTCAATTTCCTTGGAGTATAAGTCGTTGCCTGACTATAGACAAGCTGCTCAAAGACAGTATCGGTTGGAATGGCATAAAAGTGGGATAAAATAAACAAACAAGCAAACCATTTCTTCACACATATTTGTCTGAAGCAAAATCCCATTCATGGCAGGAAAGCACTGGAGGTAGTCTGCAACTTTATTCTTGAGAAGCTGAGGCTTGACCTTGAGGCTTTCTTCAGACAAAGTATATGTTCTTCCACCAAGCTACAGCTCCTCTAGTTGCCCAGAACAGATCCACATGGAGTATTTTATTCTGCCAATGGGGCAACTGCCTCATCCATAGAACATGGGTGTAATGGTATGAGGGAAAGACCTTGGGAGAATGGGCCAAGAAAAGGGAACAATCAGATAAGGGACAGCATAGCCCACAGCTGGATAGTGGGTGAGATAAGAGGCTCAGAAGAGACCCTCCCTAGTTTTTCAGGCTGTAAAGGAGATGGTGGGAGAACTGTACTTTCAGACTTGCAAGATTCTGTCAATGTAGCTTTACAATGAAATAGAACTAGCTCATCTGGTTGTGTTTCCTGTCTGGTCTACCTAGCAAGACTGACAACAGGAGACATCTTGCAGCCTGCCTTCTTGATATTATTTTCTCTCTAAAACCTCTATGATGCTTTGCCCTTTTAGCGCAAGCTTCCTACTGGTATGTTCAAATCATATGTTAACATGGAGTAAAAGAAATACCTGAACCAAGATCTTCAAAATACCAAGGCCCCTGAACTCAAGTAGGCCTCCCTAATAGCTTGTTGAGGTATACAGTAGTATCCATGAGCAGATCAAAATCATCAAGATGTCAGATGGAGTATTGTCATGCAAGTCCTGCCCTTTTTGGACATGTGTGCAGTGTTGACTCATGTACAAAAGGGTGGGGCTTGCATTGAGGCACTCCTTCCACCATCTCCACCATCCTGTCAGTGTTGACACACAGAGACATCCTGCAGATGTTACTGTTGGAAGACGCCTTTTCATCTCTTCTTTTGAATTGACGACGCAGTACTGCAGGGCACAGAAAGCAAAGAATGGGATGATTTTATTCATTTTATTTCTAAAATCCCATTTTTTTTACATCCTAAATTCTATTCTGAATTTCAGTGTGTTTCTAGATTTCATGCAGGTCTCCTACTCTGTGCCTGGAGAGCTCCATATCCCCTTAGCTGTAGCAACATTTCTGTTCTGAATGCCATGAAAACATTTTCCTGTTTTTAAAGGGAATAATCCCTTTGTGGAGCAGGTCTGGAGTTTTTAAGTCAGCCGTCTTGGTGGTAGGCCGAACTGTTAAGGAGTATCTATACTGCAAAGTTTTAATGGCTGAAGTATCTGCCTGCTTCCCTTCCCCCCCATCCCCACCCCTGTGCAACCAGTTCTCAGCTTTCTTGAGAGGAGATAATATTTTTAGCCAGTTCAAATCTTGTGGTTTAGATATACAGTATCCTTTAACATTCCTAGCCACTTAAGAGGATTTTGGAGGTCACTTGTCATACAGCCTTAAAAGGAGCTTGATTCTTTGTATGATTCCCATCTTGCCATAGTAATGGCGGTCTCTGAAGACTATATGAGCCTTGCTGACCTGCACAATATGCTGTGACATAAAGTGCTTTACACATTATATATAATGCTTACGGGAAATATGATTGTTCAGAGGAAGAGGGGAAGAAAATCCTTGCTTTTTCAGTGTATGAACAACTGAATGATATCAACATTCTATAAAGCTTAATTGATTGAATAATTCGCTTCAGCAGTCTTCTATATTTTGTTCTTATTTATCAGGCAGTCCATTTATATCTGTCCTTTCATTCATCATGAAGCGGCTTGTGTCCAGTCACTTCTGCTCATGCCCTCTAGGACTGGACAGGCAACTTGTAGCTGTGGGCCATGGATGGCCTTTGGATCAATTCATGCAGTCTCTGAACTTCAAATCAACATTTCTTCCTAGCAGTTGTTAACTGCAGCTTAAGAGAGGGAAAATAGAAGGTGTCCAAAAGAGAAAAGAAGTGGTAGAAAAAGAAAGAAGGAGTATTAAAAAAGGAGAGAGAATGGACACCTCCATTTACTCTTGGCTGAAGCTCCACTCAACTTGCTCCAGCACCACTTAATACTGGCATGCACCGTGGCTCCACTGAGTATTCCTGCTGAAATAGGGCCCTTGCCAGAAGAGGGGGGAGGGGGAGACCCATGGCTTCTCTTTTTATTTTACAGGCAGAACAACCTCACGGTCCCAGCAAACCAGCAGCTAGCTTCCACCAGCGTAGTGTACCACTGACATACCAAAGATGTTATATCAGTCTCCACCAAAAGCTGAGCACTCTCAATTCAGAGCATGTATTAATGTGTAAGAAATATATCTTAAGCTGTCTGCAGACCAGCTGCTAAAGATACTAAAAGTTATTATTACCTGAGCAAATGTGATAACAGGGCAGAATTTGCATCTCAGCACCCTGAAGAGGGTGCCAGCATGCTTGACTCAGATTCATCACAAGTATGGACTATCTCAATCTTAGGTTTAGGTTGTAAATTAACATCTCTCTCTATGTTCAAATAAAGATATTTAATTCTGTGCCAGGCACATTATCTTTGGTTACTGGGCTGAATTTGGCAGCAAGAACTGATGAATCAGCTACAACTGATTCTGATTCACTTCTTTGTGTAACTGGGCAATAAATACTAAGTACAGTTTAGAAATGATATATGCCCAGCCTGGGACTGCAGGCTACATGTAGCTTCCTAAAGCCTTAAGAAGTACCCTGAGCTTCTCTGAGTATAGCTACCTCCTAGTACAATTATTGTGACAAAAGTGGAAAATTATTAAATGCATTAGACATAGCCACTGCATTTAATTTAATTTAAAATGACTCCTCTTTCTGAACTTTTTTCTTGTTTCAAATGTTCCATTGTCTATCACTTAGCTTCTACTGGTTAGAGCAATATCACTCCTCCCTGACATTAAAAAATCAGTGTCCACTATGTCAAATCCATTTAATTTAGATACTTGGGAAAGATGAGTTGAACTTGACCCCCGATGATCACACTCACCATCCTGAGCTGTCCCCAAATTGCTCCTCTAAAGACACTCCACAATCTCTTGGATCCTGTCTCTTTGCTTTACCTTTGTCTTCTCTTTTTACTTCCTTCAATCTTGCCAAGTATAGTTATTTTTCCTAGTCTACTTACATCACATGGTATGTGAGTTTCTGCTTGCAGATCATTGCCTCAAGGGAGCAGCCAGTGTTTATTTGGTCCAAAACTGTTTGATTAGTTGCAATCCATGGTACCATCTTCAAATCCATAATTCAAAGGTGTCTGTCTTCTTTTTCTTACTCTTTCTCAATGTCCAACTTTCATAGGCATACATTATCTCTTGAAAGACAATGTTTTTAACTATTCTGATCTTTTTTCTCATTGAAATGTCCTTATACTTTAATATTTTGTCTAAGTTTGTCACTGGCTTTCTCCTTAGGGTTAATCTCTTTATTTCTTCAGTACAGTTTGTCTTTATCTATTCTTGAACCAAAGAAGAAATTGTCTATCATCTTCACTTCTTAGCCATCAAGTGTAAATTCAGTAAGTATGCAGGTTGATATTACTTTTGTCCAATTCATATTTAACATTATGCCATTTTTCACTATATTTATATTCATAACAAGCTTTTTAAAGTCTTCTTTAAGTTTGGCTAACCAAGTGGCATCACTTGTATCGCTCATATTGTTAGGTCATATGACCTACAATTTTGATTCAGCAGACATCACTTCCCATCCTTCCCACTTCTATAATATATTCACTATGTAAGTATGCCCATCTCAGGACAATATGCATCTTTGTCTCAGTCCCTTTTATATTATGAACCATTCTGTTCCTCCAGATTTAGTTGTTACAGTAGTTTCTCGTTCATTATAAAGATTCCTGAGAAGAATAATGAGATATTCTGGAACCTCTATTTGCTTTAACTTGTTCCATACTCCAATCTGCATAATTTTTTGCTTTAACCTGGGAAGCAAAGATAAACTTCCTTCTCTAGTTCTCTTCATTATCCATCTTATGTTAGCTATCTAATCTTGTATCCCTTTATCCTATTTGAAACCTGCCTGTTTATTGGCATTTCTCTTTCCATGCAATCTTCTTTGTAAACTGTTAAGGACAATTTGCTTGCATGAGATATTAGTGCAACGGTTCAGGAGTCAATACATTCTCCTGAATCATCCTTCTTTGGTACGGAGGTATAAATTGATCAGTTCCAATCTCTGTGCTACATACTGTAGCCTCATTCCATATTTGTTGGCAAAGAGTTGTTAGCACTTTAACTGCCTCTTATCCTGTAACTTTAAAACAGTTTAATGGGTACTTACTTTGTCTGTGGCTGGTGCTTTCTGATTTGACACTGGTCTAATTTTCACTCACAGTTCAATTCCTAGTGGTGCCTATTTGAAAAAATATTCCGTACAAGTAGTCTTGTCGTTCTATAATCCCATTTGTAAAAAAAATAAGATAGCACTATAGTCTTCCTATCTTCTTTAAACTTTATTTGCCTCTATCCAATCTGTTTCATGATTATTTGTACCTTAGCTTATGCTTATATAAAATTTGTTTGTTTAAATCTATTTCTGACACTGGTCTTATAAACTGATTGTATGTTCTTCAGTTCATTTCTTGTTGGTATAACTACTCTTCTAAATTTAAGCTGTATGCTTAGTATTCATCTTTTCCACAATCTGCACATAATGTGTCATAGCTGATTGGATTGCACATCTTCATCTTTCGTGTCCTGTCTTGTAGCCAGTTCGATTCCTGCCTATGTTGTGCATCCAGTGATGTTCCTGTGTAGAACCTGCATTTATCTTGCCTGCAGAAGCTGTTCGAAACAAAGAATTCTCTTCACAATATTCTGATAACCTATTTCCTGTATTATTACATTTTCCCTACCCAAATCTTGTGGCTCCAGGTTCCTCCATTTCTCCAACTCTGGATTCCAATCATCCATTAGTAGTATTGTATCTTGATATTGCATTAAGACCTTTTGAAAGTTGCCATGGAATTCCTCAATATTTTCCTCCTTTGTAGCTCTAGTATAACACTGATGTTTACAGGATATCCATTAATTCAAACAAAGGTGATCCTGTTGTTTATTGGGTTATAGCCATGCACGTGCTCAGCAGTATTTAAATATCTGGGAAATTGCTATGACTGAAAAACTAATGCAGTTGCTTTGAAAAACTCTACAATGAATAATAAATGTATACAAAATTGGTTACCATTTCTTATTTATAAAAATACTGTTTTCATAATATTTTAACTTTGGTTACTGTTATTCTGAATAGGAATATTAAATACATATATTTAAAATGCATTTCTTCTTAATATCCCAATCTATTTACACATGTATTAGGGTTGTGAGAAGAATATAATCATTTAACATTGGAACAATAGAATCACTCTGGATTTACAATTTGGTTTATAGCTATATGTTCACTGTTTACAAACTAGTAGTCTTCCAATGCAGTGGAAAGACTGATGAATATTACTGTACTTTAGGTTGAATATAATAACTAAAATTCCATAGAAAAGGATATGAATCACCCCCAAAGCAATGTAGATTTCCATAATACTTCCCTATATTAATTTATATACTTACTACAAAATAGTTACTATAGGTAATCCTCATTTAGCAACCACAATTGGGAGTGGCAACTTGGTCATTATGCAAAGCAGTCACTAAGTGAAACCATGACTGTGCTTATGATCTTACTTCAACTTTCCTTTGAAAGTTGAAGTTACAGACCTGCAAAGGTCATAAATGTGAGCATTAGTTGTAAAGTTACTTTTTCATCACTGTCATAACTACAAAGAGCGGCTAAATGAGGCAGTCACTAAACAAGGACTACCTGTATAATTTAAAGAATGAAACCGGTGCTAACTGTTGTCCCTGCTCTTTATTCTTATGGTACTTTATTGTTAAAGTAGCTATGATTTCACAGCTTTTGGAAAAGAGTAGTGTGTGTCTACAGTCATTGTCTCCAATTCTTCTATCCAGTGGTAAGATGGCTGGGGGGCGGGGCACAAACATAAAAACAATGTGCTCAGAAGTGATACTTTGTGGAATTCTTCCATTATCAATTTTTTTAATCATTTCACTGTCTAGGTAAGAATTTTTTCATATCCCAGGACTAAAAGCTATTTTAAAGTTGAGACTGCTGGTTGGGGCATCTATAGGGTCTGTGTGTCAAAAAAAGTCAGGCTGGCAGCCATGACTGCATGATCAAAGCCCTGCCTCTTTTTTAGGTGCATCTCTCAGCTTTCCATAATCTGGTATCCTCCAGGTGCTATTATATCCATTTTCATTACTGCTAGCAGTAATGAGATAGATTCAAAGATTCAGTCAGGCAATGAGCATATTGAAAAAAAGGTACAGTTGATGTTATTTGATGTCAACAGTGCATTTTATACAAAGCAGCAGCAATAAGACATAAAAAGATGGTTAAAGAAGGAAGAAGGAATAATAATATGATATCTTTTTAGTTTCTGGGGATCTGCACAGCAACAGATGGACCTTACCAAAATAATCTTCTTCTTGGTGCGCGTCTCCAGCCCACGGTAAAGCTCAAATGCAGTTCCAGCTGTATTCCCTTTTCAATACATTTAAACTTCTTCAGAACCCTAGATATGAACTCAGAAGTTGCCACCATTTTGGGGAAGCTTTTACTACTTGATCTAGATTGATTCAGATCCTTAAAGAAGATATTTAGATCTGGTGCAAGAAAACACATTGGCACTGGCTGTCCCATTGTCTAACCATTTAAATGAAAGTATCAGGGACTGGACCTTTTGTATGTACACACTCTACTACTGAGCTAAGACAAGAATCACTCAACGATCAGCTGCCAAGTGGTGCATGATACTAGGATCATATTAAGCCCACGTTGAAAGACATACACTAATTGCCAATTACATTCTGAGCATATATCAAAGTATTGTTTTTAACATTTAAAGCCCTAAACAGCATACTGTCTGAGGGGTTGCATATCTGACTTGCTCAGGTCATCAGGAAAAATCCACTCCTTCCCCATTTGACAATCAGTCTTTTCTTGTCTTGCTATCCAACTGAGGAATACAGTTCCTGGGAGTTATGCTTCGTTCTCACTTTTATTGCTGCAGGAAAAAAAAAATCTTTTGAGTTGTACTGTTATTGTTTTTAAAGGTTTTTAAAATCAATCTTATTTTAGATTGATAGCTGCTTTGAGAGCCTAGTTGCTAGACACTTTACTGAGTATGCCTCAGTACACTGCATAAGTAGGATGTGGGCAGCTCTGTGTTGACTTGCAAGATCAGAGATCCCAGTTTACATAGAAATAGTATAAGCAGGCATAAATAATTGGGGCACTTCAGGTGTTGCAGAACTACATATCCCAGCAACTCTACCCAATGCTGTAATAACAATATTTGGATTGCTCTGTTCTATAATCTACTCTCATCTCTACTCCATCCAGAAGAGTTTCTTTTGCAGCACTGAACAGCACACTTCCGCCATAAGAAGGGAATGACTGACATCTGCATATGAAAAATACCTATTATCAATCCCCTTTCCAGTGGGAAGTAGCCACCATTTTACCATATAAGAGCATTATGTGAATGGCTGTGCCCCAAATAGCTTAAACTGTGTTAGAATTGTCTCTGTTGAAACAGCAGAGCTTGCAGAAAATCACTCAGGAGTAAAAGAAGAAGAACCAGCCTAAAGTCACTGTTTGTCATCTGAGCAGGCCCAGGGCTTTTATCTGACATGTGTCCCCAGAACAGTGCTTGTCAAATTGATTGCCATTTCCATTTAACGTTAATTTAGTTCAGCTGTTGACCACATGATGAATGCTAAGGAGGAATTGTATGTAAAAGAAGAAAGAGAGATTAAAAGAATCCAGAGTAAAGACTAAGGTAGCACAACATTTGCATAAGAACAAACATGTAATATCAGGAAAAGAACTTCTTAATAATTTACATCATTCAGTAATGGGACAGTCTGCCTGGAATATTGGTAAGAGAAGATCGTTAAAAAGGCTGGAAATTAATCTATCAAGGATTTTTCAGAAGCAGATTTCTCATATTGGCAGGAGAAAGATTACAGGAGAAAGAGACATTACAATCACTTCTTACTCTATAGCCCTATGTAAAAATACACATTTTGTCTATATTATTTATCAATATCCCTCATTCAACCATGGTTGAATTGCCTCCAAGGCTTTGATGAAAACCCTGTCCACTGTGGAAGCTCTTCATGGAACTGAATAAATATTCCCTTCCCATTTTATTTTCCTCATTCCTGTTCTCCCAAGTCTTTCCAAGCTTTTGGCTTGAACCCTCAGGTCCAATCACACAAAATCTATTCAGATATCTGCATCCTGCAGGAGGCCCCCAGACAAAATCTAACTCAGAACCAAGAAACATCTAACTTCTTTCCCCCCTGAATCTGATTCTCTTCCTTCAGTGTCTGTGGTCTGAAAATATCCAAAAGGTTCTCCAGCTAGTCAGCATCCTATTCAAAACTAAGAGTTCTCTTAATCCACTAGAGCATATTTTTATAATATTTGAATTGCTTTGGTCCCTTCACAGCAACTGTACGTGAAGTGGTCATTCCAGAAGTTACAATTTCAGTACAAACAAAGGTTTTCTATATACTTAGTATAGTTCCTGACCATGTGGGCTAATAGCCAATCTCTCGGCTAACTACTACAGCTGGATTTGAGAGTTTCTAATATAGATTGCAACAAGAATAGTCAACACTCAGATTGCTGGCCACAAGCTCAGGTTTCCACTTCCATTCCTTTTCTATTGTTTGTCCAGCGTTTGCTTCAAGTTGCAGCTCAGATCACCATTGCTAATGCCAATTGTAGTTGTACTATGTATTTCACAGTGTGGTAGCAAAACAAAAGAAAAGAACCATAATTGTGACACCATTGGGTTAGATCTTCCATCATTTGCCACAGCTGACACAGCTCTGATTTAGTAGAAATTGTAGCTATATTCAGGAATTGCTTTCCATTAGGATTGGATGGGGAAAAAATGAAGATGTGCACACTCACACCTTCCACCTCTATTGTATCTGAAGCCTGCCCCTTCCCAAGTCTTCATTTAGCAACTGCCCCTTCCCATAGAAGTCTTTATTTAGCAACCACAATTGGGACTGGCAACTTGGTTGTTATGCAAAGTAGTCACTAAGCGAAACCATAACTGTGCTTATGTTCTTACTTCAGCTTTCCTTGGCTTTACAGACCTGCAAAGGTTGTAAATGCAAGGATTAGTCTTAAAGTTACTTTTTCATCACCATCGTAACTGTGAACAGTCGCTAAACAAGGCAGTCACTAAACAAGGACTACCTGTACATGCACATCAGTAAAACAGACTATAGGAAAAATGAAGAAACTGAAAGGTGAGGCAATCTGTGTATGCTCCAATTTGCAGTCATGATATAATTTCTGCAGCTATACATCCTTCATGAAGACTGTTTATTGCCACAGCAGTGGCTGGGGTACACGAACCAATACTCTAGTAGTATTTCATACTATCAAATACTATCAGTCACTGGAATTTAGGGCGCTGTAAACCCTTTGAAAGATGTGCTTTGCAAGGCATGTTCATGTAAGCAAAACATCCCTCCTCAAATCATTAAAGCAGCCACATCTTTTGGAAGACTCACACGGCTGAAGGCTACCCCATTTGTCTTTGCGTGCACAGACAATGCTTCCCCGGGACTGCCAGTAAAGTAGAAAGGTGCATCCCACCTGTATTTTCCAGAAACCACAACTGTTTGCATTACATTAGCTTAAGAGAAAATAGGCCTTCAGACTAAAACTGTGCTGAGTGTTGCATACAGTTGAGAGCTGGAGAATGAAAGAATGGTCCAGAATAGGGGTGGAACTAACTTGATAGTCACTGTGTGAGTTTTGAAATGTGAAGAACTTTCCTAAGTTATCATCACTCATGTAGAACCACAAGTGGCTGAACAAATGGAACAGTTTTGCCTGCATGAAAGTATTGCTAGTCTCATATTGCACTCCTCAAAAAACTGGGCTCCTGTAACCTGATTTACATTCCATTTTCAAAAGAGCCATTTCTAATGTATGATTCTCTGCTGTTCAAGAAAGATATTCAACTCTGTTGAATTCTGAAATGCTAGTTACCAGCCCAATCTTCCACATGTCTTCTTGGAAATAAAATCAAAGGAAGGGAGTAGAGGATTTTAGTTTGAGTGGACTGAAAGAGAATCAGGATAAGGCTAGTCCAATAGTTTGGTAGGATGGGAGAGTCATTTCAGATGACTGACCTGGGAGGGTCTGAAAGGGCAGCAGACTTCTTTATTACCATTGTACTTTGACTGTCACATTGAGAAGACAGTTGGGAATTTCAGCCAAAGATGACATAATAACTGTGATAATTTCGGATTCAGTGTGCCTTGTCTTAGATTAAGCTTGGGGTTTTTTTTCATTTTAGCCATTGTATTTTAATGAAAAAAATGCATCTGAGACAAATAGAGATTATACACACATAGAAGTTTCACTCTATCTACATAGTCTTTGCTTCAAAGAAATGTATGAACCAACAAGGGTACTGTATGTGCACCATCACCCTTCCCAGCCTGCAGGCTGTATCTGCATAGCCTCCTTCAATAAACTTAAATCTTGATGATCCATTTTCCAGGACCCAGTGTTCTCACTCTTTTTTAGTCTTAAAAGCTGTTTAGCTAGTATGACTAGACTTCCAAGATTAAAAACCAGGAAACATTAATATGAATACTTTTTCATATTCCCTTATGTTGATCCATAACTAAACTTCCCAAGGGTTCCAGGACATTTTTTTTTTTAAAGTCTGGAAGTTAATCTTTGGAAGGGCTTGTCTGCAATGTAATTTCAAACACTTTCTGTTCCTTGTTGTCCATTTATGTTGGGTGCAAAATAATTTCCAGGTCAAGCCCAATAATTGGATAACTAACAAGCAACAGACCCTTCTAACACTTAGGAAATGGAGAATGGAGTTGATCTTCTCTTCCACTTCCATCTCCCTTCCCACCAGATTTTTCCCTCAAACCTGAGAAATTAACAAAAGCAAAACTCCAGATACTATCAGTTTCTTGATTCCATTCCTATTGCTTCTCATGGTCTATCCAGTATTCAAGTTAAGATCATTGCGGGATCATTAGTCCATGGTAGCAAAAAATCAGAAGGAGTCTGATTACTAATGTAATTGTGTTTGCTACATTCCTGGTCCTATTCTTTGGTTTATTATGTAAGGAAATATTTCTTTATAAGAGATAATTGTGCATGTTTTCCCATCCAAGGAGAAATCTACCTCATTCTAAGATAATTTCAAAGTTTAATATATTATCCATGACAATTTGACAGATTCAGTCTTGATTTTCTCATGTAATAAATGTTATCAATCCTCTAGGCATAGACACGCAGCCGCAATTCACAAATTCCTGAGGTGGCATAAAGATGTATCATTTACTATACTTCCCAACAATGGAATCCTATTCAGTCTCAGTAACAAGTCCTGGGACTGGTGCTGTCCTTATGGTTTTAATGCAGGATAAGTTAATGAAAGCTTTGTTTCCTCTCCCACTCATTGAGCATCTACAGCTGCCTACAAAAAAACATTCACTGCTCTCCTTTCCATGGTGGGGCTGGGAAAGTGTGTGTGTGTGGGGGGGGGGGGTTGTTGAATGCGGATAGATATGTGTTCAAAAAGAGTCCAGCTGACAGGCTGCAGGTGCAGACAAAGAATAAGGAAGATATCTAAGGAACCCATGCAAGACCTTCGGACTCTGGAAAACACAGGTCAGACATTATATGGGCAGATGCCTCTGCAGAAGCCAGGTATCTGGTCTCTTCTGCAGCCCAAGCCAAAATGGTCATAGAAGGCAATAGCCCATGACTGGAAAGGAGAGGCATGCTCACAGCAAGCTAAAGTGACCAATAGGAGCTGGGCAAATCTGACCTCCTAACTGTGTCATCAGCTACATTGTCAATGAGGTGTGCTAGATCATACCCAGGGCGTGAATTATGTTGGAAGAAGAGGGAAAACATAATTGTGAAATTGGAACAGCTACATATGACTTTAAGCTCTCTCAACTGCGGACTGGGGATGAGAAGGCGGCAATGTTATAAGGACATGCCATATAAAAATTATTATTGGGACATATTTGTGCCACAGTTGAGGAAACATGAAGATGAGCCACCTGAATGAATCAATTGTCATAATTTTCATGAAGTTGACTCTAGATCTTCTCATTTGACACATTGTATCTTTGCTCTCATTTATCCCCATTATTACAATCCTAGATTTCAGTGCAACCTAGGAGCATAGCCAATACAGATACTTTGCAAAACTTTTAATGCTATGCTCCTATATAGAAATCATACACCCATCTACTCATATATCTCTAATTAAACTATTCAATTCCATTGTACCCTTCAAACCTGAGTAATTTAAATCTGTGGTGTTACACAGGAACACAAAACTATAGATCTTTCTGAGCACAGCTAAACCAACAGTGGTCATGGCTCAATCTCTGAAGCTGCTGACGTAATTCATTTGAGCTCTGGCGACAGCTGTTCCAAAGAGCTCATCCGGAATTGCAACTATGTTGGCATCAGATACTTGGGACAAGCCGCCTAAACTAGGGGAAATATGTACCCCCCACTGGGGGTGAGGAGCAACAGCAGGAGTCCTGGTAAACCAACTATGATCTCGCAACACAGATCAAGAACTTGTTGCAGCATCAGCTGTGGCTTTATAACTTTGCAATCTGATCCTGTAAATCTGAATTAATGATGGTATTGCAAAGAACAGTTTGCTTTCCTGTTGATAAAGAATCATTCTGGACCATCCGTAACCATTTGGCTATCTCCCTTGACCAAAGAATATCTTCTGCCCAGGCCCTTACTACAGGCAGGACTGCATCAGCATCCCTTTTCTGCAGAATAGGGACAGGTAACCTACAACTCTCACCACCTTCTTGAAGTCCCTGGAGCTCCTCCTGAAGTTGCCACTGAAAACTAGGAGAGAGTGTGATTTGCTGAAAATCAGCGATGAGGTTTGCCGCTGAAATTGGCATTGTAGTTTTTCAATATTAAAGTGGGTGTTTTGTTTTTGTTTTTTGTCTTTCTTTTCCAGGTTTCTATGTTTAATGCCAGATAAGCATTAAGTTATTTTGTGTAGAGAGCCAGAGAGACAGCCTTGAAACAAATATTCAGAAACTGTTATGTAACCAAAAAGGGCAGAAGCATTCCTGAAGCCCTGGCAAAGGAGATGATAGGATTAAGAAGACACTCAGGATGACTCACTGGGGCGTAAGAGTGGAAGCGTAAGGCGTAACAGGAGAAGCACAGTCAGACTTACAGGGTTCTTTTACTACAGTATATGTCAATAAAGTATAGTTTTGAAGTTCCTATGGAATCTGTTTCCAGATTTTATCTCCCCTATAGGACTGACATTTGGAGAGTAGTAAATTTGTAGGTACCTGCCAAGTCCTGCAAGGTGGGTAGATTCAGTTACAGTGGCAGTGAATGCACTACTAGAAGAGCTGAAGGACCAGGGTAAGGACAGATCGTCATGGAGAAACTCTATCTATGTGGTTGCTAAGAGTCGACAACGACTTGATGGCATGTAATCAATCAATCATTCAATCAATCAATCAAATTTGTTTTGTTTGTTTGTGAAATGGCCCCACACCATCATGGATAACATCTTGACTTTTTTTTTTATTTATCATTTTTACCTTTTTTTGACCATGCGGAGATCCCAGATCCTCATAATGGCCCTATAGAGAAAATCCTTTTTAATCCATCCTACACGACACTCTTTTTGACACACAAAGCAATAGCACCACTTTTATTCCATTCCCTATATTTCTTCTTTCAGAGTAAAATGGAATGGAAGTGTTGGTACTTATTACCAATGTCTAAGCAGTCATTCAATGAATTACTGTTTGGGGTTCTGGTAAAAAAAAACAGAGAGGGGGGAGGCAAGGGGAAGCATGTGATAAGTTATTGTACAAATGATGGAAATTAAGTACTGTGCATCACTGAAGTGACTGATGAAAATTATATAAGTCATGTCATTTGTGCAATGACATGTATGACACCTCCAGGCTCCTATCAGACACCCATATTCATGGGTAACATTATTCATTTATGTATTTGCAGGACTTATGGAAGTGGCTTGCCAATACCTTCCTCTGAAGTGTGTTTTTGCGTTGCCAGATTAGTTTATAACCCTGGGATTTCCTGTACTAATCCAAATATTAATTAGGCCTAGCCCAGTTTAGCCTTTTTGAGACCAACCAAGAATGGCTAGTTGTATTGGTTCACTATTCACACTTTGGCAATCATATATACAGGGTACAAATACTTCACACTTTTGGAGCTCCTGTCACTGTCTTGACCATTTACAGGAACTGAACTGTGGTGTATATAACTTTCTGCAACCAATATTTTCATAGTTCCAGCTCCTCTTTCTAAGTCTTAGATATCACTTGTATTCATGCATGCAGTGTGTCTTCAGTTGGTTATGACCTACATATGTGGGGAGCATATGTTCAGGGCTGACTTATGCAAAATGAGCTTCAGATATTAAATTCTGGGAGATGGCAGCCTTGTTCTGGAGGTGAAAATGCAGTATGATCTATCATATACCTGACCTGTTGATATCTTCAGATGAGTTGTCCTATTGTCAACACTGCAGAATTATTCAGTGGTCAGTACAGTACAATTTTGTACATAGAATGAAAGGGATAGCACTGTTTTGCCACCATAAGGATCAAGGTTTGGAAAACTGTGTATGTCATCCATTTAAAGATTAAAAAAAAAAAAGCCAAAAGGTTGCAGTATATATAGCTCATTCAATATCCCTTTTCTGTACTGGATAATCATGCCTACTAAAACATTCTATTCTATTTCCCATTGGTTATTATGGGCACTGTACTCCAATCACAGTTCTGTGTTGCTTTAGTATGATCAATTGTCACTGATCTGTTTTTAGAGTTTCCTCACTTAGGGGGTGTTTAAGATTTTTTGTATTTTCAATCATCTTGGGTTTCCTCTGAACCTGCTCATATCTCTGCCTTGTGCATGACTGATGTCGGTTCGACTGCACATGAATGATTAATATCTGAGAGTGTCTATTAGTTTCAAGTTGGTCTCCTGCTCCACCACTGGAAGTTGACGCCAGTTGTCTTCCCCCCTCCCCCCAAGTCCTTCTTTGTACTTCAGGCCTTGGCATGCACTATGTGACTTTGGAATGTCGAAAGAGATTTGTTTTTCCACCATCAATTTACACTTTGCACGCTGGTGGCATCTTGCTAATATAGTCCAGTCCCACTGAACATAATTTTCTAATCCACTGCATTAACAGACATTATTCCATGCACACATTCTCGACAAGATAGCATTTTTCGTTCACTTAATTGATTTATTTACTTACCAGGATTTTTATGGAACTCCAATCCAAAAGGACTTTGGATGGCTTACATTCCCCTCTACAGAAGAGCTTTAAAAAAAAAAAAAAGAGTAATTAATCTACAAATAACAATTATAATACCCCCCGTAACCGAGGAGCAACAAAACATCATACAATAATCCATAACTGAAAGGCTCACCACTTACACCAGTTCTACTCCAAAGGCTCTCTGGAATAGCCACATTTAGATGGCTTTCTGAAAAACCAGCTGGGCACCATACCAGGGCAACTGAAAGAAAGTGTTGCAGCATGAGCTCTTGCTCATTCCATTCCCTTTAACCTGTTTTCTGCCCCCTCCCAAATCAGTCAGCTTTCCATAAGTTCTCTGGTTGATGGATAAGACCAGAATCTGCCATCCCAGGGCAACTGACAGTTGGAACTGCCTTTCCTTCAAATAGGAAATATCCCCTTCTGTACACTTCTGGCAAATACAGAAATTACTCAGTGATTAAAGTGGAACACAATGGTCAGGTGAAAGTTCTCAAAGGAGAGGAGCCAAATGACAGAAGATCTGAGCTGATGCAGGAGACATCTTTGCCTCATTCCTACTCTGATGAAGCCAAATGAAAATAGTTGGGGATAGAGACAGGAACCCTGAAATTAATCGTTATATTAATTTTAGCATTTAGAGGTAGCACAACCTGCCATTCAGTCTGAAACACTCATCCTCTATCCATCTCTAGCCAAAAGAGAACAACAGAATAAAAGCTATGGCAGCCTCTTTGTCCCATTGGTCAGAGTACGTCATACTTCCTGACCTATCTAAGATTCCAGCTCATGAATCCGGCCGCTGCTGCAGCATGCAACTATGGTTATAAGCATTAGGGAAAGCACTTGTTGACATGCTGTCATATCATCTTCACTGCAAATGTAAGAGACATTTAAATGCAGGAGGAATGATGGCTTTGCAGCCAGAATCTTTCCCTCATAACAACTGCTCTTTTAAAAAATATTTTTGCAATCAACCAGACAAATAATAATATGTACTGAAAATGTGGATAGGAGAGGGTATTAGCAATTTCGTTCATTGTGCTTTTCTGTGATGAAGGGGTGAGGAGAATTTTGTTGTTTTAGAATTACTGGTAGTTCAGGGCAAAAGCACTACTAAATGAAATGAAATGAGAGCCAGGTTGGTATAGTGGCTAAGGTGCCGGGCCAGAAATTGGAAGACTGTAAGTTCTAGTCATCCCTTAGGTATGAAAGCTGGCTGGACACCTTTGCGCCCGTCACTGTCTCCTTAACCTATCTCATAGGTCTGTTTTTGAGAGGAAAATAGAAGTCTACCACCCTAAGTTGACCAAAAATGAAGTCAGGGTAAAAATATTATGAATAAGTTTTTTGCCTATTTCTACTGGTCAGCCAGAGGGAACGCTTACTGGTTCATTTCAAGAACTGACAGGAGAAAAACAGTTGCACCTCAGGTTCAAATTGCTCATGGATTTTGGAGAACGGAAACAGCAATATCGTCTTCATGTAGAAGCACCCAGATACTGTCATCATTTTACCATGGTATCCATAAAACATTTTAAGGTTTTTATTTATTTATTTATTTAATTTGTACACCCCCTGACTCCCAATAACTCTGGGCAGTTAACATGAACACAGGAGAACTATGCAGCAAAAAATGAAAATCCAGAAAGCAAGGGTCACAAAACTGGGCAACAACAAAATACATACCCCATCCTATCCCAAGGCCTGGTCTTCAAGGCCTTCTGAAATGCCAGTAGGGTGGGAGCCATCAGGACCTCAGAGGGAACCTCATTCCAGAGAGCAGGTGCTTCATAGTTAAATATAGAATTGTTTCTGTGCCTAAACCTCTTTCATTAGATGAAATGTATAATTCTTCAGATTTATATGATTCAAAAACATAGATTGAAATGAATGTGTTTAAGAAATTGGAGGGGTTGCAAAGTCTTCTTTTTGATCCTGACTGGTAGCTCTATATCAGTCTTCTTCAACTTGATGGGCTTCAGATATGTCAGGGTTTAATTCCCAGCCATCTTTTGCGGGGGGGGGGGGGTGAGGTGGGCATAAAATAGGAAAAGCTGCTATACAAAAAGGAGCTAACCTGGGTATAAGTTGCTAACTATCAGGAAGAAATGGGCCAGCATTCTCCAGTCCTTTTAAAAGAGGATAGCTAATGTAAAAATTAGCCAATTAGAAATGTTGCCACTTGTTAACTGTTGGTAACCCTAAAGAGGGTTACCAACCCTAACTGTTGGTAACCCTAAAGAGGCTGATTCAGAGGTGACCGCTGTATTTATAGTTGAAATAAGGAAGCTAGGAAGGAGGAAGCAAAGGACAGATGATATTGTCACCAGGAGAAAATCCTCAGATGACACCAATGGGGGTCATTCCTCCATATATAAATACCAGCTTTAGAGGTATTTTTGCAGTATCCCTGTAAATTAAGAAAAAAGTTAATTCTCCCTCCATGCCAGTTCTGATCCCTTTCCTCAATCTCCATTTTCAACAAACTGCAGATTAAATCCATATGGTTTGTGGCCCTTTAGAGCCAAAGAAAACTAGATTAGCCTGGAAACTAGTTTGACACATAGCACCACCTTGTGGTACCCAAGTAACATTATATCAATCTTAAATGCTGGGATTTTCACCTGCTTTGCAGTAGCACTGAAATGATTACTTATTACAACATCCGTTCTCAGGTCCCACCTCCTGGGGAAGACGCTATCAACAAAAATCTTTTTCTGCAATGTAAACCAGGGGCTGCACACAAAAAGGGGCATTATCATTAGTGCTCCGCCCTGTTTCCATGAAGGCATACCAAAATTGTCTGCTCTCAGGACATTTTACCAACTCATCCTTGCCCTACTGCTAAAAGGTTAGCAGCACAGGTTGGTTCTCCAACTGTAGTACTATGCCAGTGTACCTCAATGTGGACTTCAACTCCCAGAATGGCTGGCTGGGGAATTCTGGGAGTTGAAGTCCACATATCTTAAAGTTGCTAAGGCTGAGGAACACTGTACTATATCAACAGCCAAAGACATGAGTTAGCAGAGTTTCTTTTGAAGTTGAAAAGAAAACTCATGAATGTTCACAGTACAGTTGTAGAGACAACTACATCTAGCACTTCGTTGTTTATTGATTTTCACTATTTAGCTATCACCTAATGGCAAAAGCTCTCAGGATGATTTGCAAACAGCTCATGGTCAAGATATAGCACGTACATGAAATCTAAAGCAGCAGCGACAACAAAACATTATCATCTGAATAGCAGATTTAATAGCTACCATATGTGGGTGGCAATAAACTGGACCACCATTGGATGGGAGCAATGACATAGAGAAAACTCGACATCTTTGCTTTACCTAAGAGGTGCTGTAGCAATGGCAGAAGAGCTTTATATGAATTTTTAGAATCCTGAAGGAAGGGTGGAATTAATATGTTCAAATATAATAAAATATGATAGTTCCAGTTAGTCAAAATATTCTCCTTACAGAGGATTCACTTCTAGCTTAATGACCCAGATAGTATAAAAGAAGCTCAAGAGCCACTCATACCTGATAGGTCTTGATGGTACTGCATCCAGAGCAAGAGAAGAGGATGCATGTCATATCCTTGGGGTGGTTTAATCAGCATTCCTTCTTCCCAAGGAACCACAGGAGCTGTGGACTGGGAAGCTGTGATAGGCATCTGTATAGCTGTGTTAGTGCAATATATTGGACTGCAAAAAGCCAAGTACCACTTAATGTGCAAATTGTACAAACCCAACTCATTGTTTTTTTTATATGGTTTCAGAGTGTCATGCAAGCCCAGAAAATTGGGTGAGTAACCTTATAATTAAATTAATCATGAATAAGTGTGCCATGCATTCCAAAAGAGAATAATTAAGACTGTTGTCTTCCTATAGCTTTCAGGATTCTTTGAGATAATATACAATGGTATAACCTGAACTTTATAGGGAGACTTTCAGTACTGTAATATCATTCAGAGATAGCTGTTGGTTGATTAACAATAGGAGTACTAGAATATGGTCAGCATCAAAGCACTGGAGAAGAGAATATCTATAAATTTTCTAAATTTTAGCTCATTAACTTCAGTCAATGGGATTCTCACAGTGCAGAGAAAACTAAAATGGAATAAATTCAAATTCTAATGAACATGTATTATTATGATACAGATGCAAAAATGTGGGGTGGCCTTTTGGTGATTCTACATCTCAAAACTGAATTTTAACCAAGAATGTATGAAAAATTTCAGTTATATATTTTATTTTGCATAAAAAGTGAAGTTTCAAGCCCTCCAAATGTATGTGTTCATATGTACTGAATACATAATGTATTTCTGAATGTTACAAAGTTTAAGAAAGAGTACAATTATCTTCCTTAAAATGTGCTCAGAATAACTATAAATTGTACAATTGGGTTAGATCCATACTTACAGTAAATCAGTTGATAAGGTGACTAATTTGATCAATTCATTAAGCAAAAAGTATATCCTATAATTGTGTTCTTATACGAGTTATACATATTTTATAAAAAGATGTAGCTTGAAGTTGAATTTTGGTCTTCATATGCAGATCTTAAAATGTGCAACTGAAAAGATGTCAGACCATTTATTTATATTTAAATTCAGTGAAAGTCGGTAAATGCTGATATAGGAAATTAAATTCATCTTGCCATTTGTTTTTACAGGTAGCATTAAAAAGAATAAAACTGAGTGAAGTTAAGTATGAGCTCAGCTGCTGCTTCTTTAATTATCACACTCCCAGGTTTATCACATAATTGCAGAGCCTTTTAAAACCCCAAACTATTGAACAGACAATGGTACATGTTAAAAATCTGCTTTTTTTTTTTACTGAGAAAGTCATCTAACATTAACATGTTATAATTTCATCCATGTATAGTACACTCTTCCTTTACTTGTAAATCCCTTTCTTCTTCTGTATTTCTCTTCTTTTGTGAACCTCAAATTTCTGTTATAAATGCATATAAATGGCTGGCTGGGGAATTCTGGGAGTTGAAGTCCACACATCTTAAAGTTGCCAAGGTTGAGAAACCCTGATATAGTTCTTTAGATCCCAAGGCAAAATTTTTAGATGGGTCCTCCAGTGCTGAAAGAACTCAGATGCTGACCCTTCTCCACCCCCAGTTATAGCCATTACAGGCTGGTAGGAGAAAGGGAGGATCATGCAGTTGCTTCTTCCTCACTGCCACAGCAGAAATAGTCTGGAGGTCTGCAATAATTCCTCCGTCCTTTCTCAGTCAACCAGGGTATCCTTCTCCCCTTCTGCTCAATCTCCTGCACTCATGCCTCTTCCTCTGAAGAGACACCTTCCCCCTTTGACCTCTAAATGGCCACCGATTTTGGTTTACATTTATGGCCAGCTGGTGGTTCTCTGGATTTTTGCAGCCCGGGTGCAGACGGCATGCTTCTTCTCTTGCCTCTCATTCCTTCACAAGGAGGAGAGGTAGAAGAGCATAAGAGGAGCCAGTGGTTATCATCAAGGAAGCCACAAAGCCTCTGAAGATTCTTCTTCCAGTACATGTTACTACTGCTGAGGCAACACCTGAGCAGAGAATGGTACCAGAGAAGTGGTGGTAAGAAGAAGCTCCACCGTCCTCCCTCCCTAGCACTCCACTCTCCTGCTATGACTCCCATTGGGGCCCAACAGTGGGCTGGGCTGGGCTGCAAAGATCTGGATGACCACTAGACATGGCAGCAGAGAGATACAGAAAACTCTATTTCTTTCTGGCCATCTACTGGCTGTCTGATTTTTGCAGCCTAGATCTAGTAATCCCACCTTGCACCACCAGTTTTTTTTTTAAGGTGTGGGCAATTTTTTAAAAAATGTGTTTGTTAACTGCCACGGGTTAGTTTTTCTGGGAGTGGGTTATAACCCTAATGAATAAATCTGTAAGCATATTTGAAAATGCTAAATGGTTTATTGCAGGGTATGGTGGTCTTAGAGATTTATTGTCACTGATGCATTTTCCTTATAGGAGTATATATTCATATATTGCTGCTGTATATTGTATATTGTTTTTATAATTATTTTTGTGCTCTTTCTTTTGGCTCTGAGAGTCCTTTTATTTCTCCCCTCAATTTTCCATTATACCATTAATAGTATTATTTCATAATCAGCATAGACAGATTCTGAGGGTTTTGAGCTACCATTCAATGGTGTTTATGCAAAATTGTTTAAAGTTATTGAATCTTGGTAAATAGTACACAAAAAAAGTCCCATATAATGTGTATGTGTAGATTTCTTCAATGGACAGCTAAAATAACTGGAACAAACGTAGACAAAATTGCAGTTAAATGTAGTACAGCATTTAAGATTTAAATGAAGTTGTAAAGTCATTGAGGAGACAGAAGCTAGTCATTCTTAATACATTTTAGGCATAACAAAATTCAGAAAGCTTAACTTTTAGGCATAACAAAATTCAGAAAGCTTAACATGTGCGTGAGTTTTATTACACATTTATATTACATTTATTTATATTATACCACTAACCCTTATTAAGACTGCAATACTAAAAGCGGCCAGGCAGGACTAAGTTCAGTAAGTTTTCTTCTAAATAAACAATTATAAGATAGAAAAAATTCACTGCAATAAATGAGATTTCTTTCTAAACCAGTTATGTTAACATCATGATGGTTTTTGTTGTGGTGGTGGTGTTTTGGGTTTTTTTTTTTTTTGAGGGGATGAAATCTCATCCTATGTATGACTACCCAGAAGCAACCCCTTTCATTCAATAAGATTTGATGCAATTAAGCATGAGATTCCAGCTAGGTAGTGCAATTCTCTAGGTGTCTATTCCACTGTTTCTCAACCATGGCAACTTTAAGACATGTGGACTTCAACTCCCAGAATTCCCCAGCCAGCCTTGTTGACTCAGGAATTCTGGGAGTTGGAGTCCACAGTCTTAAAGTTGCCAGGGTTGAGGATCAGAGGTTCAATAGAGCTTACTCCCAGAAAAATCTTTTTGTAGACCACTCCAGAATTAGCCTAAAAAAAGGTTACATGCAGCTGGCTTATGTTTCTGGCGAGTTAATCATTCCACGTAAGTCTGTGTGGGGATGCATCATGAAGAAAAGTTTCTTCTGCTAAGGTTCATAGTAGAATGAACTTGTAAGGCTGCTGTCCTGTTGTAGTTTGCAGCCTTTTCAGTTTATGCAATATTGATAAGTAAGCCAGTCAGCTGCATACAGGCATTCCTGCTCAGCTTTAGCAAATTGATCATCAATATTTCCATCTTTTCCCGAAAAGCAGGCTAGAGAAAGCTTTCGCATAACCTTAGCACCAAACTGATAGGTCAGCTTTCTTCTAATTTTAATTATTTCTCCTGTTTTCCCATAATTCCTCAGTGCTCTTGCCATTTTTTGGTAAGTCATGACTTTTCGGTTGCCCTTGCGATCCCCCCACTGTTCTGCCAATTTCTCCTTGTTTTTGGAAATAAATTGGAAGACACCATTGGCTTTATCTATCCACTGGATACAGTTTGCCATATCTGGATTATGAAGAGACTCAAGAATATATTCAAACAGTCGCAGTCTTTTCCGACCTATCCGGAAGTAAAAGGACAAGACCATAAATGGAATGGGTGTATGATGGAATCTATTTTGGAATTTCAAAATGAATTAAAATGAAACCTTAGCTTGATTTGATATGAAAATTGAGATTAAGTTCAGCAATTGACTGAAGTTAGATTATATGCATAATAAGCCATTATCTAGTTTGTTGGTCTTCTATGACAGATCTACTATGCCACAGCTGGGTTCACATATGATGCTAAGCCTTAATGTGCTTTATTTGGTTTTGATCTAGTAAGACATGTAACTTTAGTCACTGTGTTCTGTTAAACCATGACTTAGAATTATATACACACAACACCATTATAGCTTGCTCAACAAACAGTAACTAAAACAATTCATGGTTTAATGCAAGGTGTAAGCCAATTGACAAGGTGGGCTGCAGGACTGTTACGGCACAACATATCCTGAAAATAAAAAGTGGGTCCCCAAATGTGTGTTTTCATTAGAGATACATTCTAGTTTTGAACTGATGATTGGAAGCATTTTGGACTGTTAGGAATCTCAAGTTTCCCTCTCAGTTCCAAAGTTCCCAAAATAATTGTAAATCTGATACAATTGTCCACTGATATAAACTGGAAATCTCTAAACACGTTAATACAGATTTCCTAGAGTTCCCACTGCTGGATATTCCGGGAGCAGCAAACCCAAAGCATTTGCAAAACTGGGTTGGGAAAGACTGATCTAATGTAACTCAGTAGACTTAGGGGTTCATCCAGTTTCTTAACCCATTTCCCAGACTTATCTTTTGCAGAAGATATGATCTCATATGATCTCAGTGTCAGCCTGCTGGACAGTGCCATTAATTTGGGAAAAGGGAAGAAAACCTATGAGGAATTCTAGGTTGTATGGAGAACAGTTGAGGTGACATGGTTGGGATTTGTGACCTGCTTTGCTGCAATTAGTCCATTAGGTCTACTGTGGGGCATCTCCTTCCTTCTGGTTGCTGCACCTGTGCCTGAATGTCATTTGCCTTGTGACTGGGACAGAGACTGGAACCTTGCTTCTTCAGCCACTTTTAACTGACTGGTTGATCTAAGGAGTGGTAGGTGTCAAGTCCTGAGTTCTGGTGCCTTCTATGCTATAGAACACATAGTGGGTGGGAGGACAGAGGAAAAGGTGGAATTGATCAGTGCCCTCACTTACAGGAAGGAAGGAAGGAAGGAAGGAAGCTGGGACATTGGAATAGAGTTCTGTATCTCTGCCTCTCTCCTAACAAGATTTAATGTTGTTTCTTCCTTTTGGTGTAGGTGTTGGGTGAACCCACTATTGCAGTTAATAAGCCTTGGTTTATGACTTAGTAAATATGATGTCCCAGCCTAGCCACTGGTGGCTTTAACAACCAGCCATGATTTAGAGTGATATGTATATACGCATATATATGCATGAATAGTGAAAAACTATTATCTCTAGTGATCCTCTAAGGAAACAGAATTCTACATAATTATTCATATTCCTGACACTTATTTCTCAGACAAGGCATGCAGACATGTAACAGTATAAATTAGAGATCTAAATACTCAACATTAATACATGTTCTTGATGCCGCCGAATTCAGTACAAAACAAAGTGTGCATTCCAAAATTTTCACAAGAATAAACTCAAAATCAAAACTATGTACATGTGGAAATCAAGATTTTTGCAAACCTCTGTTGCTTTTTGGCTGGAGAGCTGCTGTATACATCTTCTGGTTTTCTGGAATGGTCTGCAGGGTATAATAGCTAGCTCCATCCGAATACAAGTCTGTGACATTCTTGCAGAAGCAGGTAATCACCATGGGAAGAAACAGAACATTTCAGCAATTAACCAGCCATCTAGGAAGAAATATGGTTGACACAGGCACCCAGTAGAAGCCACAATGATGCCTAATGCATCTTGAAATCATCATACAAAGTGACATCACTTGTTCTTCCCTGTGGATGCCCATGGTTAATAATTACCTATTTCATGTCATTTGGGAGAAGGGTAACAGGAGGGGACCTTGGGTAGAATGTTCTACATCATGCATAGAACAACATAAGTGAAGGTTGAGGAACAAATGGGAAGAAACAGACAGGTTACTAACAAAGAATATAGGAACCAGAATCCCCCAAACAGGTGATCTCCAGATGCATTAGACTGGAAATATATATGGCCAGGTTGCCTGGGAATTATGGCTACTCTCTTATTCCCTTCAAGTCTTCCCAATATTTATTTTAAACCACAATTTAATAGGGTTCAGCTGTTTGCAAGATACATGTTGGGTGAAAATAAGGACTAGAACTTGTTTCCCCTACTTTCACGGCTCTATCCCAGGATCAGTAATATTCAGGTTTCATGAGTGATCTTGTAAGCACAATATGGTGAAATGCCCTTTAACTGATATCTAGGTGAAATTCACCTTCAGGCATTCAAGGATAAATTTGAATCCCCATTTTAAGCAATAAATTAATATTACTTCTTAAAATAAGAGCCTTTATAGTCTCTTAATTAGCACTGTACTGAACTTTTAACTGTGCATCACTCTAGGTATACTAACAGAGAAATAACTTCTACAGAGTACAATATGTTTCATTATCAAAATAGAATGCACAAGGTTACACTCTTGGTAATTCTCCTCTTGTGATCACTAATGATAAAGCCTCCCATAAATTTCTTAATACCACACAGAGTTGCAATATTCTTTAAACTTAAGCTCTACTTAAGAAGAAAAAGCAGCACAAAGCAGAGATTAAATTTAATTAAATTAATTAAATTAAAATTCCTCCCCAGTACACTTTAATCTTTCACTTACTGTTGTATTATTCCAGTTATACATTGTTTCTTCAGTGGAAGACTCAAGCAAGTTATTCATATTTGTTTGGAAAACATTGTGATGGCAAGTCAGATAGTTTTTATGGTCTCCTAAGGGGGGAAAAATGGACTAAAATATGTGAGAAGGAAAAATGAAGGAAATGAAAACAGGATAATGGGAATATAGCTACCAAAAGAAAATCAGACCGAAGACTGGATTCCTGTTTTAAGCCAGTTACAGTTTTTCTTCAGTCACATGACTAAAACTGTGAGAAACATTTTATGTCTATGGAAAATGTAAGATTTACTCATTTAAATAATAATCAAATCTGAGGGCCAAACAGAAGTTCCTTGTCCAACACATGATTAACTGCAAGCCAGGATCTAGCTATGAGTTAAAAGCCTAATTTGCACAGAAGCAGAATAAACTAGGATGTTTGGGTAGGCTGGTATGTGATAGTCCCCATCTGTTCTTCTGCATGGTTACATTCATGTGGGCAAGGTTGCAAAAAGTATGGTCTGCCAGCATCTGTTCTGCAGTCCTGAGCCCCCTCATAGTGGTTGAGGTAAAAAAAAAAAAAAAAAAAAAGGACTTTTTGTCATTTTTTTGGAATTTGGGAGGGGGATTATGGGCAAAATGGCACCTTATATAAACTGAAGCCTAATGCACCTATTACACCCTTTCCTGAACTCCTAGCATATGGGTCCAGATCCCATGTGCTTTTAGAACATAGCCCTAGGCATTGCCAAGCAAAGCCTGCTAGGTCTCTTGAGTCTGTTTATTTATTAGATGTTTAAACCATCACAATCATGTGAGATTTGGCAGTTTACAACATATATGCCATCAAGTCAGTGTTGACTCTGACTGACCACACAGATAGACCTTGTCCAGGATAATCTGTCCTCAGCTTGGCCAGGTCTTCCAATAAAGCACCCATCTTCGTAATCAGAGTTTTGCTTGAAGCTGCTTGTGAAAGGTTAACATTGAGCCTGATCTCTGGTGGTAAACTGTTCTACCATGAGGGGGCCATAACAGAGAAGCATCTTTTCCTTTCTGTAGCTCCTCCCATGGTGGGACACTTCTGATGTATGGAGTAAATGTCCCAAATCTTCAAGTAGTGGATAATAGAAGGACTAACATTCAGCTCTAGCAACTTTTCATATCACCCTGGAGAATGTCTGCCTATCATAAGGAAACTTTTACCTTATATGTGTATATGTGTAAATGTGCATGCATTACCCCCCCCCCTTTTTTTTGATAATCTAGAGCTGATTATGTCAGTTTGCTATAACTGGAGGTTAGTATGAGGTAATGGTTATAGCAGGGCAGTTAAGCATACCATAGACTGAGGATTTTGGAGGAAAGGTACAGTAAAAACACAACAAATAATTGATTAAAAAAGGATTCACTGCATAATAGCTCCCTGTATCCTGAGATAATGTACTGTTTTGCTCTTAATGTAATTTATTAAATATTTTTATGTTGAATGTATCAGACCTTTAAAACAATAACCAGTACTCTATTTGCACAAACTTCTACAAATATCTGTATACACTCATTCAGAAATGTAGAAACTCAATAAAATAAAACAGTGAATGGACCTTGTTGTTTTGTTTTTACCTGGCCTATAATTATTGGTACCATCAGAATGTTGCTGTAACACCTCCAAGGCATCTTCAAGAGCTTGTCCAAACAAGTCTTGGCCTGTAAAACTCTACAACAAGAAACATTGGTTTGGTTCTGGGCAGTGGAAAGGAAGCAAGAGCCAGGAAAATTAAATAGAGCACACACCTGCATATCTGAGCCTTTATAAAAGGAAGATTTAACCCCTTGCTCTTCCCTGAGTCATGATCCAGTTAGAAGAGTAATGTAATGTACACGATATGCTGTAAATTAGCAATGCTGTTTCAGCTAGTTTGATTCTTTGACTAGGACAACCTTTCACAGCTGGATCCCCTCCAGGTGAGTGAATGAAGGAATTCTGGGAGTTGCAGTCCCAAATTGTCAAGCTGAAAAGAAATATGAACCATGTGACCACTAGAACCATATGACCAACCTTCTGGGAACCATCACTCTGCAATCTTATCTCTCTGCCCTGATGATAAGGAGGTTGAAACAACTATTCCCTGTCTACCCATTAGTAAGTGTGTAAGAAGGGGCTTTGTGTTTGCAGACGGTGAGTGAATGTCCTTTTGGAACTATCTCTTGGTGCATAATCAGTAGATACACAGAGCTCATTCTCATATATGTCCAGTGAACAGCTGGCAGGAATATTTGGCTCCAGGCTCATTAACACTAGCCCTGATTTCTCTAACCCAGACTATCATGGTGAGGGGTGCTGTGTGAAACTGTCCTTGTTACTAAGAGAAGCAGGATTCAGCATTACTTTCACATAGCTCATAAAGACACAAAGTGTGTGTGTTCCCACCAGTGAGAATACATGAAGTCCCAGATTGGATTTCATTTACGCTGGCTACAAAAAATGAAGACTAATATTTGAAAAGCTGAAAACTATCATGGATTTGACTAGCCATTTAACTACAGAATATCTTTTATAATTACAATATATCCTCATTATTCTTCATTCATTTTATAACATGCTTTGTTGCCTATTTAGTATTAGTCCAGTCAGAAAATCAACTTGGTAGGCATACCAGTTAGGCAAACGTTACTTATTTATTAGCTACTGTTGGATTTATATTTCTCCTTTTTCTTAGGACCTTGAGATGACAAATGTAGCATTCTCTCCTCCCATTTTCTGATAGTAACAACCCTGTTTGGGCTAGGAAATAGTAAGTGACTGGCCCAGGTCACCCACTGCGACTCCATGGGTGAGGGTAGATCTAAACCTGGTTGCTCTGGTCCTAACCTATACTCCTTTATAAACAATTCTTTGATACAAACAGGTAGCTGTCCTCAAACAAGGAAATTAAGAGCTTGTACTTACCATTTTAAAATCCCAGATCAGGTCTTCAAGCCTGTGTGAGACCCAAACAGTATAACTGATGAAAGCAATTCTTAATTTGACCTGTGCTCCATAATCCAGATGTGATGGAGTGACACATTGTGAACTTAGACTGCACTCCTAATATTAGGGGCACTCATTAAAAATTCTGTCTGTCTGTCTCTCTGTCTGTAGCCATCAGTGTACCTCCTGAGGCATTTTTGGCAACATAGGTAAATTACTTCTACTAATTTGAACCAGCTGGTGGTTCAAATTAGCCAAAGTAGCAGAGTCAAAACCCAAGGTTCAGATAGGATTGATATTAGTAAATGCATAACCTGTTAGTTACTCATCTACTTCATAACATTTTTTAGTACTTGCATATGTGTCTATAGGCAAACATACCCACTATAATGCTTTAACCTTTATATTTGAAATAAAACTAAAATCTTTGCACAATTAAAATTAAATATTTAAAATCTGATTTAAAAAAACAGACTGCCTTTTCACTTTGCATCATTTTAGCACCATGTTATTTTATTCCACCAACCTTTCAATTGATGCTAGAATATTTCGGGTTTGTCCTTTGAGAAGATAAAGAAATAATGCAATACTTCTAAATAAAGAAGGCTTTAGTACCGGTTAAATCATTTGAAATTTTACTGAAAAATACCTAAAAACTGCAGTTTTCTGAGTTTTAAACCACATATTTAAAAAGGCAAACCAGTATAAAAAGGAGCATATACTGTGGTGTACAGAATCATATCCAAGAAATTCTGGAATGATATACTCAAATTTATGAGGGAAAGGAATGAAATAATGAGATGTGATATTACAAATGCATTTTGATTTCAGGAGTGCAGTTGTGATAAATGTGCAGTGAATTCCTTGTGGGGTTTTGAACTTTCCCAAAAAGCCTTGCAAATAGTAAGGTTTTGAAATGCAGCTATAATGCAGCCTCGGGAGAAGAGCGTGGTCCTCTTGTATAAGCATCAGGATGTCCACAGGGGGAGGGAGATTTAAAAAAAGGTCAAGATAGTGGTTGCAATTGCCATCGTGACATTTTTGACACCCTCCCCCCTACATGCACACCTAACACTGCTGAGAAATACCTAAAGGTACTCAGTAAGATGGTGCACTCATCAAAAATGATTTGGAAACTGCTTTGGATAGCACACAAGCTCAGCGCTGCTTTATCATTCATTAAATTCATTAATTTCCATATGCGCCTGAAAAAAAAGATGCCACTGCTTTAAGAGTTGCATTAACAATGTATTGTTGTTTAAAAGGCTGTCCATATAAAACACCAGCACC
The DNA here is from genome assembly GCF_059951505.1 of Python bivittatus. Classification (NCBI taxonomy): domain Eukaryota; kingdom Metazoa; phylum Chordata; class Lepidosauria; order Squamata; family Pythonidae; genus Python; species Python bivittatus. The sequence goes on from NW_028277058.1 coordinate 43,736,629, forward strand.
ATGTTTTCAAGCTTGCACAGTAGTCTAAAAAACAACAGGCAGCGCTGATGAAAAGCAGAGGGGTGCTATGTTCATGTGAGGTCCAAAGGAGCCCTTTCAAATCATTTTTGAAGAACCTACAGCCCTAAGCCCTCATGCCTTTAGTGCTCCCCTAAATTGTGACCATAATTCATAATGTTTGCTATCAGTCTTGCGATTGAAATACTCCAAATAAAATAAAATAGTGTAAATACAACATTGTTCAAACAATTGCCTCTAAAGCAGCGTCCACCAACCAGGTGTCACTCAGATTGTTCCATTAGAATATAAACAGTCTTCTCCGCTTACATCAAACTGAACTTAAAGATACCAGCTATTAAAAAAACCTGGTAATGCTGTATTACTACACAAAAGAGCCTTGCGTTAATTTTTAGTTGGAGTTAAGCCACTAGCTACTCAGCTATCTGAAAACTTGGTAGTCAGCTCTAGCATTAACATCTGGCATATTGGGGCAATGCTAGAGCTTACCTAACTACTGGCACCAATATTCAACTTCTTGCTCCTCCATTACTGTGTATCTCTAGCAGAGCACACACTACTTGTAATGAGCCACAATTAATTCCTGTCCCATTAATAATAATAATTATTATTATTACCATCCCAAGAAATGCGATGCATTTGGAACTAACCACCCTTTTATTGAAGCTTATCATTAAAAGAATAAGTAGAATAGGGGCCAGTAAATTGGTCTCCTCTGGGTGAAGTAAATTATAATTCTCATAATCCCTTATCATTGCCCATACTGGCTGAGATGATGGAACTGGTTTCAAACCAATAGAGAACATCAGGGCTGGCCTAGACCCAACTGCTCAGTGTTATTAGAGCCTTGGGTTATGCCCACTAAAAGATATTCTTCTCTAACCTGGAGCCAACCTGGTACATACCTGTCAGTCTCTCTCCATGCACTCACCTGGTGACTTCTAGAAGGAAGCCAAGATACATCTAAGGCTAAAACAGCTGGATTTTTAAGCAGCTTACCAAGAAGGTATGCTGGCTTAAAAAACACAGAACCTGCTTTAATGGAACATGAATTGCTAACAGCAACAGAAGTCAATCACTAGAAGGGCTGTATTAAGTAGCCAGTTTTAGGGAAGTATTCCATTTGGGGATTTCTTTGTAAATAAAAGATGTGGTACATTACAGTCTTAGCTGATGTATATAGACTGCCTTTTCATAGGCAAAAGCAGAGAGAAAAAAAGGAAGTTCCTTAATGTTACAAAGAAGGCATCTATCGGGGTAAAATGGACACTTCTGTTGGAAACAAATGAAATTAACAGTTTTAAACTATGTAAAACTCCCAAGACACTCCATAGCAGGCCTTTAACAGCACCATCAAGTGAGAAACTGTTGAACTCACATACATCAAAAGGTTTCAGGCAATCTCAAAAGAACTCAACAAACAGTAGGTTATTAACACATTACAATTGTTAATTAATAAACTAATTGTAATATGTCTCACATGTAACCTCTAACTACATAACTAACCTATCTCCTCTTCCTCCCCCCCCTTACCTGCCCCCAATTTAAATCCTACATCCGTCTAGCTATTCTAATGCATCTGATAAAGTGAGCTTCAGCTTACAGAAGTTTATGCCTTTTAACAAGATTTGTTAATTAGAGAAGATGCTACCAGATTCCTGATTTTTGCCACCATAGATTAACACGACTTCCCTCCTATAATGTAAAACTTTAAGGAAAATCAAGTGGTTAGATTTAATCACACAAGAGATATGAACTGTAGGCTGAACCATACTTTTCTTAACACTGTGCTAAATTGTGGTTTATTGGCTAAGAAACTATTAATTGAGTTCATATATAATGTCAAACCATAAATCAGGAGCCCTCCAGATGTTTGGATTACAACTCCCAGAACTCCTTGCCATTTCACAGATTGCTAAGCTGATATGAATTGAAATCCTAAACAACTGGAAAGCACCAGGTTGTTTACTTTGGCATGAAGCATGATTTACAAATCCCATGAATGGGTTCCCACAGAAATTAAGCTGATAAAGTCATCCTCATTGCTTGATTAAAACTTGAGACAATCTGCTACCTTGCTTTAGGGATGGGCCATTTCCCCACTAGTGACTGGTGCAAAAAATCCATATATTATGGAGACGTTAGAATAGTAATTATGACTGACTTGTCATTGCCTTAATGATGGTTGAGTGACTCTACAGCATGCTAGAAGTCAGTTGTGGGGAAATGGCCAAGGCCAAGCCAATGGGAAGCATCTTGAAGTCCACTCATTTCAATACAAATATTAAGGAAATGTTTTAGACTCTCCCATTCATAAGACTAAAATTTAATTTTTCTTTCTGAAAAAGGAAGAGGGCTAGGGGAAAAAATGCATCAGCCTGGAAAGAAATGACTATAAGGGAAGAGGGTTTTGTTTTTTATTTTTTGCAATCTGTTATCATCAGTAGTGGGGTTGTTTTTAACCATTATTTAAGAAGGATAATGCTTCAAAAATCTGTTGAAGCAGGCTCTGGTCCATTTAAGCCTGAATAGAAGGGCTTTCTCACCATCAGTGTTTCCATCCCTCCCTCCCATAAGGTACTTTGAAACTGACCCACAATTGTCTTAATTTCTGCTGACCTCATAAAACAGAAAAGTTGTAAGGAATACTACAAGCAAATCAATGCTTGCCTGTTCCTCTCTAGTTAACCAAGGAGAAAGTGCAAAAAAGGAACCAACATTCAGTATCCCCCTTCCTGAGTAGCACCAGTTGTGGAGCAGTGAAAGTCCCCACAACTTCATATCATACAAAAGGCAAAGAAAATAAATTATTAGCACCCTTCCACCAATAGTATTTTTCAGTCCATGTAGTTGTGTGGATTTATCTGATGGAAAGTTTGCTTCACGTATGTCTTTGAAACCATGGCAGGTTTCAAAAGCAGATGATAGTTTGGAATCAACAGATCTCATGATGGTCCCCAAATGATGTAGAATACTGGTGTTGACAAACTTTGCAGCTCTCTGGTGATGCTGACAACTATTGACAACTATTTTTGCTGTAACAGATTCACATATCCTTCAGCATCATCTTTACTTGCATGATGCTGATTAATCCCACATAGGTTCTATACGCATCTATGGCTAATGGCAAGATTGTTGTATGGAAATGAGCCTCTAACTTTAAAAAAAGCTACATGGCTCTGCAAAGCTATTAGAAGAACACTTAGTGAAGCAAACACTACTCTATACCTGCTGGTTAGACCAACAAAATAATCATATCTCCTGAAGCTTTTGGCTGCCTTTTTGAGGCCCATACACTGAAAATATGTTGGCCAGAATTGATGCCAAAGTGCATTCAATAAACGATAGGCTCTATTATAAGAAGTAGAAGTCATGTTCAACCCAAAATGAAGAAAGTTCCATTAATTAAATTGAATTCTAATCTAAATGCAGTATAAACTTACTTCACATATGGAGCATTAAAAGGCCTTATCTTTTTTTTTCTTTTTTCTTTTTTGCATCAGCCACAAAAATATAGATCCTTTTTAATGAGCATCTGATATGTAGTAACTGAGGGGAATTCTTGTGTGCAGGATGTCCTCCTTAAACGCTTACTTGTGGTTGGGGACTAAATCAGCAAATATTGCTATTAGTAAGAAGCAGTCCATCTCTACAGAGCATGCTCCATCAGCAGTTTTGAAGGTTCCCCTAAATAATCTTGTAGTTCTGCAAACTGTGGTGGTTACCATATACTTCTTCCATATGGATAGTGCTGCTTGGATTACATAAAAATCCACATATAAGGAATGTCTTAGTTTATGCACTGTGCTTAGTGATGGATTGTTTTCACTGTAATTTGCTTTACAAGATATAATGCGCTGGTTTGTACATAATGCTTCGTCATAAAGCCTGGTTTTCAAACCAAGATGACTGGGTTCACATATTGTACCAATCTTTCCCTGGTCAGTGACTGTAATAAAATTTATTTATATATGTAGTAAGCCAAAACCAAATTACAGTTTAGCATGATGTATAAACTCAGCCACTGAGCTGTATCATTTGAGATGTGCCCAAAATTCTTTCAGTTTAGTGTATATTTCTTTTTACTAACACTTTTGTCATATTCTAGTCTATGTGTCATTTGTATATATGAATGGGCAAATGCAAACATTTACACAAATATAATGTATGTATGTATGTATGTATGTACATATTGTGTATATATACACAAACACAATATATCTATGTAGGTATGTATACACAACACACACACACACACACATTAGTACTGTAAGCTTAATCTAGGTGATCTTTCAGAGATTGTTTTTTACCCAAATCTTATACATACAGTAATTCAGACACTTTTCTTCATTTGGATTTAACATGATTTCTGTTTCTTATCATAGAGCCTACTGTTTTTTGAATCCACTTTGGCATAAATTCTGGCCAACGTGTTTTCAGTGTATGGGCCTCAAAATGGCAGCATAAAGCTTCAGGAGATATGATTACTTTGATGGTCCAATCAACAGGTGTAGAGTAGTGTTTGCTTCACTAAGTGTTCTTCTAATAGTTTTGCACAGCTGTGTAGCTTTTTTTAAGGATAGAGGCTGATTTCCATACAACAATCTTGGAATTCTCTGGGTTCAGAGGCTTAGGTTGTAAAAGCCATAAACATTCAGACTATCAGATCTGGGCTGAAAATCTCTGTATGGCCACCAGATGGAAGCAAAGGGATATGGAACTGTTTGAACACACGCACACACACACACGATTTTAACTTCTGCCATGAAAGTGAATATGATATTCATTTAATCCACTGTGACATTTTCCAGAGAAATGGCCCTATTAGTCTGTTACAGTAAAGACAATGACCCCTGTAGGTGCATAAGCATTCATAGATTGATGACAGTTGCATGTTAAGAAGAACTTAAGAAGTATGTCTGGAAAAATAGAGATGAATATGTGTAGCTGAGGGTTGAACTGTGGAGTCCCTGGGGTTCTCTGAGCTTGGTTGTTTTCTTGCAAACGTTTCAATACCTGGCTAGGTAACATCTTCAGTGCTAAAATGGGATGGGGTTTGCTCTCCCAGTGCTAGAAGGATCACACTGCCATACATCAGAAATGTCTCAGAAACCACCAACAGACTATTACAATCATATGGCATCTCTGTAGCACACAAACCAACAAAATCACTCCAAAATATCCTAAGTAAACCAAAAGACCCAGGAGCCCAAGAAGAAAAAACAGGAGTCATCTACAACATACAGTGTAAGGACTGTAACAAACACTACGTAGGACAGACAGGCAGAAGACTAGCAGAGCACATCCACGAGCACCAACTAGCAGTCAGAAGACATGATGGAAATTCCTTAATCTCATAACACATGGACAGACTCAACCATAGTTTTAACTGGGAAACTGTCCGCATTTTAGACCAAGCTAAATCCAAACATGCAAGAGAATTCTTGGAAGTTTGGTATTCAGACAAGGCAGCAGTTTACAGACACATAGAGATAATAGCATCCTACATACTATTCAAAAGAGACAAAAGACCAGAAGTTCGCCTCACCAGCAATCAGTCACCAGCAATCATCACCAGGAATCATCACCCAGATAAGCAAAGGTTACCACCAGGCACACAATCAAGCAGCAAACAGATGCTAATCAAAGAACTACCAGAGGAGCAAAACAAACCCCCACCCCCACCAGCACTGGCAAGGTAAGCCACAGCACATAAATAGAGAGCAAACCCCATCCCATTTTAGCACTGAAGATGTTACCTAGCCAGGTAATGAAATGTTTGCAAGAAAAGAACCAAGCTCAGAGAACCCAAGGACTCCACGTGTCTGGAAAAACAAGATGAGACAGAGTCTAAGATGAATGAGCACCGAGTGAAAGTAAATTGAACAGAAAACCAAGTGACTAGTAGGACTCTATGGTAAGTTAAGGTGATTTGTTCATATGGAGATAATGAATGGGGATCAAATTGCAAACTTAATATATGAAGGAAAACTGGATGGGCCAACAGAAGAGAGAAGACTGAGAAAGTTGTGAGAGGATGGAATCAATGAGATTCCATCAAAAGTCAAAAAGAAAGGTTTAAAACATGGTGGACATGTGAAAAAGTAAAAAAGTACTGGACACAAATACTTACAATAATACAATGAATTTAAAAACTAACATTCAGGTGAAACCAGTAACTTTTTTATTAAGACTTATGGATATACAATTAGAAAGGACTCATGGACAATTAGTTTTATATATGGCAACTGCAGCAAGGCTACCATATCAATCGGCCTCTTGGATTTTTTAGCTTTTTTATTTTTTAATGCTTGGTTTTTATAACTTTTAATTGTATTTATGTTTTTAGTATGTTGTAAGCCGCCCAGAGTCCCCCATTGTGGGGAGATGGGCGGGGACAAGTTAAATAAATAAATAAATAAATAAATAAATAAATAAATAAAATATGCACAAGATGGAAAAATACAGAAATACCCACAATGGAGGAGTGGATTGTGAAGATGGCAGAACTTGCAGAGAAGGTAAAATTGACTTGTTTGATTAGGGACAAAACAGTAAGTACTTTTATAAAAGACTGGAAACCTTTTATGGACTTTTTGCTGAAAATGGATAAAAACAAACTGGTGATTTCTGGGTTTGCTGATTTAAAAGTGGTTGAATATGGGAAGAAGGGAACTATATAATGTAGTTTTAAAGGGGGAGAAATGATATAAATTTGTTTGTAACTGCTATAAAGAAGATTGGAAGCTGCTTCTTTGACTCTTTTTTTTTTTTTTTTTTTACTCTTTCTCTGTTTCTAGCACTTTTTCTTTTATCTTCTATCTGCATATGGACATGGTGGAAGAAGGAGAGCCTGCAAGGATAAAAAGATATAAAGAAGTATAGTGTCTTGTGTCAATATAAACTAGCTTTAGCTCTGTTTCCTTTTCTTTTTCTTATCTCAGACTTTTAATTTATTTGGATTACTATTTCCTACTCCTTTTTTATGTTCTACATGGGATTGCTTGCTCCAAAAGGAATAGGATAATGGGTATGCAATTCCTTTTGCTATTCCTTTTGCAAATTTTGCATAATGGGTATGCAAATTCCATTTTCTATGGATGCTTAACTGAGATGTACTGAAAAATTACTCTTGAAAACTTACTTCTTTTATACAGATATGTATAAAATTGCACAGTTAGTGTCTCTGTTTCTCTTTCCCTGTCCCCTTTTTCCTTCATGTTTCCATGTGTCTCTTTATTTAGATTGTAAGCCTGAAGACAAAGCTGAAATTAATTTCTATGTTCCATTCTACATAATACCTTGAGTCTTTATTATGATTGGTGACTGTCAGCCAGACCAAAGCCCTTCTCTCATTTATAGAACTCACAATACATAAATACTATACTGTATATTAGTGGCTCCCAACCTTTTCATTTCTGTGCAGCACTACATCATCATAAAACATTTTTGAGGACCACCACATAAGCTGGGATCAGCAGCATGATGTCTACAAGCACTATGGCTGATGTGATTCCCCAAAATGGTATTTGCAGGATCCCATAATTAGCTGACAATTCATTTAAATGGCCTAAATCTCATAAGATCTCTTTTCATGTTATCAGCTTCTCTGGCTGTTAAGATCTACAAGAGAGGTCTCTTTGAAGGTAACTCACTTGTTTATGTCATTTTGGCACACAGGAGAGGCCCTTCTTCTGTATTCTTTAAAGGTTATGGAAGACAATTCCTCAGGAACCAGATTTGATCTCTCTTCTCTCAGCCTTTAGAAAATCTGTAACAATGCATCTCTTTCACTGAGCCTGTAATTGTTAATTTTCCAATTCATTTGAATGTATCTTTCAATACTCTATTAGTTCTTAATTTTATTAGCTGTCCTGAATATTCACCAGAGAAAGAAAGAACAACAACAATAATGACATATTGGAAGAGAAAGAACTGGAGAAAAATCACAGCATATAAAGACCTGCAAATAGAAGTAGAAGGACTATGGCAAAAGAAAGCAAAGATAGTACTTTGGAACAGGGGAGCAAAAAAGGTAAGTAATGCATCATAGAGTAAGAGGTTAATTTACACTTACACTTATAACAGCTGTAAAAGAAAATTGGAAGTCATTTCTTTATATTTTCTTTTTTTTTCCTGCACCTTTAGCTTGTCTTTTTCTTATCTTTTTCCTCTTTCTTCTTTCTTTATGCTAAATATTAGTTCTTGTTAGTTTTTATCTTTCTGCTTAAAAACTTTAATAAATATATATTTATTTAATAAATATTTTATTTATATATAAATAAAAGGAACAGGGGCACAGCATTTTTCAAGCTGTGAGGTCCATTTGGCATTTAACTGGTATGCTCCAAAAATTAGACAGAGCCAGGGTGAAGAAGATGGAAAAAAAGCTAAGTTTGATTTAATTTGCATTAAAATTAGTTAAATGCAATTAGTGTTATTCAGGCTCAAATGGTCCTACATTGGACACATTATGCAAAGACCTAGCTGTCTGGAGAAGGCTCTAATACTGGAAAAGATGGAAAGAAAGCAAAGAAGAGGATGACCAGCAGCAAGTTGGATAGACTCAGTTATAGTCTATAATAGTTACAAAGTGGTAATGAGTGCACCATTGGAAGAGCTGAAGGACAAGGCTAGGGACAGATCATCATGGAGAAAATCTATGTGGTGGCTAAGAGTCGACACCAACTTGATGGCACATAATCGATCAATCATAATAAATATTATTGCAACACAGGCATTTAATAATTCCTTTTGTCATATTAAGAATTTACAATTTGGTGGCAACTTTTGAAGAGCTTATTTTAGGTCTGAGATATCGAATACTTAGAGCCTATAAGAAGATATTTCCTTATAATTAAAGAATGTGAAGTCCGGATATCTGCTTTATCAAGATTTTAAAGTATTCACCTTCTATAACCTTGAGTTTTGTTCAGTTTAGCAATACATGTAAGGGAGTGAAGGTATAGGTTTAATTATGAATGTAAGAATGGCTACAATATATGATTCAAAGTAGGAACTGGTATCATCTAAGTTGTTGTGAGTCCATATAAAAATAGGAACCCATAGGTTGGTGATAGTTGCATGTTATGCTGGGTGAATACTGACACGAAAGAACCAGGAATGGGTTTTAGGAAAAGCTGTGCAACATTCTGAATGAATGTAATCCATAAGAAAAAAATATTCTGTTAGATGATATGAATGTGTGCGTGGAAATGAGATGAGAGTGTATAGAAAAGGCAATTGGCTCATTCAGAAACCCAGAATGAATGTGAATGGAAAATGTTTGATAAGAGATTGATTTATTTCTAGTATGTGGTTAAACACAAGTGTATTCATAAGTACAAACAGAAAATGCACGGATTAGTGAAGAATATAAGGGTAACATGAAGTTCCTAATGTGGGACAGATCATTATTTGGTAGTGGCAAGAATGGATCGGCGTGGGGGGGAGGACATGGAAGAAAAGAGAACTAGAGTAAAAGTAGAACAACTGCAGAAGTGGCACAAGTCTTCAAGTATGAAGAAGTGTTTCCCAACATAATAATGGAAATCAGACATACAGAAAAAGGATGTAGAACAAAATGAAAAGAATTCTTTACAGACTGCCGCAGAAGTGTGTGGAGTTATGCTAATAGGAGGTAGGAGAAAGGGTGAATGGAGAAGTCATAAAATGAATGAGGATGTGGATTGGAAAGAAATGCTGCCACCCCCCCCAAAAAAAAGCGTGAGAAAAAGGTATTGTGTAATGTGTTTAAAGAGAAAAAGATGGTTGCAAAGAATGCAATCAAATAGAGCAAGGAATGGCTGAGATCAAAAGAGGTACTTAAGCTCAGTTACAAATGTACATGAGTTGACTAATGCTTCAGACCTATATACAGATCTATTTATCATTATTATTACTATATTTAATCAATCAAATCAGCCTTCTCCAATCTAGTGCCTTCCTGATAACTTGGGACTGTAAGTCTCAGAATTCCCAGCAAGTAAGGACATGCTAGTTAGGAGCAGTAGTGCTGTAACCTAGGACATCTGAAGATGGCAGGGGAGTCCACAGGGAGCGGGGTCAAGATGGCAGCCACAACCATGTGTATGTAAAAACAGGGTGGGGCTCCGATCACATAGTTGTGGCACCATCTGGACAAACCTTTGAATGAGGTGTTTGCTGTTCTGCTCCCACCTATCTCCATATGCATGTATGTGTACAACTACTTCCCTGGGGGAAAAAAAACCAAAGCAGGATAGCTGTACACAGAGACAACAAGGAGCACCTTACCAAGAAGCCATGGAAGCCTAGAAAAATATACAGCAGCCTAAAGAATTCAAAGGGAGACGTTTTGTACCTACTACCAAGGTTGCAAAGGACAAACGATTTGCACAGTCCTACTGTTTATATCTCTTGGTCAATTAAAATGTTTATCTGATTCAGTTAAGGACATTTGCAAGTGCTTTATTTTTAGTGCATGTGTGTTCAGGGACCCCAGATGACAGAGACCACCTTTCTTTTTCAAGGAAGGAATGTCTTCTCCCCAATTCTCTCTTGTTCTGTGACTTGATCTTATGTAGGTAATGCTTACATAGGAAGACAGAATTCAGCTGTGACTTTTTTACTCTCCTTTTCAGTAAGGACCACTCTTCCTCAGGAAAAGTCTGTTCGGGGCTGCTTGTGAGCAGGGCACAAGCAAGCATTGGGTGGATCCCAAGCCGAGGTGAATCGAGAAATACATTATCCATCGGACATTGGTTTTGACATCTTTGTTCCTGTCATTCTCTTTTCCCTCTGAACTCATCCTTTTAGAGATTGTTTGGGGAATTTGGCTGAGAGCTGTAAACTGCCTTGGGATTGGAGGCTGGCCAGCCCTGCTTTAATCAGATGACACCTAAAGATTAGTCTTTAAAAACTAGAAAGTGGTCTATGCCCAAGCGCGACATGCTGCCCTTTTTTACTTTTTCTAAGTGTTGCAAGTGGTGCCCCCACCTACTCATTCTTCTCCATTTAAGCAAGGGTCAGTCCCTGTTGGTCTGAGGATGGTTTCATCCACCCAAGTAGGCCTTACAGGAGCTACAATGCCATTTTTAAGGATAATTCCCAGCAGTCAGCACTGTTTCTTACGCCGCTATATTCTTGGCCCTGTTTAACCCAAGACAGGGCTTCTTTGGGAAGTCCCATTGAGAAAGGAACCCTTGAAAACCGCAACAAGAAGGAACATATTGAAAATCAAATGAAATGCTTAACTTTTTCTAAAGATGCTGAGAGCATCATTTTATGAATAACAATAAAATGTACCTAGCAAAGCATATTGGGGATTAACCGTTAATCAATTTTAAAAAATCCCTGCTTTGCATTTATAGGTTCTTCTGAATTTCCCATAAATCAGTCAGGAGGTCATGAGCAGGAAAACACAGACACATTTTCTACTAAAAGAACTTTACTTTCTAATTGTATGGGTGGTTATTCAGACAGAAACCCTACCATGATCAGTAGGCACTGCAAGAAAAGCTGAACATTGGATTGTAACCTTAATACAATTTAGCCCTTCCTGGTAGATTCTCTCAGCATTTTTTAAAATTAGTTTAATTACACAAATTTCTCTGCTAAGCAGAACCAATACACAAATATGTGGGCCTTTGTTTTGTGGAGTCCAACCAAGCTCAGAGAACCCCAAGGACTCCACAGTTCAACCCTGAGCTACACATATTCGCTTCTATTGGGACCTTTGTTTTATTTATACCTTGCCTATCCAGAGATACTCAAGATGATCTACACAAATTACAGAATTGAGTAGACCATGAAAACAATAATATTAAAAGACCACAGTACAAAACAGCATAAAGACAGGAAACAAAATTAAAAAGAACTCTCAAGCAATATAAAAGCAGTACAGTACTCATATTTGGGGATGCTACTTAATGGGTGAACCGAAAGGGAAGGTATCAAATTAGAGAAAACAGCAGCAGAGGATTAAAAAGGCTAGAGAAATAAAGAGGCTTTGACCTGGAACCAGAATGACATCCAGATGTGTGCCAGGCAATTCTCCATTTGAATAGGTGGGTCACTACTTACTTATCTAAATGGATGCACTATTTGAAAAATAATGATACCTAGTTAAACGTACTTTATCTGCTGAAAAACGCTGTAATCCCTGATATCCCATTCACAATGCAAGCCATTACCTGAAGCTGCAGGTACTACATTCACAATTTATCAGTCTCTATCTTCTTTCTTCTGTTGTCCTTCCGTATCCATACAAGAAATAATATATATTCATTTTTATCTATTGCAAATGCTTTTATGCCACTTCAGTCTCCAGACTCTAAGCACCTCATGGCAACAACCTGTAATAATTACATGTGTTATAACATACATACATTGCAATAATTAACAAATCATCAAAGTTATAAAATAATAAATGCCTAACATGAATATAGTATAATCATAAATCATAATACAGTTATTAAAACCACAACCCTTCATAACATTAAAACAACCAGACTCATTCCTAGCTCAGGTACATCTCCTACTCTTGCTTCAGTCCCCAAATGCATATGGAAAAAGCCATGTTTTAAAAAGCTTCCTAAATATTAAAAGTGAGGGTGCAGTTCTTATACGCAATGGAAGAAGATGGAAGGAGAAGATTTTCCTCTGTGGCTGAGTGCTTATTAGTTGGCATAATCTGTCACTTTATTTTACCTGCTTTTTAATTAAACATTGAAAGGAGGAGAAGTCAGCATAATAGGGCAGACTATTTCATGTTGCGGGATTTAAACAGGGCTTCTATACCTGAGAACAAGGTGATTACATCTTCTTCGACAATGTTATGCCCTGAGACAAATAAGACTACAAATGTTAGCAATGGAGGTGAATATGTGTAGCTCAGGGTTGAACTGTGGAGTCCTTGGGGTTCTCTGAGCAAACATTTGCAAACATTTCATTACCCGGCTAGGTAACATCTTCAGTGCTAAAATGGGATGGGGTTTGCTCTCTATTTATGTGCTGTGGTCTGCCTTGCCAGTGCTGGTGGGGGTGGGGGTTCTGTTTTGCTTCTCTGCTAGTTCCTTGATTAGCATATGTTGACTGCTTGGTTGTGTGCCTGGTGGTAACCTTTGCTTATCTGGGTGATGATTCCTGGTGATGACTGCTGGTGATTGAATGCTGGTGAGGCCATCTTCTGGTCTTTTGTCTCTTTTGAATAGTATGTAGATGCTCTTTATCTCTTTGTGTCTGTTAATTGTTGCCTTGTCTGAATACCAAGCTTCCAAGAATTCTCTTGCATGTTTGGATTTAGCTTGGTCTAAAATGCGGACAGTTTCCCAGTTAAAACTATGGTTGTGCCTGTCCATGTGTTGTGAGATTAAGGAATTTCCATCATGTCTTCTGACTGCTAGTTGGTGCTCGTGGATGTGCTCCGCTAGTCTTCTGCCTGTCTGTCCTACGTAGTGTTTGTTACAGTCCTTACACTGTATGTTGTAGATGACTCCTGTTTTTTCTTCTTGGGCTCCTGGGTCTTTTGGTTTACTTAGGATATTTTGGAGTGATTTTGTTGGTTTGTGTGCTACAGAGATGCCATATGATTGTAATAGTCTGTTGGTGGTTTCTGAGACATTTCTGATGTATGGCAGTGTGATCCTTCTAGCACTGGGAGAGCAAACCCCATCCCATTTTAGCACTGAAGATGTTACCTAGCCGGGTAATGAAACAATTGCAAGAAAAGAACCAAGCTCAGAGAACCCCAAGGACTCCACTACAAATGTTATTTCTCTAAGAAAATACAACGTAACCCTACAGTCTGGCCTTTCTGTAGCATTGCAATTGATGGCATGTGTCATTGTGTGTTTCAGTTATACATCATAGTATATCTTGAAAAACCCTGTTTCCTATGATTCCTAAATCTCTCTGGACATCTGCCTCTCATGATGACACCAAGTGTAATCTTCTAATATCGACTGTATCTGCCTGAAGGTTGATTTCTTGAGAGTTGAGTTACATAGGTAAGCATGTATCATGGACTTAAACATGTATACATGAGAACAATATTCTTTACAATCTCAATCTAATATCTGGCTATAAATCCAGGGAACACGTATTTCAAAGATTTCATTGGAATTTAATTTGGATTTTGCCTTCTGAAGCTGGAAAGACCCTATTGCTTCAGCAGAGGGCAGCACCTAGTCAGCCCTTGGTGATCTCAGAGAAGTTAAGCAGATTTGGCCCTGCTTAGGACTTCAGTAGGGAACACCTGATAATCCCAGGGCTACACTGAAAAAGCATCCTGGAAGAAAGCAATGGCAAGCCATTAGTGTAATTTTCAAGAAAACTATATTGATGTAGGCACCAAGAATCAAGCTCACCTGGGGGCCATTTCAAACATTTAAGATTCCCTTGCCCAGGTATCATGTTGTGTCCAATCTAAGAACTCTGTTTTCCTTTTTTTCAAATTGCTCTTTCACAGTTAGGGTAAGTAAGGAAATTGTTGCAGACAGGGTGTCCTTACAAATTTGCAGGAAATGACCCATAGGAATAGACTTTCTCCTGCCTAGGCTAAGAAACTTCTTTTTTATTTCTACAGAATGTTGAGGTAGATTAAAGCTTTGAAAGCCTATTTCCACTTTCAGAGACAACAGCTACCTTCATCTTGCAGAATATATTAATGAATGTGCCAAATGCTCTAGGATATGAGGGAAAGAATCCAGAAACTAGATCCAAGCTGATATTCCTTTGTTAAAGTTAATGGGCTTCAAAAGGAAAGTAGTTTAAATTGGAACCATGGGGTTGATTATGTACTAGCCAGCTTTGAGATGAGCTTAGGTGGCCCAGATTCTTAGAAAAAGGGGACTGATAAATTTTAAGAAGGCATAGGCATGTTTGTTTCCTTCATTTAGAGGCACCTAAATTAAATCCAATTTTCAACCACATTTGCTACATTTTATCCTTCTACAAACTAGCCACTGGAAATGAGAAGCCAACCTTTCCTCCTAAAAATCTGTGCAGCTTCATTTTAGAAAATATCTAGAGATGGCAGATGGTCATTAAGGCTGGATTCACACTAAGCCATGGATTGTTTAACCATGGTTTAATGAAAAAAAACACAATGGATTTAGATGATACACAATACGCTAAACCAAATCCTAATACATATATCACATTATGGCACAACTTGTGGTATAAACCAGACCTAGCTCTGATTCTTTTATTTCATTGAATGGGTATAGTTCTTTGATATTTGATTAATTAAATATGAAAAACCCAATAGGAATATATAAAATCAAACATTTAACTGTATTTATGTTTAAAATTTAGTCAATTTTAAATTTGACTATATCCATTCAGATTGTGTACACTGCATGGGTGTGAGTCATGTTTTTTCTCATAGAGCACTGAAAATTTGATGTGCATGTGAGCTTTCTCCAATGTGGTTGCCCATGAATGTGGGTGGAAAGTAGTTAGTGATATTGTCTAGAAGAAGCTGTCTAGTAGAAGCCATTGTGGCTTCCATTAGATCCCAATGCTGATGCCTTCCAGATGCTGAAATCACAGTTTCCTTAATTTCCAGCTAATAGGACCTGAAAGGTGCCAGGTGATTAACTGTGTGTGTTGAGAAACTATGATTGTAGAGACATGTCCCTTATTTTAGATTCATCCTTTTATAAGTAAAAATAGGGACATAAAGATGGACAACTGGTGTTCTCCAGATGTATGGCCATAACCAATGGTGAGGAACTGCTGGAACTAATGTCCACAACATCCTGGAGGGTACTCTGCTTTTCTTTTACTGAGATTATTGTCTGAAAACTCAACAAAGTCTCAGTGTATTGATATATTATCAAATTACCTGTCTTCTACGTCAGGAGAAAATTGATACACTTGCATATTATTCTTTCCATTCTTACAATTTCAGCTGGGTTCACACATTGTGCTAATGTGGTTTGGTTTAGTATATTTGGGTGAACACAGCTATTGTTGTTTATAAACCCTGGTTTAAAGCTTATTGGCAAGTGACCTCAACCAGTTGTGATATATTCCAAGACAAACACACAAAAGCAAATCATGTCTTTGTTCAATGTGTGAACCTAATCAGTTGTGAACTGGAGACTCTGTCTCCTCTGTCTCCTAATATTGTTTTTGGCTTATGACTCTGGCTTCATACTAAACATACCATGGATAGAGCCATCTAGCTTTGTTTTAGTCGCTCCTTTTAGTAGGAAAACAGAAGCAATTATGCAACAAGTACTAGCACACACAACTCATTCACAGTTAAGACAAAATCATCAAAAATTATAACTTGAGGTGATGTCTAAATGCAGCGAATATGCTATCAGCAATTCAAAGCATACCTTAGAAGTATGAAAAAGCATCCCACTCAGAAATTTATCTTCTAGAGGCTGTGAGAATGGAGGTCAACCTTGAAGACAGTAAGATTAGCAACTCACAATTATAAATGTTAGCATGGTGTCTCTTAGCAGAGAATAAGGATGGATCTTAACAAACACACACACAAAAATCGGCACATATCCAGCAGGCCTCCCTTGGATTTTTTCTTTAAGATAATAGCCTTTGGCCTTGTCTTGTGAAGATAGGTCTGGCTGTTATCAAATGTTGTTGCATTCTTAGTCAGATTTTTAAAAGCAACAGAAAAAGCCATCTCATCTGACACAAATGATGTTTGTTCACTTTAATAGATAACCTTAAAGAGGAATTACATTAGTCCTTCTAGAATAATGGTTCACAAAATTTAGATTTTTGCTGCTGTGATAGTTTTCCTGCTTTCCTATGCTTTGTTTTGGGCTTTGTGGATCCATATCTGCATGATTAAAACTCATACACAGAAGTGAGAGTCAAGACGTTTGTGGCTTGCTCTGTGTTTTATGATACTATGTCTACTTAAAAGTGTCAATGGTAATGAATTATTGAGTATAATTCGCTAGGTGTGTTTATTCCTTGTTTATGTCACTTTTGCAAAATATTGCTGTGCAACATAAATTATGCTTTATTTCTTAGGACTGTAGAGAACTTCAGGTTTTACCTCCAAAATGTGCCTCCAGGGGTTCAAGAGTGAACATGTAGCACCTGCTTGCAAATGACTTAAAGTAGCTATATCTTCTCCTAAGATCCTGGGAAAAGATACAGTTACTCTAAAGGGTTGCAGACAGATGCTCTGTTTGGCATCCCATACATTCCAAAGCCCCTTTG
Organism: Python bivittatus; assembly: GCF_059951505.1. Classification (NCBI taxonomy): domain Eukaryota; kingdom Metazoa; phylum Chordata; class Lepidosauria; order Squamata; family Pythonidae; genus Python; species Python bivittatus. The sequence continues at coordinate 43,753,834 of NW_028277058.1, forward strand.
GAGAGGGAATCTGAAGCACTGAACAGTCCAAGTGTTGACTGGACTTAGTGTCACTTAGTCCCGTGTGCTACTTTCTAGTCCTATTATTTTCTCAGAAGTAAGCTCCAATGACCTTTAAATGGAGGTATATGATTATAGCTCTGCAGTTCAAGAAGATGCTAGTTCAGAGAAGAGAGATGAGAAGGCTGAACTTCAGCCATGTCAGTGTTGCTTCTTCCTCTATCTCAAAGGGTAATCTATACTACTATGATTAATAAGCTTTATATATGTGAAAGTAACTTACATTTTGGGAATGTGCCCACTGCATTTTAAATATTTTTCTGCCAAACAACTTTGCCTATCTTGGTTTATTTATATTTTATTTTTTTATTTATTGGTTTACCTAATTAATCCATTTGGGAGGTTCACATAAGTCACTGAACCATAAAGTAGCTGTTCACTCTCGGTTTGACCTAAATAATGACCTAAAATGTGGTCGACATGCCTCATGCCTAGTCCATGGCTTGATAGCCAAGTTTGCACTAATGTCCTGAAGGCAAGGAAAGGGCTCCCTGAATATTGAGGAATACTATTCCATAAAAGGGTGGGTGTCGATTGAAAAGGCATGCTTCTGTGGCCCCTGAAGATGGATTCTCTAATCAAGGGGACACGTAAAGACTTTGCCCTAATAGATTTTATCAGGCAGCCAAATATTGCTGGAAGATAATGGTCCTTCAGACACCGAGGCTTTGAATGATGTAGGGCTTTAAAGGTGACAATTAGCACCAAGGGATAAAGCAATCAGTCAAGGGATTAACTAAGCCAGGAATTGACAGTAAGTAATGCATCCTGCTTCAGGAAAGGTTTCAGGTGGTGCACAAGAAGGAGCTGTGCAAAAGCCCTCTTAGCTATAGGTGTCATCTGTTCCTCAAGCAGGAACTGTGAGTCCAAGAGAACTCCAAAATGGAAAACTAGCTCTGTTCAGGGAAAACTCAAACTGCAAACTCACCCAGAGCTAATGATGGAATTTCACTGGAATCAGTAGGCCTTTGAACTTCACTCCATCTCTCTGGGATTGAATCTGAACTTGTTCCTCTTTATTCAGACCCAGACAGCCTATAGACATCTGGACAACACTTCAACAGCAGCATTTATTCAGCCAGGGGTCAAAATGTACAGTTGGACATAATCAGCATACTGATGAAACCTGGCCTCATGCCAACAGATGATCTCACCTAGGGGTAAATATTAAATAGCACCAGGTACAGCATTAAGCATTGTGGCACCCCACAATAGAGGAGTTAGGAGTTTCTCCCTTTCCCAAAACTCTCATTTCAGGAAAGAAAAGAACCACTGCAAAACAGTAACCCACACTCCTAACCCTCAGAGGTGGCTCAGAAGGATACTATGACTGAAAGCTACTGAGACATCCAGCAAGACCAGGAGGGACTACCTACCAGAAATCATTAATATCCATAATCAGTGACATCTCCAAGCTGAACCCAGGCCTGAAACCTGACTGCAATTGGTCCAGACCCACTTCCTTCAGGGTCTTCTGCAGTTGTAATCTGCCATTTGCTCCACAACCTTCCCCCAATGGGGAGGTTGGAAACAGGTTGATAATTGTCCAGTACATCTGGGTTCAGCCATAGCCTCCTGAGGAGGAGCATACCACTGCCTTTTTCAAAGAAGGGGGTAACACTCCCACTCTGAAGAGTGCATTCACCACTGTCCCAATCCCACTCCCCATCACCTCTGTTATGGCTTTTACCTATATGGAATGGCAGAGTCCAGACTGTGAGGGGTTGAGCTGATGTTGCAGAGAACCCTGTCTACTTCCTCAGGAATCACAGTATTAAACTTATCACGGTTAACTTTGCAAGACAAAGATTTGGCCATCTCCTCAGGATCTGTCCAGAGCATTCTACTCTGAGTGAATCTGAGCAACTTCCTCTTCCAGATGCCTAGGGAATTCCTCACATTGGCCCTTCAGGCATTCCTCCTATATGATAAAAGTGAATAGGTGTTATTAGGGAATGTGCCAAAATATGAAGCTGAATGCAATAAGAGTGGTATATGATGAAGTACAGGATGTGTGAGAGTAAACAGAATGCTTAGTGAATGGTTAAGTTCTAAGCATGAACTAAAACGAGGATACGTAATATCCCTTTGGTTGTTTAATGTATTTATGGATAAATGTATAAGGCATTTTTGTGTTGACTTTAAAAGGGCTGGTTGGGGACACAAATATGCATGTACCTTTGTACAATATCATGTTATGGGCTGACAATATTAGATACATTATATGATGCAATGAGAAAGATGAAGCTGAAAATTTATTTGATTTATATCCTGCCTTTAAATCAGGAGTTCAGGGTTGCATACATGGCACACCCTTCTCCTAATTTTCTCCACAACTCTGTGACGTAGGTTTGGCTGAGAGAGAGAGTGAATGGCCTAAAATTGCCCATAAGCTTCCATAGGGGAGGGTAGACTAGAAACCTGGGTCTCCCATCTCCTAGTCCAACACTTTAATCATTGCATCACATTAGCACTTATATCAAGTGTTTCAAAATCCAAAGTAGCTGTGTTTAACAGAAAATTCAGTAATTTATTGTAAATTATATGATGAAGTAGAAAATGTGTGAGAATAAACAGAATGCTTAGTGAATGGTTAAGTTCTAAGCATGAACTAAGAGAAGGATATATAATAAATGTAATAAAAGCAAAAACTAGAGTATATGAATTTAAACAAATCCATTTGTTTACCTGGACAGAATATTTACTTAAGATGGGGAAAATGCATGGAGAAATTTTAAGATATGCAACTACTAGTGAATCATATCTAATATGTTGCAAGGAAATGATATCCAAAGGAACAAAAATGGCTGTATATAATAACACACTTCTGTGCATTTTGCTATATGAAAGTGAGAGTTGGGTATGTCAGGAGAAACATAAGTACATCAACTGCAGTGGGAATCAAGAACTTAAAATGGGTGTTGAATAATTATCAACTGAATACCAAAGTAACAAGTATATTGAAATGCTTTGAAAGAATGACTTGTAAAACAAATATGTAATGGAATACGTCAAGAGAAATGGGAAGACTGAGAAGGTCATGGTTCAATGGATTTGGTGAGATCCTCAAAGAGAGGTAAGAAGTTTAAAGAACAAACAGCAATGTTGGAAGCAGTGTGGTGACATGATGGAAGAAGGGTTTACAAAGAAAGGAAGGTATGGGGAGGTATAGCAAAGAGTGTTGAAGTAAATTAGAATTAGCTATGTTTCCTTATCTCTTTCTTGTGTGAACTGAGTCATAATCAGGTAGTTGTTGTCATTCATTCCCTTTTGACTTTCTGTGATTTGATGGACATCATTCTGCCAGCACTATCTGTTGGTAATTGCTTCTTTGAATTCTTGTAAGCTCATGCTTGTGTCATCAGGGCTAGTACTTAAGCCACCTTGTCTTCTGCTGGCCTTTTGTTATTGCCTTCATTTTTTTCCAGTGACTTCTGCTTCTGGATTTCCTGTCCAAAATATCTAAGTTTTAGCTTCTTCATGAGGGCTTCCAGGAAGTTGGTTGGTTGTCTTCATCTAGCACTGAACAATTTGTTCTTCTTGTGGTCCAAGGAATATTCAACTATTTTCTCAGCACCACAATTCAAAGGCATCATTTTGTTGTTCATTCAGCCTTATTTTTATTAATTAAATTTATAAGCCACCTGCTCCCAATGACTCTGGTGGTCCAGCTTTCCCAGCCAGATGTTATTACTTCTAGTCTGTAGCCTCCATTTTAAGATTCAGGTGACTTACACTCCATGTTATGTCATCTGGCTTAACAAAACATGATGTTAGTGTGTTCTGTGTGCCTAACCAAGTAACCATTGCTTATGAACTAATAAGCCAAAGCCATAACTTCGCACAGTGTGATATGGGAAACTAGCCTAACCTTACACCATAACTCCTAGCATAATTTGGGATCACTTCTACTTCTGCCTTTGCTGCTCGCCTAATGATGAGTCCCGGGCGAGTCGAAAGCTCGCGCACCGTTCTGGCCCCGGCCCTTGGCACTCGACTGTCGATTCAGAAGTAAAAGTTAAACTTTTCCCATCCCTCCGTTGCTTAGCAACCCAGCTGCGCCTTGTTCTATTGGGAAGCTCTCGGCTGCTTTCGGTTTCATTTCTCCGGGGAGCGAGCAGGGAAGGGAACAACAGAGCAAACTCTGGGCTGACCCGAGGGGGTGGGACGAGCGATCTTGAGGGCGGGAATTCAGTGGAGGAGGAGGAGGTGGTCGCCTGGGGGGCTGCGGCTGGTGGGGAAGGGGAAAAGGAAGAGGAAGGGGTGAGGCTCCTAGGCCAGGATGGACACGGTCTTCGCCGGCGAAATCCTCCGGGCGGTGTGCGCCGCGGGCGGCTCTCTGAAAGTCAGCGACATAAAGGTCCGGCTGACCTCGGAGGGCCTGGCCTTGATACTGCAGGATAAGACGAAGTTCACGCTGGTGACCCGGGAGGACCCCCCCTCGGCGGCCGGCAGCGAGGAGCACCGTGTTGTGGTGGCTACCACTGGGGCGCGGCTGTGCCGGGAGCACGGTAGTGGGAAGTGCGCCGGTGGCTGCCGGCAGTTCCACCTCTGCCGGTACTTCGTGTACGGGGGGTGCCGCCATCAGGCCGCGAGGTGAGCCCGACACGTCCGCCGGGAAGGGGAGGGTCGCCCCGAGCGAGAGGGACGGGGGCAGTCTTGAAACCTCCCAAAGGAGGCGCGTCCTTTGGGAGGAAGAACTTCGCTTGCCGCGGATCCTGTTTTCCCGGGATTTTCTTTGGCGCTGGGGGCGCCCGGCTGCGCCCCGGCCGATCGCGGGAGTTCGCTCTGGGGCCGCTCGGCTCCGGAGGCAATTCGCCCTTTTATGCGGTGAACTCCGGCAAAGCGGAAGGCGGGGGTGCGGTGCAGGGCGCTATTCTCACTCCGGATTCATTGACGGGGACTTTTGAGACAGCAGCTTTGCATCTGAGGTTCCTTTTCCCCTCCTGGCTAGGAAAAAAAACTCGAAATACGACTCCCGGTGCCGAACCTGAGGGTCCTGATCGTGGTGCTGTTTTTTTATGAAAGAGCCTTGAAACTTTCCGTAGGGAGGCTGCGTCTTGGAAAGCGTTTCAAGTTCGGATCTAGGGAAACCGTGGGTGATCTTCCGCTAATACTTTTCTTCAGCAACATTATCTATCTAGCTATCTAGCTATCTAATTTATATAGCCGCCCATCTCACACAAAGTATATTTATTAGTAATGGGGTGAAGCTGAGATAACTTGTATGTACCGCTGAGATGAGATGTGTAAATGGACTTTCCAATCCAGCCTTTCCAAAGAAAATGGCACCTGGTTCTACCAAGAGAGTTTCCTTCCCAGGGCCTTTCGGAAAGAGGATCCTCTCAGGCCTAGTTCTTACCTCTCTGTTCCTGGCCATCCTGTTTACTCTGCCTTATCAAGACTTAACTAAGAAGGAAGTGGAATGTTGTGTTTCTTGTCTTTATTAGTCTAAAACAATGTGTCTCTCTGCATACGTAAGCAGGACATGAACAAGAAGCTCTACTGTGCAGCACCATTTCTCAGCTGACTCTCTCTTCATTCTCCTGTTTGGCCCAGATCTTTCATTTTCCCTTCCCCAATCTTTACTGACATTGCAAAATTGCACAATGTGTCTAAAGCATTTATCATTAGAAGAAGCTTTCTAAGTTTGGTATGTACACCGAAAGCCCTAGGATTGAATTCCTTTTTTTGATCACACATATATAAGCTTTATTAAAAATTTTAAGAAGAAAGATAAAAACTAACAAAAGCTAACATTTAGAGTGAAAAGAGAAAAGGAGAAAAGAAAGCCAAAAGTACAGGAAAAAAGAAAAAAAAAACGACTTCCGATTTTCTTTTGCAACAGCTATAATAAATGTAAATTAACCTCTTACTGTATGGTTACAACCTTACTTACACTTTTTATATAATCTGGTTTTTTTTCCTAATCATCAAAACCATGTATCATAATTTCATTTTTTTCCATTTCATGCAAAAAGTCAATAAGGGGTTTCCAGTCAGCATTAAACTTAGACGATTTCTTGCCTCTAATTAAAGCTGTCAATTTGGCCATCTCAGCAAGTACCGTCATCTTCACCATCCATTCCTCCATTGTGTGTAAATTCGAATCTTTCCACCTTTGTGCATATAATAATCTCACTGCAATTGTCATATACAAAAACAAAGTTCCATGATTTTTTCCCAGCTGTTTATAAGTCCCAAAAGAAAAGTCTCTGGTTTCAATTGTATATTAATCTTTAAAATGTATTGTTATATATATTTGAGTCCAATTTTTCTGGCTTTTTTACACGTCCACCAAGCATGATAAAATATCTCTTCTTGTTTACATTTCCAGCATAAATTTGAAGTACCTTTATACATTCTAGACATTTTTTTCTGGTGACATGTACCAATGATACATCATTTTATAAAAAGTCTTTTTAAGAGTATAACATAATGTAAAATTTTAGTCTTTAAACCACATATTCTCCCTTTGTTCCATTTGTATATTATAATCAAAGTTTTTAGCCCATTTTATCATATTCTTTCACTTGTTCTTCTGTTTCAATCAAAGTTTCTACGTTTTAGCAATAACATGTTCATTGTTCAAATTCAGTCTTACAGTGTTCAAAAGTTTTTATCTACTTTAAATCTAATAATTGTATATAAGAAAACCACTGGCATGTGTATCCTTCTGCTGCCAGTTCTTCTCTTGATTTCATTTTACATTCTCCTTGACAAAATTCTAGTATATCAGAGGAAGTTAACCATTTATGTTTAATTATCATTTCTCTTTTATAAAATGCTTCTTGTGCGGAGAGCCACAAAGGGATTTTCAGGCACCACTTAGGTTTATATCTGTTCCATATTCTCAGTATGGTACATCTAACAAAATTATTTTTAAAATCTATATTAACCTTGGTTTTATTGTGCCATAAGTATCCATGCCACCCAAATCTCACATCATGTCCTCCTAACTCCAAAGGCGTTCTGTTTCTCAGCAATATCCATTCTTTCATTCAAACTAAACAAGCTGCAAAGTGTAATTTCAAGTCAGGTAAACCCAATCCTCCTCTTTCTTTTACATCTTCTAACACCATATATTTAACTCATGGGTTTTTTCCTTGCCACACAAATTTAGATACATTTTTCTGCCACTGTTTAATTGGTACATCAGATGTCAAAACAGGTACTGTCTGAAATAAAAATAACATTCTCGGCAAAACATTAATCTTAATCACAGAAATTCTCCTGAACAATGACAATAGTGTCTTCTTCCATCTTAACATATCCTTTTAAATTTCATTTGAAGTCTTAATTATTTTGAAATAACATACAATTCCTATTTGTCATCTTAATACCCAATTTTTTATCATCTTCTCGACCTTAAAACCCATTTTATTCATCAATTCTATTTGATCTTGTATCTTCATATTTTTGTCAACATCTTTGTCTTCTGTTTGTTAATCTTAAAACCTGCTAATGCACCAAATTATTTTAATTTTCCCATTAATATTTCACTTCCCTTTAAAAGATCTTTAAAAGAAAAAACCAACACCAGATCATCTGCAAAGGCTCTTAGTTTATAAGTCTCTTTTAATCTCAACACCCATAATCCTCTTGTCTTACATCTCCATTCAGCATTCCAAGAACCAAAATAAACAGAAGAGGGGACAATGGGCAACCTTGTCTTGTTCCTTTTTGTATCTCACATGGTTTAGTTAGATCTCCATTAACAATTATTTGTGTGTTCTGTGAAGTATATATCTATTTTATCCATTTTCTAAAATTCTCTTCAAAGTTCATATCTTCCAAAACTTTAAATAAAGAAGTCCAATTCAAATTGTCAAAAGCTTTCTCTGCATCTAAAATAATAATAATAATAATAATAATAATAATAATAATAATAATAATAGTAGTAGTAGTAGTAGTAGTAGTAGTAGTACAACTTGTTTTTCACTGTGCTGTTCAAAATATTCTAATATACCAGTACAGTTCTAACATTATCTTTTAATTGTCTTTTAGGTAGAAACACACATTATTCATGAAGTTCAAAATCTTGTAAAATTGTTTTCAACCTATCAGCTAGGATCATTGTAAATAGTTTATACTCATTAAGTAGTGATATTAGCCTATAATTTCTTATCAAAGTCAAATCATCCTTCTTTAGGTATTAATGCTATATTTGCCTCTTTCCAAGTCTCAGGCATCTTTCCTCCCTCTAAAATAAAATTCATTGTATTTTGCAAAGGTTGTAAAAGTTCATCAACGCATTTATAAGAAGAACCCAGTAATCCATCTGGTCCAGGTATATTTCCTGATTTAATCTTTTTTATAGCTTCAGAAAAACCTCTCTTATTGTTATAGGTCCATTCAAAATCTGTCTTTGTTTCTCTGTAATCTTTGGTAAATTTTGTTTGTTTATTTATTTATATTTCAAATTTGTCACCGCCCATCTCAATATTTTTAAATATTCATCTATTTTCTCCAAAGAAATATCATGTCCTTTATACAGATTGGAATAACACTGATGAAATGCTTTTTGCATTGCCATATTATCCGTTCATACAGTGTTTCTCTCTTGAAGTTTCAATACTGTTTTCTTTTTCTTTTTTTAATTTATATGCTAACCATTTCCCTGGTTTAATTGCAAATTCATAGTTTTTTTGCTTTGCATGGTTCATTTTTATTTCCATTTCTTTTACTGTTAACATCAAAAACTGTAAAAGTTTAACTTGATGAGAAATGTTTATCTTCCCTGGAGATTTCTTTAATTATTCTTCTTTTCTCTTTATCTCATCTAAAATAGCCTGTGTTTTCTCTTGCTCTTCTTTTTAAGTTGAGTTGTATAAAATATCCTCTCATAAAAGCTTTACTTGCACCCCAAGCCATTCTTAAGTTAGTGCCTATATTCAGATTATTTTCAAAAAATTATGTTAGTTTCTTTTTACAATCCTTCACTATTACTTCTTTCTGTAACAACATTTCATTTAATCTCCATCTAAAAGGTGTAGATTTCCTTTTATAAACCAAACTCATAGGATTGTGGTCAGAAAAAGTCTTTGGTAAAATCTCTACTTTAGAAATCTTAGCTAGATTCTTTGAGATACAGATCATATCTATTCTTGAAAAAGAACTATGTCTTTCTGAAAAATAAGTATATTCTTTAGAATTACCATTTTTTGTTTCTGTGCACCCACTAACCCTAAATTTTCCATCAAATTAAAAAAAAAAAAAAACTTGGTAATTTATCATGAGTGGTTTTAATGTTTTTGTCAGATGTATAGTCTAACTGGGGAAATCTCTCCATTCCAATCCCCCATCAAACACCAATTTTTGTAAGAAATATTCATAAAAACATTAATTTCTCCATAAGTCATTTATAAAAGGTTGCATTATCCTCATGTGGGGCATAAATTCCCAATATCATAGTCTTAGCCCCCACGTGGTTCAACTTCCACCCCAACAAATGTACCATGTTCATCAGTCAATATAAGTTCTGGTTTTTGTTGGAGTGTGCAAAACAACTCCATTTCTTGCCCTGGAATTGAATTCCATGTAGAAATAAAACTATTTTTCAGATGAGCTCTGTTGATAATTTGCCTGGATATATCTGTACAGTTTGCTTGGCATGAAATGGAAGTAGTCTGCCATTGCTTTCTTCTAGGATTTTTTTTTAATTCCTAGACTTTAAATTACCATCCTGGGAATTCCCAGGAAGTCCCTGGTTCAAGGGACACCCAGCTAAGCTTTCAATATCAGTCAAGATGCCACTGTCTGCTGTCCGCTCATGCCTATGAACAGTATATAGTTTTAAACTTAAAACTAGGTAGAATTACAAACCATGTTTAATATTTCCAAAACTTTTAGGAAACCATGCAAGTTTATCCATGACATTTATACAGGACACAACCTTTCTGTCCTAAAAGAACATGGGCTGCAAATCTTAAACTCTGATGAATTATGTCAACTGCTGCTTCAGAATGATCCTTCGCTCTTGCCCGAGGTGAGCTTATCACGCATGGTTGATGCTTCTTAATGGAATGAAATTTTAATTGTGCACGATGTGGCCCACTGAATCATTCTAATTTATCCAGGAAATTTGGTGTTAGGGGAATTTCATCTTCAGTTTTAAAAGTAAACATATATAATCTTTGTGGGTTTTCTGTTATAAACTTGAATGCAAAAAGTGCTGTAGTCAACATTGTCGTCATTGCTGATGAGGAAAAGTAGCCTGCATTTTGGGATGGATCCAGACTTGGTCAGAGTAAACCTGCAATCAGTAGGATTGAGTGTTGTCTAATATAACCCCCACTGATTGAGGCTAATCTAATTATAACTACAACAGGAGACATCTACAACGTACAGCTTAAGGACTATAACAATCACTATGTAGGACAGAAAGGCAGAAGACTAGCAGAGCACATCCATGAACACCAACTAGCAGTCAGAAGACATGATGAAAACTTAATCTCGCAACACATGGATAGACTCAACCACAGTTTCAACTGGGAAACTGTTAGCATCCTAGACCAAACCAAATCCAAAACTGCTTGGGAATTCCTGGAAGCTTGGCATTCAAACAAATCAACCATCAATAGACACATAGAGATAAACCACATTTACACACCATTCAAAAGAGACAATAAAAAAGCTCAGAAGGAAACAAAAAGGCCACATCCTCTCCAGCAGCCAACACACAGATAAGTAGGGAGGTAACACCAGGCAATCAAGCAGAAAACACTACCCAAATCAAGGAACCCAAGGAGAAAACCACACCCCCACTAAAGTGGCAGGGCAAACTACTATATATAAACAGGGACCAAGCAGCATCCTTACTTGTACTGATGATGTTACCTAGTTGGGCAAACAACCAAGCTCAGAGACCACCAAGGACTCCACTAATTGTAACAATGGGTGCAATATTGGAAGACCAGGTTAGGGACAGATCTTCATAGAATCTATGTGGTTGCTAGGAGTCGAAAATGACCTGATAATCATATCCAGCCCATTTTCTAGAATCATGCTACAGTAGTTTGTGTAACCATTTATTGAATAAGCTACAGTTGCTTGGTATCATACTACACACTGAATATAAACCATGGTTTGCAAACTACAGTGGCTGAATTCAAGGTCAAAATTCAGGCCAGAACCAAGCAGTCTGCTTAATGACCAAACAAGGTACATGAAATCAGCTGTTGTGTTTAGAGTTGAAAGAGAGGAACAGACTTCAGTTTGGTGCAAGACATTTTTCTCTGTGATTGATGCAGAGAAAAAAAATTACTTGCAACATGCATTTTTAACCATACATGTTTCAGGAATGTAAATACTTGTCTTTATATTTTGGGCTTTGAATGTTACTATTTTATTGATTCCTTTCACATAATTATAGATGCTTCTGCTGGTCACATCTATTTATTTGTTTATTATTGTATTTTTATACCCTTGCAGTTATTAATGACCCTGATTGGTTTACATCGTAACATCAGAATAGGTATTCTTGTCATAAAAGAGGAAGAAATGTATTTTGCAAAACACCTCTGTCTGACAGTTCAGAAGTAATTTGGGCTTGTTTTAGGCTATTGGTTAGTTGTTGCCATTTAAGCAAATTCAAACTTATGCTCCTGATGTGTTTTAACTGGAAATTGTGAAGTATAGAAGGAATATGTCCCTGCACATATTCAAGTGGCACTTTCAGTGACTATCAGTGGCCTTTCCAGTGATAAATCAGTATTTCTAGTTGGAGAGCCAGTTTGGTTAAGGCACTAGGCTAGAAACTGGGAGACTGTGAGTTCTAGTCTCACCTTAAGCATAAAGCAGCTGGTTGACCTTGGGCCAGTCACCTTCTTTCAGCCCTAGGAAGAAGGCAGTGGCCAGCCACTTCTGAAATCTTTCCAAGAAAACTGCTGGGACTTGTCCAGGCAGTTATCAGGAGTCAAGACTGACTTGAAGGCACCCCCCCCCCAAAATTGGTCTCAATTATTGGGCTTAGTATTTTTATTTTGGTTAAATCTTTTTTCCAAGATTGCTTTGAAAACCTCTTGTTGAATGAGTGGGATATAATAATACTCAATTAAAATAAAGGCCCTAGTCTAAGATTACAGCATTGCTAACTTTATCATAAGGAGGCATAGTTTATGCTGTGGGATTCCTTTAATAAGGCAGTAGAAAATTGCCACTGACTGGTGTAATCAGTTTTGAATATGCATTTTGGAAGAAAGCAATCTTCCAGTGCTATCAGTGGTCATAGCTGGGGATAGAACCTTGTATAATAGAAGGTGAGCACCTGGTATTGAATTAGGGTGGCTCCTTGCTCTCTGTCTAAACCTCCCTGGAGATGCTTTGAATCCCATGTTCCTTGTGAACATTTAGGCATAATTATGTATTTACATGTTTGCTTGGCTAGAGATAGACTAAATATATCCATTTGCTTTAAAGATACCATTTTTCCCCCTTTCCTTCACCAGATCTGCCCATATTACAACAAAGGGGATGGGCCTTATGGATCTTGCACCTTTAAGAAGATCTGTGTTAAACTTCATATATGTCAGTACTATCTCCAGGGAGAATGTAGATTTGGGAATAACTGCAGACACTCTCATGATATTTTTAATCCTGATTGTTACGAGAAACTGGAGAAGTGGGGGATGAGTCAAGCTTTGATTAGTCGAATTCCATTGATCTACAGGAATGTGTATGACATAAAAAGCAGAGCAGCATCAACACACAAAGGTAAAGTACTTTATCCTGTTTGGAAACAGTACAGCAGTCATCTCCAGTCTGATACTCTCTAAATGTCTTGGGACTATAATTCCTAATTTTCCTGTCATGCTAACTTGGGAATTCTGGGAGTTGTTATCTCTGCACAGTCAGGAAGTATAGTAAGTTGGAAGGGTTGGGCTGTCAGAATCACCTCAGTGCTTTGCATTGTAGCAATTAGCCAGCTTGTGATACAGGAGATCTGAACTGGGGTAATCCAAACTCAGTTTGACACTCACCTAGGCATTCTAAGACCACTGTTGTTGATCAGGGAGGTATGCAAGGGTTTACATCTGTCTACTTTGCATGACATGGCCAGCTTGGTCATCTCTGAAAAAAGAGAGAAAATATAGTTGATCTTCTGTGCTTTCTCAGCTGTGATTGTAAAAACCTCAATTATGCAATTGGAAACAGTATTAAATAGGCTGCATTTGGCTGTTTGCCGATTAGGATTGCATAGTTCAAAGTTTTTAAATAATTTATGGGAAGATAAGCATTTGGAAGCTTTCTCCAGCTCTGCTGCATGATCAATCAGCAGTTACCAGTCACTCTTTTTTAGCCCAAATTACAGATAGTCCTCGCTTAACGACAGTAATAGGAACTGGAATTTCTGTAACTAAGTGATGGGGTCATAAAGTGCGATATCACATGACCACATCACTTAGCAACAGCAATCCCAGCAGTCTCCATTACTGTTGTTAAGCGAGGATCGTGGGTCGTTAAGCGAGGACCTCATCATGATTCCTTGCCAGCTTTCAACAAGCAAAGTTAATGGGGAAGCCGTCAGGAAGTTGAAAGTCCCAGGTGGGTTGCAAGTCCCAGGCCGCTGGGTCGGTAAGTCACTGCTGTGGCTTGGTGCAAACACGGGTTGAGGGGAGGTGGCTGCTGCCAGGTGCGGGAGGATGTGCTGGTGGCCACTGTCATGTGAGCATGGCCAGGCCGGGGATGACCGCTGCCAAGTGTGGGAGGATGCACCCGTGGCTGCCGCAGCAGTGCACAAGTGTGGCTGGTCAGGCAGGTGTGCCACAGAGTATGGGTGGGGGGTGCTGCAGGTGAGTGCGTGCTACAGGGGTCTCATACTCCATAGCCAGGCTTCTCTGGAGAAAAAGCAGCAGGAGTGGGAGAGACTTACAGGGGCGACTTGTGACCTTCCCTGCTAGCCTCCCCATTGACTTTGCTTGTAGGAAGCTGGCAGGGAAAGTCACAAATTACAGTCCCATGACCATGGGACGGTACAACTGTTGTAAGTGCAAGCCAGTTGCTAAGCACTCAGATCATGATCACATGACTGCAGGGTGCCGGAATGGCCAGGATCTGTTGTAAGTACCACTCATTCAGTGCTGTCGTAACTTCTAACAGTCACTGAATGAGTGGTCGTTAATGGAGAACTACCTGAGCCTCCAAGGATTATTGTGGGGAAAAATAGGAGGGAGTGCTATATATAACATGTTGAGATGAATGAAAGAAAGGATATAAATCTTATAAAGACAGTTATGGAAATCAATTGTGTTAATCTGTGTTGGGTATCTTGTTACCTTTTTTCCTTAATGTGATGTTTTGGTCATTTCACATTGATCTGAGAGAGTCCATGTGATTCCTACACTTCTAGTAAATGTGTTCTCCACAAATATTTCTCTGCAATAAGCTAATGAGAAGTCCCTGTTCTTTCCTACCTTGTTCTTCCTTTTCTGAACTTGTTGCTTCTCCCTTATCCTTCACCACCGCCTTTTTCAGTTCTTATATTTTCTCAACTCTGCAATACAACAATCTTGTGCTTTTTTTGTACATTTTTTTGGGTTATGCCAGGGGTGGATGTAAAATGGAAACATTAGAAGACGGCAATTGATTCCCCTTTCAGGTCACTGGAAGATAATTTCCCACCAGGCAAAATGTTTGATTGGATAAACCATGATACATGAACCACAGAGGCTGGATTCACATACCATGCTAAGACAAGACCAGACTTCATTATGGTTTTGTGTAATGTGTGAATTCTGCCTACAGGGATCAGCATGTCTTTTCTCTTGTTGATTGCTTGTGTGTGAGGGAGGAATCACAACTGTCCTTGCTGTAAACAATTTAAATATATGTTGAGGATTAGGGGAAATGTTGCATAAAATAATACTTTTCTTCCTGATGTTAGGAAGGGTTTAGGCCTTGAAACACTGAAAGAAAGATAGAGGGTCTTAAGTGAGCTGCAACTCACAAAAGCTTATCCTTGTTAATAAAATATGTTAGTCATGAAAGGTGTTCCCAACTCTTCCTGATTTTTTGCCACCATAGACTAACAGAGTTCTCTTCCTACAGAGTCTTAATGAAATCAAGAAATCCTCTCCCAAATCATGCCCCCGCCCATAACCTTTTAACCACAGCCTCTTTCTGGCCTTGTAATTCTAGAACTGATCTGGGTACTTAAGTCTTCCCTTGAGGGGGATCAACTTTTGTAAACCTCAGATATACAGGGAATTGGAGGAAGTCAAAATAATGTATCTTTTGTCATTTTGAGTCAAAGTATATGCATCATTTTTCCTTAGAGAGAAGAGAAAATCAGGTATTGTCCACCACAGACACTGATGAATCAGATATGATTTGTTTATACCACATTAGGAAAAGTTGTAGCTTTCAAGGTAAGTGGGGTAAAATCCATGTTGGGTGTTCTGGCATCACTTGGGTCAAGCTTTCCCTGTTTCTGATATGTGATATGAATGCTACTATTTCTCACCCTACCCTTAGAATCATGAAGTTAGAAGAGGTCATTTAGGCTGAGTCCAACTCTTGCTCAGTGCAGAAATCCAAAATAAAGGATCCTAGATAGATAGCTCTCTAGTCTCTATCTGTATAGAGATCATCACCATTCCGCGAAATTGGTTCCCTTGTTGATCTGGTCTTGGTTTTGTGTATTTCCAGATACCACAAACTTGACCTTTAGCATCATTTCCGAGCAGCTTAGATGTAGGCCACAGGACTTCTTTAGCTTAGTTTTTTTTTTTTTAATGCTTGTTTGTGGTCTCTGCCACCACCCACTGCTAGTTGCGCCTTCAGTAGGAAAAAAAAGCCAGTTTTTAGTTTAGAAAGCTATGGTGTAATTTCACATTTGTGTTGTGAAGTGAGGTTGTCATCTCTTGCTGTTAGGACATATGTGAGAAGGAATAATTGATTAAGAACTACAGCTACCATATTTAGGCTGCAAAAATCTGGACAATTATTCAGCAAAGAATTATGAGGGTTTTTTTTGGCTCTTTTCTTTTTTTTTGGCAGCCCAGTTTTGGAACACTCTTAGAAATTGAAGGCCTGATTTGTAATACCTCTGACGACTTCTGATGTAGCACAAACCGGGCAATTAATATACAGCTGATGTATATAAGTATGTGCAAAAGAGGGAATAAAAGGTCTGAAGATGGGACAGTTGCAAGGGGCTCCCCATCCTGTATGCCTGGAAATTTCATCAGTACTAACGCCTTAGCATTTCTCCTTGAAAAGCATTTTAATGGATCAAGAATATAATATAATATTGGTTTTGTTTATCTAGATAAGTGTACCCGAGTTCACTACCATTTGCCATATAGATGGCAAATTTTACATGGGACTTTGTGGAAAGATCTGAATGATATGGAGGATGTTGAGCGAGCCTACTGTGACCCAGTCAATGAAAGGTATAGATATATTAATAATTTGTTCTTATAATAACATGTTCTTACCTGACTTAAATTGTATTGATGCTATTTTTGCTACTTTTTTCTACTTTAAAGGTTTTAATGCATGCTTAGCTGTTTTTAATGGTTTACCTACTATTGTAACATATAGACGTGATATGAAATATTTTAATTTAATATAGGCTACCTATGGAAATTAGAGGAATGCATATGTGTGTATGTATGTCTTCAAGTCAGTTTTTGACTCCTGAAGACTTCTTGGACAAGTCCATGCAGTTTTCTTGGCACCATTTTGGAAGTGGTTTACCCTTGCCTTCTTCCTGGGTCAGTCCTCCCAAAATGGAGTGACTGGCCCAAGGTCACCCAGCTGGCTTTGTGCCTAAGGTGGGACCAGAGCTCACAGTCACCTGGTTTCTAACCTGGTGCCTTTAACTGCTATACCAAACTGACTCTCACCTGGACTAATCCATGCAGTTTTCTCAGAAATATTTTCAGAAGTGGTTTGCCATTGCCTTCTTCCTTGGGCTAAGAGACAGTAACTGGCCCAAAGTCATGCAACTGGCATTAATTTGTAATCAAAATATGTGCAGTCCTTGATATTTCTGATCGTACATAAATCCCATATTGTGCTACTCCATTTCTGGACTTATATTTACTGTAAATACACAGTAATCAGATCCAGATTGGGACTACTGCAAGTGGGTGAGAGAAACTAAATCTTTCCTCTCAAGTCTCTCTGTTTGCAAAATTTTTCCTTCCAGTGGAGTTTTTCTTCCTCTCAGTCACTCAGTAATGAATTAAAGAAGCAGGGGAAGAAGAAGGTTTCTCCCATTCCATATGCAGGTCCTAATCTGGATTGGGCTGCTATGTATTTACTGTAAATAGAATCTGGAAGCGGAGTAGCATGGAAACATACAATTTATGCTCCATATAATTCAATTTTTAGACTCATATAAGTTACACTTAAGATTTTGATGAAGTCAGTACAAAAAGGTATAGAACTCAGTTGATCCCAGTCTAATATTGAGTTTTATTCAGTGAGACTGAATTTCTCCTTTCCCCTTCTTTTGAATTTGCAAAGATGGGAAGAATGAGAATAATAGAAGGAGGAGATTTTTCAAACATTTGACTTTAATCAAAAGCCTAGCATTAAAAGAGTATTTATCACTAACCTGGATCTACCCAACATTTGAACCTGGGACTTTTAGCACATAAAGCATATGCTGTATCAGTGAAACACAATATAAAATAATATACCTTATAAATATAAAAATGATACAAGTCCTTTCAGTTGTCTCTTGCTTGGGTATCATAGATATGGCCTCTTTTATGACCATGGTATCACCTACTTATCATTCTGGCTTTACAGTGAGGTTTTAAATAAGGTCATATGCTTAATTATTTGCTGTAGTTGCGAAACAATTTATGCTGAAACAGTGCTTTTTGTGAATATTTTTGTCATTTTTTTTAAAAAAACTTGCTTTTTGGTGACATTTCAAGGAAGAATTGTTTCAGACTGAATTTTGTATGCCTTTTGATTTCTCCTTTAGCAACTTTATTTTTAAAATCTGTCTATCTTCTTCCTAGATAAAAGGGTATCATTATTTAGATTTGGCCCCTGAGGTTGGATAAAGCTTATTCTTGCCCTAAATTAGCTTCACTTGCTCTTAGGAACTTACATCCATAGCAAATGTGATACAGTTTGTAAAGGATGAAAAGTGTCTGGAATAATAAATTACATTGGGGAGCTATTTGGGGTTGTGGAGCTATGAGAAATAGAAGTTTTGGGATTCTTCTGAGGAATACATCAGCTAGCTAAAAGTTTTTTTTCCACACAGAAAATATACCTCACTGTTCTAATGTATTTTTCTACTTTTCATAAAAAGACCATTAAAATAGAAGATAGAATACATTTTTTTGAATAGCTTTAACCTTTTTGTCCACAGGCAGTTCCACTTTGGAAGAAAGGAACTTGGCCAAGGTTTATGCATGAAGTATATTGATTTCTCCAGTATGACATGTGGCTCTGCTAAAATTAGACGCCTCTCCACAGCATCTTCTGTGACCAAGCCTCCTCACTATATTCTCACAACAGTTTGGACCTGGTACTGGAAAGATGAATATAATGTATGGAATGAATATGGAAAACAAGTAAGTAAAGCTTTTTTTAAAAAAATCGTTCAGTCATGTCTGATTCTTGGAGACTGCCTGGACAAGTCCCTGTAGTTTTCTTGACAAGGTTTTTCAGAAGTGGTTTGCTATTGCCTCCTTCTTGGGGCTGAGAGAGAATGAATGGCCAAGGTCACCCAGCTGGTTTTGTGCCTAAGGCAGGACTAGAACTCAAAGTCTCCTGGTTTCTAGCCTGATGCCTTAACCACTACACCAAACTGGCTCTCAAGTAAAGATTACTTACACTGAAATAATGTTGTGATTTTCTTCTGTATGATGTATAGTATCCTAATAACTTTAGTACCTGGAATGAAAATCCAACTGACATTCCTCTCTTACTACTAAATTAATGTAATGCAGCAGTACAAAATGAAACAGCAGTACAAAATGGAAACTTTAACAGCAAGAATAAAATAAAATCAGGGTCAATGTTTTTAAAAGGCCAAACAAATTAAAAATGTTGGAAAGACAAGGAAACAGACTTCAACTCCCATAATCCCTAGTAAGGTCTTAGCCACCCAGAGACATTGGTCTGAGATGGGCAGCTATATAAATTGATTGATTGATTGATTGATTGATTGATTGATTGATTCATTGATTGATTGGATGGATAGATAGATAGATAGATAGATAGATAGATAGATAGATAGATAGATAGATAAGGCGACCAATAGAAGTTAAACTCCATCACAGGTTGGGGAATACTGCAAAAGGTGACACACTGAGTTTCAATAAATAAATCTTACAATAAATTATGGGTATCAGGAAAGCCTGTCTAGAAATGGTGTTTTACGAATTGTACACTCTTTCAATATTTGGGGGACATACCTGCTTAGGCATCAGAAGAAAGGCCATCACATATATAATCAAAATATGCTGGCTGGTTCATGTTAAAATAAACAGTCCATCCAAAATCTGGCTGTTAAATTTCAGTTTGAACAATGCTGGAAATGAATGGATATCTGGTGAAACTGCTTCCCATTAGGTGGTCTCAGTTAATAATTCTTGTTTATTGACGATGGAGCCAAGAAGAAAGGCTCAACCAGTTCTAGCTAGAAGATAGGACTTAAGATTTCTTCCTGGTTCATGGAGGAAACTTTCTGTTTAGTCTGTAGCTCTCTGTTCTTTCATGGAGGAAGGATTGAAGGTTCAGAAAGAGTAGAAGATTTCACCTCCAGCGCTGAGAAGAAAGTGGGGGAAGAGCTTGGTAGATCACTGCACTGACAGTGGGTTGCAGTAGAGAGACCTGCTAGCTAAGGCTAGTGGTAAATACATTATGCAGACTGACAACTGCCTTGGACTCTGTCCTCCAGGAAGAATAAGGGGCATCTTTAGCTGGCCACCCTCATATGTGTCACTTTCTCAGAAATGCAACCCTTTTATCCTGAGACATCCATCATTTTTCTTAATGGGACTTGTCATTGGTTCTTAAGGCTCTAACGACTGCTCCCTTTGAACCTATCACAGATATCCCCATTATCATCTCTTACTTCATGGTAAGTCCACCTACTGGTCTCTTCATAGGTATCCCCAAATACAATACAGTATAGATGGGTCTTTCTTTCTTTTTTCTTTTTTTTAGTATTAATTTCTATTGAAGAAATTTTTTATAGAGTAAAAATAATACAAATTTAAAGAAGAAAAAGAAAAGTAAGAAAGAAAAGAAAAAATAGAAATAAGGAAGCAGCTTCTGATTTTCTTTACAGCAGTTATAAATGCATTTGTATTTTATCCTCTCTCTCTATAGTTATATCATGGCTCCCTTCCTTCCATGTTCCAATTGTCAAGCCCATAAATCACAAGTTCATTTTTTTCTGTTTTCAGCAAAAAGCCCATAAAGGGTTTCCAGTCACTAACAAATGTAGTTCTTGTCTTTTCCCTAATAAACAAGTCAGTTTTGCCATCTCTGCAAATTTTGCCATCTTTACCGACATACCAACTTGCGAGTGTTTCAGACGTTTTCCATTTTTGTGCATATAAAAATCTCGCTACAGTTACCATATACAAAAACAATCTTCCACAGGTCTTTCCTAGTTGTCTGTCCATTAGTCCCAGCAAAAAAAAAGTTCTGGTTTCAATTGAATATCATTCTTTAAAAGCATACAAAGATATCACTGTGTGTATCGAACCCCAAATATTCTAGCTTTTTACAAGTCCAGCAAGCATAATAAAATGACCCTTTGTATTTTCCACATTTCCAACATAAATTTGAAGTACCTTTAGACATTCTAGAAAGTATAGATAGGTCTTTCTAATCCTTAGGAAAATCCTTTATTAAAAAAAAAAATCTTAAGAACCTAGATTTTTCTGGAGTGATATACAAATCCTTTTTGTTTGGTTCTGTGGTACCAGGATAATGATCATGCTGCTGCTACTGTGTCCAGCTTTGACTTGGAGAAAGCCTATCAGTCTGAAGCATTTACGACCCTCCAGTTCTCGGCTGGGATACAGAATTATGAGATTGATTTTAAAGGTGTGTTTTCCCTCTTGCAATCAGTTGAGAGCACCAGATAAAAGTCCATGTTGTCCTGCCTTAGCCAAAATATTTGGTTCTTTTAGCCCAGTATTGTCTATTAGGAAGAGCTGTCCAACTAAATAGAAATCAACCAGTTTTTGTATTAATAAACTTGGATATAATTAAGTTATCATATTAGGTCAGTGATTCTTAAACTGTTTGACTCAATACCATTTTCCCAGTCTCAGATACATAATGTCATTATTTATACCTCTACAAAATATCCAGACTCTGTTGTTTTACACAAGTGTTTCGGCAGCATCAGTCCTAAACTGGATCCTCGACTCACAAATAAGCAATTACAAATTGCTCTATTATCCCAAATAGGATATGCCCAAATTACCCCCAGTTTAAGAACTGCTGTATTAGATCATAAAGTCAGTAATAGTCAAACTGGGTAGGATTACCTAGTGACAGAAGACAATTTGTCCTCAAATAATACAGTCCCTGTAAAGGCGCTTTAGAGGGCAGTCTGTCTTTTCTGAGTGTAGGTATATGTACATAGATATTTTTTTCTAGATTAGGAGCAGATTTTTAATGGAGGTTTCACTTTCTTGAGACTTTGATTGAAGTGCGCCTTCACAATGAAGCCACAAAGCAAAGAAACATCCCCTTTTCTTTGCTGAGATTGAATGTCCATGCACCTGGCTTAAGCATAGCTGATTAAGGTGGATAGGGCTATTTTGTCAAGTCCAAAAGAGACACTCTAAAATCTATTAGTCGGCATGAATTGGTGGTGAATTGTACGTCCCTATTAATCAGGTTCAGCTGTTACTGATGAACTGCTAGGCCCAACTTCATGGGTAACATCATCCAAGCATGTAGTTTCCTAAACACGGGACTTCAGTGAGTCTCCGGAAAAGGGCATGAGTGGCCTTGCTTGACAAATAACTTTTGTCTTTAAAGCATTACTCTAATTTGGAATCAATGTTGTATAAAAAAGTGAATATATAAACTTGGCCCCTTTGATGGCTTGGTTAATAGAAGTGTCAGGCCTAGCCCAAGGAACTCCTGGAGACCGTGCAGGTTCAATCAGCAAGGTTTATTAGCTAGCGCTTATTTACAGAATCTTCTCAGACTGACCAGCAGTTCCCAGGCACAACTCTCTACCATCTTCTGGAGTGTTTAGGGATGTGCCAGCTTTCTCCGCTTATCTCCAGAGCGTTGCTCTGGAGACGAGAGCACCGTTTTCACCCCCCTTCCTCCATTCCAGTCCATCACAAGAAGAGATTTTTGAATGGAATAAGTTGTAGAGATAAGTAGTTAAGTCACCGTGACTTTCTGTTTGTTTCTAAGGATAGATTTCTAGTTGCACAATTTCCAGCCTGATTTTTAATTTAAAAATCAAATTGGAAATTTACTAGGTCAGACCTGTGGGCAGAAGGGAGTTTAATATGCCTTAAGATAGACAATCTTTGGGGGCCAGAAGCATATTTGATATGTTGTGGACAGGAGGATGCCCACACAATGTTACACACAAGAGTTCTAAGAGAAGCTGGAAAAGGAAAGTGGAGGGGGGGGCTCTTTGGACAACTTGCTGTTGCTTTAAGCAGAGCTAGCTTTTTCAGTGGTTAAAAAAAAGTAGTAGCAGCCATTCTGTTGCATGGCTCATTGTCTGATCTAAATAAGGGGGAACTTTGTTCTGCCTAGTGTTTGACCTTCTCAGAATCCTGTTAGGATCCTAGACAGACTGTTTTCTTTACTAAGGCACAATTCAGTGTTTTGAGGGAGGTATGTGTACATTTTTCAGCCATGAAACAGAAAAACCTGAAATATCTAACAGAACGAAGTGTTTGCAGGCGGCCTAAGTTTGTGTCTTTAAAAGAAGTGGAGAAGAAGAAAAGCAGGTTGGTGACCTGGATGGATGGATGTGTGTGTGTGTGAGAGAGACAGAGAGAGAAAGAGAGAGAGAGAAAGGGACCCCATAATTACAGATAATTTGGTCTGTAATTTGGAAAGTATGTATGTGAAGAATCTGTCATTCTGGGAACAGAAAATTCTGAAGATCTCTAGAACATTCTGTTTCTCCTCTGGACCACATCAGCCCAGAGTGGTACATTTTGCAGACCATCCTGATTGATTTCCCCAAGCTGGTTCCTCCAGAGATAATGGTCCAACACCAGTAATTCCTAGCAAGTTGTCAATTCTGAGAGAAGAGGAGGGCAGAAGCTGGAGGAAGGTCAGTTTAAGGCAAGAAGAGAGAACTGAAATGGCTGTTGTGTGACTTATCTACTACCTGCATGACCCGAAGAGGGCCCTAGTGCAGTGGCTATAAAAGTTCAGTAATAGATGATGTGTATTGGGACTCAAGGATATCCACAGGGTGTGGTTAAAAAAAAAGCCCAGATTGCAGCCATGATGGTGTGATCAAAGTTCTGCCTGTGTTTTATGTGCATGGGTGCTGATAAAATTTTAAGTGCTCTCAATTAACAACGTAAACCAAGAGTAGGGAAGGATGTTCACTTACACATCACTGAAAGTATTGCTGGTTGCTTTGATTTCCCCTCCTTCATTCAATTTAATAGGTGTTCTTAACACTTGCTTCAAAGTTACATTCCAAAACTGAATTCCTTGACTTTGCTTGATGATCTTTTTTTTTTCCTTTGCATTATATATAAGAGAGCATTGACTAATTTTGCAATCTCTTTATTTGCAAGTGGGCCAGAGCAATCAAAGGAAAGCTCTACACACATTCCATCTCACTGGGACCAGTCAGCCTTACCAGAACTGGGATATGCGGTAGGTTTCACGAAAGTAGGTAGATGGTTCCGTATTCCCTATGTAGTCACTCAACTCAGTATGTTACATAATGTGTGTGTGTGTGTGTGTTTTAAATCAGGCACTGTGCATAGTGGTATCATAACAAATAGACAAATGGTTATTTTTCTGCACAAATGCTGGTATTCTGTCCTTGGCAGGCTCTGGTTTTGTATCCCATAATTATTCAGGTTTTCTTCATCCTTTAATTTATTTTGAATGTTTTGTTTGAGTCCCTTAATTTATGTTTTAAGGAAGTAAGATATTATTCCTTTAGTTTTTACTCTAGCTCTTCTCCCTCCAGGTATGTGTGTGAGGGGTGGGGGGACAGAATATTCTAATAAAATTTAAATGGTCCAGTAAACATCAGCAATGGAAAATTGCATGTGAACAACAAAACTCATATCCAGTAATGCTAATAATAATTAGTTTACTTCTTCAATTAACTCTTCTTCTGCCCTGCCCATCTCTGTAAAATAAAGAGTAAGGCAGCTTGATGATAAGTAGGTTACAGAGAACAAGGAGTAAAACTGGTGATTAAGAGCCAGAATTGTGTAACAGTTAACATGCTGTGCTGGAAAGACTGAGGTTCAAGGCTCCTTTACATAGGAGAGATACTCACTGAGTGATTTGGGGCCAACCCACTCAATTTCAGCCTAATCTATATCACAGGGTTGATGTGGGATAGAAAATGAGGTGAGACTCCTATATAAGGCACCCACTGCTCCTTAGAGGAAAAGCAAGCTAGAAATGCAGTTAATCATGAAATAAACCATGCTGCAGGAATGTCTTTCTCAGAGAAAGTCTGAGGGAAAGGGAATGAAGGTCCCCTCCTATTATGGAGCATGACAGAAGCGGTCACAGAACTGGGCATTTTCTGTGGGAGCTTCCCCCCACCCTTTGTAATGCCTTGTCCCCCAGAGCAAGACTAGCCCCCATTTTTAAGGGGCTAGTTGCTTCAGAAGGCCTTCAGAGATTGACTGGTGTTGGCACTAAGTAGGAGATTGTTTCCTCTAAAGTCGTTATATTTAATGTAGTTTTTAAAAATATTTTTGCAGTGGGGCAGATATATTTTGCTATGGCTTAAATTGTATATTGCTTAGAGTCACCCAGACTGAAGTGGTATATAAATCTTATAAATGAAATAAAAGTTCCTGTTTCTTAAAACCACCTGTTGAGTGTCAAGTCACTGAGAGAATTCATAGTCCCAAGCTGGATCAGATATTGTTCTACAACTCCAGTTAGGTAGTAGTTGCTAAGCCCACAGTAAGCAAGAACTTATTAGAAGCCATTGTGATCTTTCTACTAGATAGGGAAGGTCAATTCTCTTGAGATTTCAGATCTTTTAGCCTCCTGAACCAGCCAGTCATTATTCTCTTGTTCTTTGAAGCACTATTCAGCACCAGGATTAAATATTGGCACTGATTAAAAATAGCATAGTGAGAGGAATATGCAGGATGGATCATTGTCCAGCTTGATCATCCTTGGGAAGCATACTCAAAAGTATGAAGATGATTCAAGACATAGATATTTTCCCTGTCTCATCTTCCCTGATCAGTGGATACCTAAGGACTCAATGACATGTTGTGCTTGGTAAGTTAGGGCAGATAACCTTATTTCAAATTTTGCTGCATAAATTAAGTTTTCCTCCCATTTTTGAAACATGTTTATACTCTTTTTTCCTTTTTGCAGCTAATCAACCTCCTCCCATCCTCCAGTGAATACAGAAAAGTCCAGGCTAACTTTCAGCGCACAATGCCCAGGGCCACAATTGTGGCAATCAAAAGAATCCAGAATGTGTCTCTTTGGGAAGTTTATCAGTGGTATGTGCAAATCAACTGCACTGGTGTTGTGCATTGGCTTCTCTGAAACTGATTTTTTAAAAGCTTCAGGTTTCTGTTGCATAGCAGAATGCTAGATTAAATGGAAATACTATTTTGGAAGGATTCCTCAGTATTATTTAGATTAAAAGTGGTGGGGGTTGATCATGGCTGTATTGCCGGAGAGCAGAGAATTTAACTGTTTCTTACTCTTTGGGGACTACACTCTGATGGTCACATAGCTAATTACCTGATTGAAAGCTTTTGTCTTCACATATACTGGTTCTCTCCAATCGCTGGAATATAAGTAGACTTCCTTTTGTGGCAGAATGTTCATTTGTTCAATATATCCTTTCCCTGGCAGTGTGTGAATCATTCAGAGGGTCAGGAACTTTTGTAAAGCATCCCTCTGCATCTGCTGCTCAAAGCATATCTTCTTAAAGCAGCCACCCCATATCTGGACATTGCCATTAGTGGCTGTACTCAGGCAGTATGGGGAGGTCCACAAAGTGGTGCCTCCAAGCCTTGAGGAGACATGTAGAAAGTCCCCTTCTGAATAGTTCACACCACCCTACCTTTTCCCTCTCCAGCCTTTCCCGGGTTCAAGTTCATATTGAATGCCTGAGGGTAGGAGTGTCACTGCTGTTCATCTGCAAGTTACTCTGAGAGTACTCCCACTGAAAGGTTGCACTGAGATGGGAGGCCCAGGTCCAGGTCCACGTCCACCCTTAGCCATGAAAATTCACTGGATGACTTCACATACATACTTTCCAAATCGCTGAGTCCCACTCAGCCCAGCATAACTCTCAGTGATAGGATGATGCTATCTGGAAATCCTGGAGAAAAGGCAGGATATAAGTGAAATGATATTAGTACTATGAGTAAATATATAAGAATATATGCCCCTTTGGGGATGAAAAAAAAATAACAAGTACTTTAAAAGCCTTCCTGTGTGCAAATGTTGCTTATTGGACCTAAGTGGAAAATCCATTTGCTAGCTGTAACATGAGGAATCCATTATTATGATGAAGGAAGACTGGGAGATGCTGGGGAATTCTGGGAGTTGAAGTTCACACATCTTAAAAGTAGCCAAAGTTTAGAAACACTGGCTTACATTAAGGATCAGCTCCAAATTCATGGGGCTATTGGGTGTTGCAAGTAGAGAGAGAAAGAGCTTAGTTAGGGAAGGAGCCTGTCTGGATAGAGATTGAAGACTTGGAGGGAAAGAGGTTTTGTTAAAGACCTTTAAAGATATTTTTTTTCTGAACAATAGAAGTATTTCCAAAATATCTCTTCGTAAGATGTGAAAGAAGCAGGTCTGGGTTTGGAAACAGTAAAACCAAATCAGGAATCAAGCTGACATGAAAGGGCAAGTGTTTGATTCAACTTCAGTTTTCAGGAGTTTATGGAAATGATAAAAATGAAAAATGTGTACTCTGAGTTTTGGCTCCTCCCTCACACACTTTCCTGTTTGGTACAATGGAGAACAAACACTAGAATACATAGCATTCTTTGTTTTACTACAGCACGATGTAGTAATACTTTCCCCACCCACATTTCATAGAAAGGGTACCTTTGTAGATATTTCTAGGCCCAATAGAAAGCTGTCCTGGTCTTGCTGTCACGCCACCGTTGCTTTGACAATATATGCAGGGAAAAGGAATGCTTTTGATTTGTTAGTCAAATTGTCTTTATCTCCCATGTAACCCCTTCAGAAGAGAATGAAACATTTCTGTAGTGGAAGGGAAAATTAAAAGGTGCCCAGCAGGAGTCGTTTTAAAAAGCTGAGCAAGACTTTGAAACAGCAGTTCCTCCATTACAGATTTCTCCTTCCATAACTCTCTAACTTGTGTTATTGGGTGAGAATTAAATCATGAAAAATTAATAACAAATGGTATATGTAAGTATATGTACAGTATTTGCAGACTGTTTTTCAGCTGTAATAGTTCCCTATTAGGTCACAGTATTTTTAACTTGTCTTTCAATCATGAATAGGCAGGGTATAAAAAAGAAAAGGACACTTAAAATAAAAGGAAAAAGCATGCCAAACTAGCAGAATTCTCTAGCATCTAAAAGCTAGTAGATAATAGGTTGAATCCGCATCCTCCCAATCTTTTGGGTGTTAGCTTTGGTTATCCTCAGCCAGCATGGCTCTCTAACACATGTGGCTGGCAGCACGTTGGAGAAGGCTAGTCTAACCACTGGAAGATGATCAGAATAAGCAAAATAGAAAATCCTACTCTTTCCTTAATTTAGCTGCTGACAGCCTCTATTAAAGATTACACGCACTCAGACATTGCAAGCCACAGAGCCACCACAGGGGAGGGGAACCCTGCTTTTTCTCTAATGGAGTCTACCATCCATAATTGTTCATCCCTAGAACGGCATCATTAAGAGAGTTGGATATCTAGGCTAAGGTACTCAGTATCAAGTATCCCCTTGCCAGTTCCTATTTTGTTTTCCCATGGTCATATTTGTGTCATTTTTTCATGTTTCTAGGCAGAAAGAGCAGATGAAGAAGGCAAATGGGGGCAAGGATGTGGATGAAAGGTCATTGTTTCATGGAACAAGTAAAAACCACATTGATGCTATCTGCCAGCAGAATTTTGATTGGAGGATTTGTGGTGTTCATGGTACAGCTTATGGCAAAGGTAACCTATATTGTGTTTTGTGCATAATAATTTAATTGAAGTTGATACGCTTCAATTTCACACTGTATAGAAATAGTTCTATACCATTTATTTGGACTCAGTAGCAAAAGTGGATGGGGAACTCTGACCCTCCAGATGTTGAATTGCAATATATCTCGCCACTGATGGTAATCGCTGGAAATAATGGCTGTTGGAATCTCACATATCTGAAGGGTATCCGGTTGAAGAAGGATGTAGTAAAGGGGTTTTGTATCTTTAAATTCTGTCTGTATTTAGCAGAAGAAAAGCTCTGCCCTAGATATGTGCAAAACCTATCATTCAGGTATAGCATGTTCAGTTCCTCTTCTTGAATTATGCTGATCCAGCTTTTCTGGGGGTGGTGTGGCCCTGTCCTGAAGTCCATAAATGTCTTCAAATTTTAATATTTGTTTTTATTCGTTGCATTTATATCCTGATATCCAGGCACTTGGGCTGGCATATATAATCTTTTCCTCCAGTTTTATCCTCAACGAGGTGGATGGAGCTGAGATGTAGTGACTGGCCCAAACCAATGTGGATTTGAACTTGGGTCTTCCCAATCTTTGTTTGGCTTACAACAGTGTTGTGCAAACTTGGCCACTTTAAGATGAGTGGACTTCAACTCCCAGAATTCCCCAGCCAGCATGTCCACTCATCTTAAAGCGGCCAAGTTTGGACAACACTGGCTTACAACCACTAAATACATTACATTCACCTGTTGAACTTCTAGCATGGCCTCTTTTTCTTTATGTTTTTCTCTCTTCTTTATAGGAAGTTACTTTGCAAGGGATGCTGCGTATTCTGATAACTACAGTGGAATCAACTCTTCGGTCAAGAATATGTTTCTCGCCAAAGTATTGGTGGGAGATTTTACAAATGGCTGTTCTTCCTATCTCCGCCCTCCTGCCAAAAATAACCAGAACAATCTTTTCTATAACAGCTGTGTGAACAGTCTCCTGAATCCATCCATCTTTGTCATTTTTGAGAAGCACCAGATTTATCCAGAATACTTGATTGAATATAGAAATTAAATAGAATTTGTGTGTAGAGCATGTATTCCTGTTTAAAGCTAAATGAGCTACTTTCTGAATGACTACTAAAGACCTTAGACTTCAGATACATTCATGTTAGAACTGTCAGTATTTTGTTGATTGATTTTAAACATCTTTTGATAGATTAAAAAAAAGATCCTCCCCCCCCTGCATTGAGCATCACAAATGTAAAAAGCAGACTTAATTTTTACTGTCAAAGCTCAATAAATCTATGGATGTTAAGTGCTTTCTTAGAAGAGACATTATTCCTTTCTCAGGGAGGAATAATTTTGCTGTGATTATACTTGTTCTGATAGTTGTATGTCATGTAAAATCCTAGAGAACGTTTTTTTATTCATAGACAGATTTAATCAGTTGAATCAGAAATGACTCTAAGTTTTGTTAGGGGAGCAATAGCCCTAATACCTAGCCTTAAATAATAACACTCCCCCCCCCTTTGCATTAATTGCAGCGGAGATGTGCAGGGGTTTGAAAAGGTGCTTTGGAGCAGGCATGTGGACATACTACATCTCTCGGTGCTGCCTTATCCCAATAGATAAGGTGTGCTCACCCACACCTGCTCTGAAAGAGTTGATAACCTTATATCTGACATCTGTAAATTGCAGATAATGTTGCAACAAGAGCCCACATGAAGCACTGGTTTTGATAATCTCTAATGTGCTATTTGAAACAGTTCTGCTGTTTTTGCAGTAGATTTTAATATTTTAGCATTAACATAAATTAATCTCTTTCAATGACTGTTCCCTCTTCCTAAGGCCACAAGGGTAGGGATAACCTTCAGTTCAGTCAGCCCTCTGTCTGTGCATCTTGAAGTTCCATATGAACCATGTAACTCTGACCATTATTTAAGTTCCAAAAAATGAATACAGTATGACTTTTTTTCCCCTGTACTTGGTTTCTCAAATATGTCTTATTTTTGTCTGCACTTTTAGAATATGTCTGTCAAAGAACCTTCTCTAAGCTAATGCCTTCTAGATTTATTGGACTACAATTCCCAGAATACCCACTCAGCATGGGTGTTAATCATATTGGTTGGGAATTCTGGAGTTGTAGCCCTTTCATCTGTAAAATATCAAGCTGAGGAATGCTGTTGTAGCATTTTTCTCTGTTTTACTTTGCTAGCTCTCGTGCTTCCTCTCTGGCAGAGTGAGATGTATACGCTGGATTTTCTCCTTTAAAATATGATTCTGTAATTTGTCTGCATTTCCTGTCATCAGGGACCAACTTCTTAAAATTTTAGGTTTGGGATATAAAATACATGTTGGGAATGTTTTTTAAGAACTTACCATTTACTTAAATAAACCTTAGTAACATAAGTAGTTGTTTGGTTGCATTAGATGGTATCATTTTGTTGCATCTCAGTGGATATATAGTTGGCTGTGGTGAGTTAATTACGTGCTAGTGAAACCTCAAGATACAACCCTTTAGTGTGAATATGATGTAGTTGAATGTGTCCTGTACTGAGTTTTGCAGATCTGTAATGGAACTCTTGGAGCAAACCGTATCTAGCTACAGCTTTCCAGTTTTTAGGCTTCTGGGAAGCAATGGCAGATTATGCTGACAGCTGCAGTGGAAAGAGGAGTGGGTGAAGGAATTGGCTCCTTGGAACCCCTCTCCGGATTAAGAAGATTAGGATCACCCATAAGTTTGCTCCATACAGAGGCTCACCCGTGATAGTGATCTCTGCTGGGTTTGAGAGCTCTGGGAGCAGGGGAAAAAGTCATCTTGCCTAAGCTGCGGTTCAGTGCCTTCAAACAGACACTGGGTTTGCCCACTTCCTCTCTTAACTAATTTAGGAAATTACTTATTATCAATCTTTTGGATATTAACCTTCTGAAGGGCAAGTTTCATCACACCGGGATAGTTTCCTTCTATCCTGGGTGAAAGAAGTTCAAAGTTTAAAGATTAAATAGAACAATTTTAATTTTGGGGAAACAGCAAACGAGCATCTAGAATGTTGATTTTGGAAAATTAAGGGACCAGATGGACTTGAAAGAATATTTCCTGTGGGTTGATTAAAATTTTATAAAAGTGTATATGAAGTTTTTGAAATTAAGTGTAAGGAATCCTCCTGTGGGAGTTTTGTTGACTGGAGAATAAACATATGATAAGATGGAACGCTGAAGTTTGACTAGAGGGAATCAGAGAGAACTAATGATTACAATTAAAGGAGAAGATACCTATTAATGCAATGGAGCAATATTATTTGACTATAGAAGAAAGTAAAGCTGTCTGGGAATAATGTACTCAGAAATTACTTTCAAGATTGTCTGCCACTCTAGAAATGGATATAACAGGTACAGAAGAAGAACAGACTTTACAGGATAAAATAGAGTCTGAGGCTGATTTGAATGTGGATTTGAAAATGGATTTTTTTTTAAAAAGCCAGACTACAAGATATGGAAGAGTGACATGGAAAAAGATGCCACAGTAGATTTACAAATGAAACTGGCTGATGTTTTAATAATTAAAGGGGACAAACAAATAATTAGAAGAGTGACTTGCATAGCTTTTTAATTTTGGACTTATAAAAGCGACCTGTTCAACTACTGAAGCTGTTCCTGAGAGGAGACAAAGAGAAAAACATAAGAAATCAACTTGTGGAATACTATTTGTCAGGATTAAAGACCAAGCTTTTTAAAAGTAAACGGAAGGATTACAAAATGAACTTATATGATCAGGGTTAAAATATATATATTGTGGTTTCTGGTAGCTATTAATGGGATTTCTTTATGACCAGGACTGAATGATGATGGTTTAAAACTTTGTTTATAACTGAGGAGACATTTCTTTTGTGTTATCTCTAGAGAAAGTAATAAGTTGGAGTACAAAATTGATTTATTTCATTAAGGTTTAAACATATTATTTCTGGTAGCTCTTAATGGACTTTAGCTGAATAGAACTGAACGATAAGTTCTTACGATTTTTTTTATTGATAGATGAATTATGGGAAGAAGATACCTTTTTTTATTATTGAAATACTAGAGAAGGTATTAAGTTATGGGGGTTGTTTGAACTTGTCGGGAGGTAGAGGGGAGTCACTTTTATATTAATTTTTTTTCTTTTTTTCTTTTCTCTGCACTTTTTCTTTTCCTCACTTTTTATATTTCTCTTAGTTTCTTTTATCTTTGTAAACTTTAATAAAATTATTACAAAGAAAGAAAAAACACTCCAGTTTTTGAGCTTTGGATAGATAATATCTGATTTTACCTTGCGGAACCATTCTCCCCAATGTATCTGCTTCCTCTAAGTGTAAATTATAGGTTGATGCTACAACGTTTGCATGCATTTAATTTTGCTTCATTGTTTACTAAAAATCTCAAGACAGATGCCTTATAAGAAATAGTATAAAGAAATTACCATCTATGACTAAAGAGCCACCAAGGGCTATTTTAAAAGTTTTTAATGGTTATGTATGTTGGAAGTTTCAACACCACACCCAGTCATGTTGGGCTTATTTTGAAAGTGAAGTTTGAAAGTCTTACTAGCTGTGGTAGACTACACACCCAGGAAATTTCACAGATAAATAAGAACTTTATGAGGTAACAACATTAGCACATTGATTTACTTTTTACAGAATGCAGGTAGCTGGCCTATAGAACTACTTGTACTGTAATACAACTTTTGTCCTCTTCAGGGAGTTTACAAGTAATTTTAGAATCCTTTTCTACATGTAAAAATAAGTCTATGAGTACATAGTATTTAACATTTGATAGTCATCAAGAGCAGTTTAGAATATTTTCCTACAAAACACATTGTTTAAATCATTGATAAAAGCAGTTTTCTCCAAGGTGTGCTTTAAAAAGTAACCGGCTTCAACTGAGACAAAATAAGAATCCCTTGACATTTTTTTTTTCATTAGGACATGTTATATGAATAACAGCAGTAACTTTTACTTCTGTTTCTCACAATTACTGTGATTTTTGTATAAGTATCAGATATACTCTGGTGTTTGGTTTGTCTTGCCTTTGCACTGTATTCATTCATGTTTGAAAAGAAGGTTGGGAATGGGCTGTCTAAGCCATCTAATAAAATGGGAGTTGCAAGTCAGGTGTTCATACTTTTCGGTTTACTTCCTTGCAGTTAGTAACACTGCAGTGGAATGAATTTATATATGAAGTTCCTTTTAGGTCTGTACCACTTCTAATATAGATAACTATCTCTCCAATTTTATTGTATCTTTATGTAATCTGGCCTCTAGTTCTAGCCACTGGTGCATTCTAGTTCTTCTATTTAGGACTCTCTAATCATAAGGAAAACGACGTCCTGCTGTTCTACGTATATATGGCATGGAAATTCTAACTGCATTGCAATGCTCCCAAGTGATGTCTGAACCTCAAGAAAAAGAGTGTTGAATGGCACTGTTTTTGCAGGCTTGGAGGATAAGGCAGTACCATCACTGGTAGAGATGTCATTGGTAAGTGGTTAATCTCAAGCACTGGTGATATACTCAGATCTGTTGCCTGCTTCTGTTTCTCAGTAGGCCTTAAACACATTTGTTACTTAATTTTGGTACTGAAATCACTTAGGAGTACAAATGTTTGTGGCTGCTGTTGTAACAGATTCAATGCCCTGGAGTTCAATTTAATCATCAAGTTATGGGTCAGTGATAGAGTCCACATCCTCCATATAAGATACCAACTTCCATCCCTGTGCCTCCAAACCACTAGATTCACATCTGCCTGATACACCTGGGAGCTGCTATTAATTGAACTAGAAAGTTTTTGTTGGTTACATGTACTCCTGCTCTGACCTGGTGAAACATGATGGCCCTACAGCTGAAAAAGAGCAAATTCATTTCTAATCTTAGTCGTTCTGTTCATAAAGTATCTCTGAAAGTGGGAGAACTCTGAAGTAGTTTGAAAGCTTCTCTTTTTACAGTGATAGTTTCCAACAATAGCAAATGCTCAGGTAAAAAAAAAAAAAGATTCCCCAACTTTTTGGGAAGGTGGGCCTAGTTGGAGCTTTGAAAGCCTGTCATGAATGCTCTCGTGGAATGGCAGCCATGGAGCTTACCTACTCCAAAAATTACTGCCGAGTTATTTTAATCTGGATCATACCCTGCCTTTTCACTGGGAATGTAAGGCAGTCAACAAAATAGCTGTTTCACAGATACTAAAATGAACTTGTCCCACAAAAAGGCAGAGAGCGGTGGGCTGGTGCCTTAACTCTAAAATACAAATGCATTATTTTGGACCTGTTTTCTGTTTGAACATACCTTGATGAGGTATGGACACAAGGAACTTGATCAAGAATCTGGGTTACACAAGACAGGATCCAGATATCAACCATGAATTAGCTTCGCTCCCCAAAGCATAATCCAATTCTAACTTCAAAAGTGGTAAAGAAAGACAGCAAAAAAGCACAACTGCACCCCCACCCCAGTAAAATGCACACAACCAGCCAAACAGTGCACACACACAATTGAAACAGCCCACAGCAAAGGGGTAGTGTAAACCCACAGGCAAAATAGCTTATATGCTCTGCACCACAGTCAGCTGAATCTGTTCCCCTTTGCTGTGATTGGGAACCCTTGAGACATAGACAACCACCTGCCTTTAGGGGAGCAAGAGCCAGTGAGAATTGGCAGATGGCACCCAATGGCTGACCCTTCCAGCCTAGGTGATCTCCCAGCCTCGTAGCAGGGGATCCATACTACTCCTTGGCTCATAAGAGGCCTGCCAGGGAGTTGGCTTTCAACGGGTGCCTTTCCTTCCTGTAATTTAAAGTAAGTTCATTTATTACAGAGGCTTCGCATTACACAGCACAGCATTAACTGTAGAAACACCTGCTATCTGTAATGGAAGTGGGAGGCAGGGGAGGAAAAGGACATCTTTTCCAATAAAGCAGTGTTGTCCAAACTTGGCTGGGGAATTCTGGGAGTTGAAGTCCACTATCTTAAAGTGGCCAAGTTTGGACAACACTGCAATAAAGGTTAATATTGGGGGTAAAAGTGCTTGAGGTGAGTATGATCCCCAATGACTAAATGGCTACATCCTTTTAGGTCTTTAGGAGACATTTCCAAGCCACAATACAAATGTGGCTTGCTGTTCTTTTCCTCCAGGCTTATCTTTTTCAATTTCCCAGTCTAGTCTGCAACCTCAGGATTTCCTGGTGATCTTTCAGCCACATATAGTCAGGCCTGATCCCGCTTAGCTTGTTGACTTCAGCCCAAGATCAGCTAGGTGGTGCAACCCACGGTGACAAAATCTGGTGCCCTTCTCCCTTAAAGTGGGTGCAATTCTGCAGATGCTGTTAGAAATGACAAGGAAAGCTTGATGGGAAAAATTGGACCTGTCACTCTGGCCAGTCTTCAGGCTGGGAAAGAAGTCATAAACTTCCCTTTTATTTTATTTATGTTAGTTTCCTTTATCACATGGCTGCCCATTTCACAAGCGTAATTCTGGATGGCTAACCATTATTAAAGATCCTGTGAATTTTTGTGTAATAATTTTCTCTTTGCCCACTCCGTCTACGCATAGTTTTATACGATGTTTGCCTAAAGGTTTGCTTTAGTTTTGCACTGAATATCATGTGCTTTCTCACCCCTAAGCTTTCTTCCCAGAATTGCACCAAGTCCTATCATTTTTATAGCAAGAGGATTAGAGGGGATATCACACAGAGTTGGGCCTGGAATATTCTATTTTGTGGTAATAGGAACTGGTAAAATTTTTGTTAAGCCTGTTTTATGGCTCGCGATACATTGCTTATGTGATTCCTGTGTCAAAAGGGTGGTAAACTCTGTTAACAATGGGTTTGTGGCCACATATAATTCACCCCCATCTCAGTCTTCAGTATGTCAGCATATTTTAATTGCTATATGAATGTATTAATGTGAAATGTTTAACATTAAATGTTAATGTTTAATGCCTCCCATTCATGTAAACACTATTCAGACTAGAGCTGGCATTCTGCTAAACCTAATTGTACGATTCAGTGCAAATTTGGGAGAAAGATGGCACCTCATTTGGGATTGTGAAGGCTTGTTTGCACCACCCTAGACAGAGAGAGCGTACAAAAAAACATTTCCCATGACTGGAATATCCTTAGGTCTTTCTGGAGATTTATGTTTATGTTGAAGTTTCTTGACTGAAAGTGTAAACCTTTTAAAAAATTAAAATTACACCTCATTAATCTTACAAGATTAAGAAAAAGTTTAGTAAAATGAAAAAAGGAGAAAAAATCAGTTAAGGGAAAAACCTTGGTGCTAATACAGAGTTCAAAGAAAGGTCAGGAATGCGATTGAGGGGTCAGTGAAAACCACAGGCCGTGAGAAGTTGGATGAATAAACTGGTTTTCATTTAGCTTTTTGCAATTTGGAACACACCATTAGCCAAGCCCACCAGAGGATGAAAAAGGTTATAGTCTATCACCAGATTGGAGAAGGCTGCCTTGTTTGATTTCTGGTGGGAAGAAAGGCCGAGACACACTCAGATTCAAGATTGTCAGTTACATCTTGGGGTGCAGAATTGTCTAAGTGAATCTGCCTGTGACCTTGGACAGGAAAGGAACAACTGTACCAGGAGATAAAGGCTAATCAGACCACTGACCAGTTATAACAACCTGAAATGTATTAAGAATCATATTTTTAATGCTCAACAGCTAAACAACTAAAACAATTTATTTTGTGAGTATCCCATCTTCATTATTAGCAAATTCTCCCCCCACCAAAAAAAATTAAACATGTTTTCAAAGTGCAGCACACATATCAGTCATTATAATGTTAAGTTTGTGAGCACAGAGGTTTAACTTGACTTTAGAATTTAGCATTCTAATATGACTTATAAGGCTAAAAGGCAGACCACAGAGATTTCAGATAGCAGAAGAGCGGTCTGAACAGGATGTTCTGGGGTAGGAGCTTTGATGCTTTTAACAGGTTTTTTCCATATTACAAATAAGTTTCAGCATGGGGTAAGCCAAAGCTTATGGAATGATGCTACTATCTGAACGAGAAACAATCTTGATGAAGATGCCATCCCGTGGTCCTAGTGTACTGTGAGATTTGACCTGCAAAGGGATCTGGGCAGAGGGTGAAGAAAGAGAATGCAAAGCAAGTTAGGAAGCATCAATAATGTAGGAAAGTGAACACTCTACCCTACACCTCCCAGGCTTCATATCTGTGTGAGTTGGGAGGGAGCTAGAATAGCAGACATGAAACTAGGACTAGAGAGGCCCAGGTTCAAGCTGATTCTTCAGGGAAAAAATAAAGGGAGTCCTATACATGTTGCCCAGAGCTCCTGGAGAAAATGTGAGATATAAATCTAACAAATGAACCTGAAATGCTTTGCAGGTTTCTCGGGGGGTTCTCCAGTCAGATCAACCATGGTAGACAATCTAGCTGACAACCAATCCTTCATTCCAGTGTGCTGCAGGGTTTGTTTTAGGAATATACTGGGGCAGGGTTTCTCAACCTTGGCAACTTTAAGACATGTGGACTTCAACTCCCAGAATACCTCAGCTACCTGGCTGGGGTATTCTGGGAGTTGAAGTCCACATGTCTTAAAGTTGCCAAGGTTGAGATGGGACAATGTTAAGCAGGTCTCAGGCTTGCAGTATCTATTTTATTTTTCAAAAGAAGCCTATGATCCACCAAGGGAGCCTGAGATATACCCTTCAGAGCAACCTACATGACATCTTATATGTTGAGCACATGGTGCTTAAACACAGTCTAGAGTAAATGAAGAGTGGCCCAACTGAGATTCTGAGCTTAATTCCATGTCCTCCTCTTGGAGTGAAAAACAACCAATCTGTACCAGTAGATTGTAAAAAACTACCATTTTATGGAGTACATATATGAATTTTTCAAAATAAGGGACAAGAGGACAAAAGATTAAACACCTCATCATACTCATGGTGATTCCGAAGGGGATTTGGTCAACCTGCACTTACTTTGTTTTCAATAATATAGTTCCTGAAGCCTCCAAGATTACATCACAAAATTTGACGGCAAATCACCAGTTTATGGTGGCGTGAGGCTTTTTTCCCCTTTTGCTTATTCTTGAAGTTAAAAATACTGAAATAAGTTTGTTAACTTACAGGCTTAACACATCCATTTTGCTAAACATACCCCAAGCTCCCCCCAAATCCCCCCCCCAAAGCCAAAGATTGCCACTATGCCCCTTTTAGTGATACCAAGTTGTAAACCTCAAACCTAGGAGGCTGAAAAAAGGGGCAGAATTTAATGGCAAAAAGATTAACCATCCATACAATGCATTTTTTTTTTAAAGGAGGAGCAGTTCCATGCCATCTATTTCACAAATGGTGTAGTTTGCCCCTTAGAATTAACAATGTCCGAGACCAGGTATTGGCTTCATTTCAAAGAATGATCTAGGTGGGGGAAAGTGTGTGGGGAGTCATTGGTTGGGTTCACACAAGAAATTAGACTGGGCTTCAGAGGACTGAGATCATTTAGGGGGGAGATCATTTAGGGGGGCACAAACCTGGGTCTCGGGGCAGGTTTTGAACATGAACCTCTGCAAAATTCTTAGAAATGCAATTTTTATTGTCATCAAACCCAACTTCATGCCAATGCAGCCACGAGGACCTGCCCCAAAGGGCAGATAAGCAAAAGGATGCTGCTGTTGCATAGCCTCAGATGTAAACCTGTGGGCAAGATTAAAACATTGGATGAGAAATGGCTTTCCATTTGCCTTTTCTAGTTTAAAATACTGCATAGGCACTAAATGACTTGTTTGATGATTAAGACATAGTAGTTCCATTCACACATTGTGCTCTGTGGGAGGGTACGCATTTTGCACTATGCCATAATTGGTTTAGTTTGTTTAGCATAACACATGGACCCTGCCATATAAACTCTTTCTTTTATGAGCATAACTTCCCCCCTTTTTTCTTTTTGTTATTATCTGTACAATAAATAATATTGTGATTTGATTGGCCTGAACAAAGAAATACTAGCAGTCCATGTACCTCTCAGGAATAAACTTTTCAGGTTCTGGCCAGAACTTTGGATTGTGATGGAGGTGTCCAACAGCAATTTCTATGATAGCCCCAGCAGGGACATGTTGCTGCAGCACTAAACAGTCTTTTGCTGCTTCCCGGGTGAACCTACAAGAGCAAAGAGTGTGTATTCCAGAAATAAGAAAACAAAAACATGAGAATGAAGTACTTTAAGAAGCCTTCATTTGTAAGCCATTTCAGAACCAGGCTGCTGTGTAAGTAGGAAAAGTATTACTAGAATAATTGCAAAGATAATCATTAGACAGCAAGAGGGGAGCTGATGAAATTGAATATTTTGCTAGTGCTTAAAAGCTAGTCCTTGGCTTCTAGTTTGTTTCTAGGAACAACTGATACTTGTTTTAACTAGGACTGAGAGAAGTAGTCCCACATAACAACTTATGTCTCAAAATGGGAAAGGTATGTATTTATTCATTCATCTGGTTATATGCCACCCAATCATGAAGGCTCTAGGCAGCTAACAATCTCATCCTAAATTAAAGCATCCAGAAACAAGGGAGGAGGAGGAGGAGGAGGAGGAGGAGGAGGAAGAGAGACTTGCTCTATAAATATTCAGTATTCAGTGAGATAGCCATCAGCCTGTCCACCAGCTGATGGCTATTAAGTTTTTCTGCCCAGAATGCAGGTAAAGTTATGCTATATGATGACATGACTCACTTGGGCATTTACATCATGACTCAGCCTTGTTGGGGTACACTATGATAGGGGAAAACATCTAAAAAGATTCAGTGTTGTGCATGAATTCCCTTCATTTGACCACCACATTGCTGAATTTTTGCAAAGCAATCCTTATTTTGCTTTGTCTGAATTCAGCAGCCAAAGTGGAGTGCCATTTTTGTTTCAGCTTTATAAAGCCTGTGAGCTACCTGGGAGAAGGAAATCTGAAATATTTCCTTCTCCTACATGCTGAGTCCATTTTTGCTCCTTCCATCTGAAGTCATATTGCATGGTTCCAACACCATTATTCTTTATTGCCAAGTTAAAATGTTTTCCAGTATTTGTCTCTTTTATTCTTAACTGCTGCTTTTGATTACCCACAATAATCCTCTGACAATTTTATTTCCTGATTTTTTTTAAAGCAGCTTTGCATTTTGAAAGTTTATCTTTGCATTGTTTTAAAATAAAAAAAGGAAACAGTTTGAAATTTCTGATGGAAAGAGGGAAGGTATGGTTGAAAACAAAACCAGCTCTCGCCTGATTTAAAAGTACTGGACTCAGTTTGATTTCAAATGCTAGAAAGGCTATTGAGAATATGCTTATATTCTTTATAATTGACTTTATATTGACATAAAGGTGCAAATACTGTACAGACCCAACACGTTATTGTCTTCTGGGGTAAGCAATATTATGCAAAGCACACAAAAAGAGTAGAAAGTATTAAGCAAGGAAAAGTACAAGATAAGCACACAGAAATCTAATTCAAACTAGTTTGTGCTAATTCATTTACCATACCAGTCTATTCATTCAACCATACATGATTCCATCAAGTTCTAATATACATTTATACATTTCCTTTCATTCTTTAAAGGTCTCGCTTTCTCTTTCTGAAAAGAAGTCCTAATTTATTCTCTCTATAACCAAATCATTTCAACATCTTTCCTTCAACCTGGATTCATTTCTGGATTCAGTCTGTATTAGTTCAAACACTATTAATTCTTCGACCCATCTCTTCTTGCCTCTTCAATATCCCACTGCCACAACGTTCAACTTGTTTTTAGTAGTTCCTCCCAACAGATCCAGCTCTAACAACATGGGCAGAATCATGTTCCTAAGCATGTGCATTTTTGTTTCTTTTGATAATCATTCCTGTCAATAGGCCATGTACAATCTACTCTCTTTCTGCCAGCATTTGCACATCTTAAGATATATCTATCCATTTTCCCATCTATCAAAGTGGAATAATATATTTTTAATTTTAATTTTTTGTTGTACAATATTTGTTGGCAAATGTTGAAGGAAAAGTCAGCTGCATAACCTTGCACAGTAATCTTCATTATCATGTGAACAACTACAGGTAGTTCTCACTTACTGATGGTAACTGGGACCAGCAACTCCAACGCTAAACAACACAGTTGTAAAGTGCAATGTTATACGATCACACTAACTTATGACAGCAGTTGCAGCAGTCTGGTTGCCATAGTGAAGTGACTCCTGCATGGTCACTAGGCATAATGTCACATGATCGCCATTTGCAACCTCTTGGCAGTTTCCCCATTGTCTTTGCTCATTGGAAGCCAGCAGTGAAGGTTGCAAATGGCAATCATGTGACCACGGGATGCTGCACATCATAATTGTGAGCCAGTTGCTGAGTGCCTGAATCGTGATCACGTGACTGCAGGAATGTCATAATGGCCGCAACTACACGGATCCATCATAAGTACCCCTCATTCAGGCCTGTTGTGACTTTGAATGGTTGCTGAACAAGTGGATGTTAAATGAGGACTACCTGTATAACCTTGTAAGCTTGCTTATGGAGTTCTGGGCACTGTGGGTTTTGGAATGTTTAGTTCATCCTCTCTGTATGGTGCACTGATTTTGGGGATCTCTGTTCAAATGCCTTCTTAATTTCTCTTTGCTTGCTCAGCATCTCTTAGATCTAGGCTTGTCGTGAAATGAGCCAGTTTCTCTGATTTTTTTCATCCAGTTGTTAATTAAATTTCTGCAGTGAGCCTCCTCCTTATAATGGGAAGTGAATTTTCTTCTTACTGCTGTTTGTGACTTGAATTCAGCTAACCAGCAAATGCAGTTGACTTTTTTCCCCCCAACATTTGCCATTTTTCAAACAGAGGGACTGAAACAAAAAATTAAAAGTGTATTATTCCAAATTCACAAAACTAAGTAAATGTAAAATAAATTTGAATCATTAAACTTTGAAATGATTTTTTTTGGTTAAGTTTGTAGCATTTATACTTCTGAAGTTATGAAAGCTTAAAACTGCACTAAGAATTTTGGAGCATCCTGTATTGCACCTAGGACTGATTCAAGATCCAGAGAAAGCCTGGCAACTGAGCAACTATCCAAACTCCTTACAGATTGAGAGAAGAGTCACATTCATAGTCTGGAATGGAGTGAATCACCTACATAAGAAAGAAAAGATGCTTCAGAAGCCACCCGGTCTCCTATCTTACTAACCTGAATGCCGGAGGATACATGCGCAGAGTCTCTGCTATCACCATATCAAGATATGGGAGTTCCTGTATATTTTCATAATTTGGAATGTCCTGTGGGAATGGGGAGGAAAAGTGGTTATTATTTTAACAAAATATTTATATTTTACCTGTTTCTTAGCATCACAATGGCCACCAGAAACACATCATGAAAGCATGAGGTACCAACCAAACAGCAGAGAATCAAAATAATTGAACAAAAATGCTAACAGCAAAAAAGAAAGATGAGTAAGCAAATGATATTTCTTGATGAAAGACTGCACCTAGGTTTTACAGTATTTTTACATAGGGATCTGAAAAGATCTATAAGGAAGGTTGACTTTGAAGATTACCTGAAAATTTAGTCCATAGACAATGTGGCAGCCCACATGCTGGCAAAAGAGCATTGTTTCAGCAGTGGGACATCTGTATGGTAGGTCCTGCATTGGTGGTTGGAATGTTTCCAAGTACAATTCAGAATGCTGGTTTGGATGTCTCATGCTCTCTAGGGCTAGGGTGCAGCTGTACAGAATCATGTTCCCTAAAGAGAACCTGCATGTTCTGTGTGGCTAGCCAGGAAAGGTATCCCAGAAGCTGGCCTGTGACAGTCACAGCTTACCTTCCACTCCCACCCTCCAACCCCCCATGGCCCTGCACTTTTAGTGTTCAGGAAAGCCAAAGGCTCAGGGAAGGGCTTTCCCCAGGGAAGGGTTCAGAAAAGTCAAGATGATGGCCACAAATGTGCAATTAAAGCCCTCTCCCTTTTTATGCATGTCCCAATGCAGGGTGGAGTTTTGATCACATGGTTATGGCCACCCTCTTGAGTTCTTTCTTATATCCCCACCCTCCCTGCAGACACTGCTGGTTTTAATTATGGTTTTGTTGTGCTGTTTTAAAATGTGGTTTTGTGATATTACATTTTTATGTGAGCTGTCCTGGGTTTGGGTAAATTGGGTGGGAAGGGAAGGGAAGGGAAGGGAAGGGAAGGGAAGGGAAGGGAAGGGAAGGGAAGGGAAGGGAAGGGAAGGGAAGGGAAGGGAAGGGAAGGGAAGGGAAGGGAAGGGAAGGGAAGGGAGTCAACTACAGTAGATTTGTCTGGATAGTCCAGCTAGGTGAGAATGCTTGGAAATGGTATCTGACAGTGCCATATATTTGACAGTGCCAAATGAAGAAAAGTTGCTGTTGGGCAAAAGTTTCCATTGCCTAGGACAAGATTACACA
Source organism: Python bivittatus (assembly GCF_059951505.1). Taxonomy (NCBI): domain Eukaryota; kingdom Metazoa; phylum Chordata; class Lepidosauria; order Squamata; family Pythonidae; genus Python; species Python bivittatus. The sequence goes on from NW_028277058.1 coordinate 43,797,612, forward strand.
CACAGAATGGTGCTTTCTCTGCTGCCTAAAATGCATTTATTTTTTACAATCTTCCAAAAAAGATCAGTGTGCTAATATATGTCAGACTCCTAGTAGTCATGCTTTCTCATTCTATCCTAGGTTTCAGGGTAGTTGTGAGGACAAAATGGAACAATTTCCACTATTGTCATGACTGCAACTCAGCTTGCTGGAGAAAGGCTGGGTTGCAAATGTGATGAAAAGCCTATTTCCAACATCCACGAATCACAGTGGATTGGATCCAGACTCTGCCCATCATAGATACAAGGTTTTTTTCCCCTTTGCTTCTAACACAGTGTAGGAATCCTGCTGACAAGAAATGGGATTGTTCCCTTTCATTCACTTGCTGTCCCCTAATGCATAGCCCCCAACCTTCTGGGAGTAGCAAAGAAAACTGGGCATTGACAAACATCATATCTGCTGGCAGAAGTATCTTGATCTGGTTATTCCTCAAGGCACATTCCCATAGGAAGAAAAAGAATATGAATCCAATCTATTGATCTTATACTGAATAGCATCTTTGGATACAGAATTAATACTATTTTACATTTCCTCTTTGGGTTTTAAATTGAACAAAAAAAGCAGTTGGCATCTTCCAGCCCTCCCTTCCAAAATGCCACCAAGTTTTTCCAGGTTTTCTTACTAATCTATTATCTGCCCACCCTTGCCACTGAGAATGGTCAGAAGGCAATAAGGAAGGAAGGCACAAAATATTACTCTGACGTGCCAGGTGAGGGCAGCAAAACTATACATGCCAATTATGCGAATCAAGCAGAACACTTACAACGCCTGAACATTCACTTCTAATAAAGCACTACGAGATACTTTATGTTAACATTTCATATTAATTTTAAGGAACCTTCCTTAACAAGGTGTCTGTTGGTTGTGTTAGAATATAATTCCCACAATTCTTACCCCATTATGATTACTGGCCATGTCCTTCAGAGATTATGGGAACGGAAGCCTAGTACAGGCCAAGCAATTGGAAGAACTGAACTTGGGTCTGTGTGTCTTAACAAGCATGTAAGGACTGGAATGAGGTCACGGTCAAAACTACATTTCATTTCATTGCATTTACATTCAATTAAAATCAATGTATGATAATTATTTATCTTGTTCTTATTGCTCTTCCTGAAATGCATCACTATCTACTCCAGGGTCAGCAAACATGCCAGCTACATGTCCTGATCACACAGATCAAAGTTTACTAAAAGACTACACAAAAATAGGCACAGATGTCTGACCTTCCTCAGTTTCTAGGGTCAGGATAAGCTTCCAGCTAAACTAGATCCATCTCAATTTCCTACCAGGTCAAGAGAGGTCAGGGAAACCTGATAATGTTAGACAGGTTTGGAGACACTCAGCTGCACACATTTGCTATTACCTTACTGATAAATGTAAAGACAGAATCTGGGTGGGTTTTAAACTGAATCTCTTCTAGAGCTGTTACCTGAAGCAGGTTCTGTGCTTACGGAGATTGTGGGGAGACCACATGAGATCCCTGGTGTCCATTCAAAACTGGAGGTGCAATGCCCAGCCTGGATTTTATTACATATACCCAATCAGTGTGAAAAGTGAAGGCCTGAAAATCATTTGAACATGGAGTTTGTGACAAAGGTATGTTTGAATAGCCAGAAAAAGCAACTAATACTGTCTTTCTGAAATTATACAACCCAAGAGGATTGTTGCATGTTTGATTTCTCTCCCATTTCATAAATTTCCTACTTACAAAAAGGTAGTAAGTCAGGAAGAAGGATTCTAAGCTAGTTTTTTCCCTGATGTGCCACTTTCCTTTATGGAAAGAGGATTCTTTGGGGGTTTTGTTTGGTCTTCTTTAATGCAAGGAGGCATTCATGCTTGAAACTTTTCCACCTACATTCTGAAGTATTAGTCCCAAAAGGACTATATGTGTGTATGTGTAGAAATCATATCAAAGCTTGATACAAAATTATAAAGAAGCCCCAGCCGTACATTTTTCAAGAGTGAAAGATTCCAGTGACAAAGCTTGGGCAAGCAAAAATTATCACTAAACACTGCTACATTTGGTCATCCTTATTTGAATCTCTGAATTTCTGAAATTGCAATCTTATGGTCTCTCAAAAGCTGTATCAGGACCACAAGATATCAATTCTTAATAAAACAAACAGGACCAATTTGATGCAGCAGGGTGGGCATGCTACGGGTCCCATCAGCTAAGGAATGTCAGCTGGCTGGGACTAGGAGGCGTGCCTTCTCTGCTGTAGCCCCTGCCCTCTGGAACATCCTCCCTCTAGAGATTAGGATGTCCCTGACCCTTCTGGCCTTTCATAAGGCCTTGAAGCCCTGGTTATGTGCCTGGGCCTGTGACCCCGAGTGTGTTAAGGGCCCTGTTGCCTGCTATATTGATACTTAAGGTTATAATTTTGTCAGCTGCTATATATATCAACCAGACATCATGGTAGTAGACAAGGACTAGACATTGTGGTAGGAAACAAGGACCAAAAGACAGTGGTGGTGATAGATGTAGCAATACCAAGTGACAGCAACATCAGGAAGGAGGAGTATGAGAAGCTGGAGAAGTACCAGGGCCTGAAGGAGGAACTAGATAGGATGTGGAAAGTGGTCCCAGTGGTAGTAGGGGCACTTGGGGTTGTGACTCCTAAGCTGGGAGAGTGGCTCCAACATATCCCAGGAGCAACATCAGAGCTCTCTGTCCAGAAGAGTGCAGTGCTAGGAACAGCTAAGATACTGCGCAGAACCCTCAAACTCCCAGGCCTCTGGTAGAAGACCCGAGATTGAGGAAGACACGTACCACCCATAGGGGTGACAGGAGATTGTGTGTCTGTGTGTTTGATGTTTGTAATGGTTTTAACTCTTTTTATGATTGTTTGCTGCCCAGAGTCACTTGTCTGAGATGAGCAGCTGCAGAAATTGAATTGAATAAAAATAAATAATAAATTAATTAATAAATATCATGGATTTCCTTTTTGAGGGACTGAAGAGAGCAAATCATGATATTTTCCTATTGTCTTTCTTCTACCTTCAGCGCTTCTGCAGCAGTCAAAGAGAAAGGGGTGGGACATTTTGATTTGCAAAATTTCAAAATCCCTTTGCTTCCTGACACCCCTTCAAGAAAGGAGTGAACTTTAGGGCTATACAGTAGTCTAGATTCAAAGGGGAAAAGGTGATTCAAAGGGCCTGTGGATGCACATCGCACCTATCGCTGTCAGCACCTCCTTAAATCAAATGGGTCTTTTCTTAGTCTCGGATGACCGAGGGAAAGATACCTCTTCTTTAAGGAGCTGCTGACAAGTGTTACATGAGCATGAACCATGCTCTGAATCACCTCTTCCCTTTCAAATCCAGATCACTGCACAGCTGTGGCAAAAATGTGTCAATCCTAGTGAAAACCTGTCAACCCTAGTGTTATTCTCCTTCCACTTGCTTCCCCCCAAACACTGGCCTGAGTCTGACAATAATAAACCTAATTAAACAGGCAGTAGCTTAATTATAATGTCCTTTCAGTTCACTTGGGCAAAACACAGGGCATTTTGGCCACTGTCATATTGATTGGCTGTCCTGTACCATTATCAAGTGCAAAAAGACCTGCATTTTTAAAGCACATTCATCTATTCAGTGGTCCTCAACAAAGCGGGGGGGGGGGGGCCTTAATTTTACTGGCCAGGAGTTTTTATTTGTAGACTAATAATCAGATTTAGGGATCTCAAAATAGAAGCTTTAAATACTAGGGTTAGAAGAATATTTCCCCTATTAGCATCCACATCAGCTTTGACCATCTTTCATATTAATGAAAATGAACTGCAACATGAGTTAATAGTGTGCTTCAGCAAATATTCCCCATGACCTACATCAGGGAATGTTGAGACAGAGATAGGACTGTTCAGGTTGAAATAAATAGACCAAGTTAGCCATGGCAAATTAAAGTCCTACATACACTGGATAAAGCTTTGGGATCTAATTCATAATAACCCAACAGCAAAACCATTAAAATGCTTCACTTTTTCTTTTCTTTTTCAGCTTAAGATTATCAAGTCAAACTGGGAATTCTCAGCACAATCTGGAAAGCATGAATGGAGAAGGCTTATAGGATGATTAAGTCCATAAACAGCAATCAAAATCAAGTTGGTCCATGGGGGAAAATGCCCATAAATGGGTGATTTGTTTAGAGATGGATCATTTATTAGAAGCAACTGAAATAAGCCTACACCCACATACATGGGTATAGGCCCTATTTAATCAGTGCTTTATTTTATTTGTAATTTATTCTTCCCTTCCAAATATCCCAGATTCTAGTGCTCATAGGAGTTTCAAATACACACACACATATTCACAGGGTATCTGTCAAGTATTAAACGGTGGTATATTCAGGGTTTTTGGGGGAAGTCATCCTTACTTCAGATCAAAAAGTGCTTACAGTCCTCTCTCTCTCTACACAAAAAAGTACTTTTTTTTTTTAAGTCATTTTGTACTTTCTGTAGTTGATTTTAAGTTGGTCTAACATGCTCCCAAATTATACGTGGGTAAGAACCCACCCAATTCAAACTCTAAATGGCAAAGTTTCCAAGGGGAAAAAAGGCAAAGAGAGGATATGAATTTCTTTTAAAAAATCCAGCTTATCATCCTAATGGAAAATGACATAAAAGTGAAGCCAAAGGGGTCCAAAGAGTATCACAGCAGTTAAGCACCACACAATTTTTGCATTACTGTTCTGCCTGAGATATAATCTTACTAGCCATGAAAATATCCAGAAATAGTTATTGCAGGTATGTTACCATAAAGAATCTTCAATCCTCCTGCCTCTTTCTTCCTTGTTTCCACCACCCTCCTGCACATCTCAGCAGACATTTGTGGTATCACTTAGAAGTCAGATGGTAAATTTAAATCATTTCTTCTCCAGCTGGCATTTGCAGCGTGGAGGTGACAATGCTTTAAATTAAGGTCTGTAGATATAAAAGGCCCATGTGTTTAGTTTAATCAAATGTTCATTTCCTCAAGTTTGTATTTATATTAAAAGACATCAGCAGCAGGGTGAATTTTCATACGCCGCCCTCCCCCCCACCAACAAAGATGATCATGTGGATCTTGAACAGAGCTCCTTTTCAATCCCTTTTCATCTACCAGACTTTGTATGCCAAGCAGGCAGCAGCAAGGAAAAAGATTTCCCATTACATCTGTGCAGAATGCAGGAACGGATAACCTATCGGGGGTGTCTGGTTTTGAAGGAGAATTGAAGGTGTATCTATATTTAAAAACTCTTAAAAGACCAATCATACATGCATTTGGATTGACAAAAAAATGTGCAGTGTAAGATATCAAGGACCCAGTCAATGCCGTAACCTTCCTGTTCTCTCCGGGCAATGCAAAGGTAGATGATGCTAATTGTGGGCACACGGTAGACAGCACTGCTGTAGAGGATCTTTGACCAACCGGGTGCCCTCCTGAGACTCTAAGACTACACTTTCTAGAATTTCCAGTTAGCGAGGCTGGAAGTTGTGGTCTTAATATGTGAAGACACCAAGGTAGGAAACTTCCTATACAGGATGTAAATTACACACACACACACACACACACACACACACACACACACACATTAAAAACAAGCCAGTTGAGGCTTCAGATTCTTCACCCTTCATTGGATAGAAAAACCTTTCTGCAAGTCTGTGTTAAAAAGCCTGCCAGTTACATTTCTTCAGTTATTTGCATGGAGTCTGAAGAAATCATGAGTTTTCAATAACAATAATTTGTTTGTGATCTTTCCTACAAGTTTTTTCAACAGCCAAGTCAAATTTGCTGGAACAGCTCAAACACCTGATACATACTTAAAATGGGATTGTGAGTCATAGTCACCACTGCAGAGCAGATCTGCCTGTCAGAGAATTTGGTTATACTTTCTGTAGGTACGTTGACTATTGTCCAGATCAAATCACAGCATCTCTTAAGAAATGGGTTTGTCACAGCTACATGTTACAATAGACTCTCTATTCTATTTAGCATATGCTATTCCAGGGAACCTAGAAATCTTTCTTCCTCAAGAGTCCAGAATCTGTTTATTTTAATTATTTAGTTTACTTTATATAACTAAATTTGTTTTGTTTTGTTAGGCAGCTAACAAAACCCAAAACACAATTAAAACTTTGTAAACATAAACGATTGATAATAAAATCTTAATAATGAAAAGACTGATAAAGGAAATGCATCTTCATAGATTTCCTGAACACTGAGAGATGCAATTCTTCAGCCAATGCAGGAGAAGCCCCTCTCCTGCCTGTGAGAAAGAAGGCTGCTGGCAGTAGGAACATCTTCAAAAGGACCTCACCTGCAGATTCAGAAGAAAAGGATGTCTGTTGGATAGTCAGACTATTAGCCTTTTTGGGCTTTAAAGGTCAATGTTCTTTGTAAAAACTACCGTCCAGTTCAGATTGTTCAGTGCTGATTTTGTATAATCTCTGTATCCTGGATTGGCTAGTAGCCTAGTTATATTTGGTGCCACTTCCAACTTCGAGCATTTTTTTAGAGTGTATTGCAATGCACGGGGTGGAATGCAAACAAGGCATGGATCATCACTGCCAAATCCCACTGGATCTGGGAGGTTTGCAGCTGATGCCAGGCATCACTGTGCAAAAGTGATCATCATCACAGCTGCTACCAGCAATTCCAATAACTGAAGCTCAAGGAGCACATCCAGACTGCTGACCTGATATTTCAAAACAGGGTGAGAGGAAACATTAACAAGAGAACAAATTATTATTACAAATGTAAATGAACATTTCCCTCATCTTTCTGCCAAGCAAGTAGGGGGCAACAAAGACACCCCACGATCCTGTTCTAGCCATCTGGTTTAGGAACTATGGCTCAACGAAGCAAGAACAAACAATTGAGCAATCTATGGTCCTTTGGCAGTCTGGTACAATCCAGAAAATGACCTCTGTATATCGACTCCTCTGTTTGCTGCAATGGTGGATTGTGGGCCCTGTGCTGCCTTCCAGAGTTTCTCACTGCAAATATGCGATGAATACCATCAACATGCCTATAGTTGGGCTTCTCAGCTTGAGTCAGAGCTGTCACATTTCAACACTGGATCTTGCAGTTTAGCTAGCATGTACTGAATTTGGAAAACTTTGTATTAATTTGGGAGAAAGATGTTGCATGACAGAACAGACATACCCATGTCACATTTTTGGGTGTCAAAATTATTTTTCGCAGGATGTAGGAAAATCTGTATATCAAAATGAATGTCTCAATCAAATGTTGGGTGAGCCATGCCAGTATAGGAGGTGATTCTAACTTTTGGTTCACCACAGAAACTATGGTTAGATGAGCTTGTAATTGAAAAACTAATCCTGAATACTAGATTTATCTCCGCCAAGATTTAGCTGTGCTGACACAACCATCATGGCTTTGCTCAAAACTTGAAAGATGGTTTTTATTTATTTTGACAACAGGACAATTGTTTCACAATCTTCCATTTTTACATCTTCAAAATATTTTATAATGCCACTTTACCTTTATTTGTTAACTTTAGTCTGAAATGCTCAAATGCATTTCATAGAGACGTGCATCATTTACATAGGATCCATTCTCCTACTATTACGTACAATAAAGTACATATTATCACAGTCCAGGAGAAAACAGAATTAATACATCAAGTGTTTAACACTTAGGAAACCAACTTTACAATCACAAGGACTGAAAGTGAAGCAAAACATTTGAAGCATCTGGCTTGAGTGTGACCCCGATGGTTTCAGGAATCACATTTCTGACTTTGTAGATTGAAGTATCTGAAAAAAATCCCCTAGACTTATATTTTCATCTCCAACTTGCTTGCTTAGTGGCATGTATCAAGCATTACTTCCTCTCATCTCCCCCCGCCCAATAAACAAGAGAGTGTTCTCTCTTTCTTAATTCCATCCGACAGAAATTTAAGAGGTGATTGTTCCCATTCACACCTCTTGCATCACCTCAATAGACTGCTGCCAAGTGTTAATGGCAGTATTCCTCTGTGTACTCAATGAAGTGCCTATGTTTCAAATGCATTGTAAATCTGTCCTCTCACCCCCGCCCAATGCTGAGATGAGATTGGCTCATCCTTGATCTTTTTTGTCAGCCTTCCTCTTAAAAAAAAAAAAATCTGGGAAAAGATGAAAGCATTAAATTATGATTTAACTTGGGCAAGTGAAAGGCTGAATACTATATTTGTCTACTTTAAGGATAACAGATCATTACTTTGAACTGTTTTATTACTGTATGGCACAACTACGAGCAGAAGGAACAAACTACAAAAGATTGTTTTGGAGACTAATAAATGTATCAGAGCATAAGCTTTCATGCACTGCTATCAACTGCATCATATACATATAATATTTCCTTAAGAGTATTAATTACATCTATATATTTACATGCCTGTTTCTATGTCTAGCCCTGATTGGGGAAGTTAGGAATATCTATTTCTAGATTTAGAATCTTATGAACAGTTATTATGGAGTAAGCGCCATTAGACACAATATGATATATTTCTGAGTAATCAGGAAAAAAAGTTGGAATATAAATGTGACTTGTTGGTGTTGTGAATGTATATAATGGTTGGTGAGCTTTTACAAGCCTGCAGATTGCATTGCAATTCAGTCTTCTCCCCATCACTTCTTATCTCTATTTTTATCCTGTCTTTCAGACAGCACTGTCTAGATTACCAAAACAGATTGACTATATTTATTGGTTTCTATAAATCAAGCCAGTTAAAGACCAATATATGCATTTTCACAATATACTAAGTTTGGTTAGTGTAAAACCTGGCTTGGTTTTCTTGTAATTTACCATGCTGTATGAACCCAGCCTGCTTGGCTATTTCTGTTTCAGGGTACTGATACATCGTGCAAATTCAGAAAATTGGCTAACATCATATCCAAATCAAGCAAATTGCACAAACCCAGCCACTGAGGATAATGAACTAGTTTTATCTCTCATCCTAGCCTAGGTCAGAGGGTTGTCGTGAAGATAAAATGGGAAAAGAGAACTGTGTCTACAGCCCTGACTTCCTTTTCATATTCATCATTAACTTTCATAGAGTACTAGTCACATGATGTATCTCAGCGTAAATAAATATTCCTAGCCATGTTAATACCTATGATCCTCAGAAGAAAACATGAATTTAGCAAGCCCCTTTGTGATTGAGTTGTGACCTGATAGCTTTCCGCATATGCCACAGGGCTCCTGGAGTATTTCCAGTGATTGTAGGCATATTAAATGTTAATAATAAATAGTTTTTCTTCTGAACATCATCACCTCATTCTGCTCATGGTGATTGAGGAAGACACCAGCAGATTGGTCATACACATGACTCTCATACTGAACCTTTTCAGGCTCTCACTGCACAAAATATGACTTGACGCAAGGTCATAAGAGCCATGATTTGAGCCCACCCTACTGGAGCATCCTCCTTCACTTCTTTTACTCTATTTCAAGCCCCACAGGACAGCCTGCCCATCTGTTTATGATTTTCCCTGAACAATGCCTTATTTCTGATTGCACAGATAAACATACTTGGTTATTTCGCGGGCAGCTGGTTAGCTCTAATTACACTGTTACTACATCAGAGCCATGGAAACCTTTGCCACCCTAGGAGAAGAAAAGAGGTGTCTAATAAGAGCTATGCAAGAAACATTATTCTGATTTTGTTTACCCTACCTGTCCTGTGGCCTTTAATCCTGCTGATCACAATAAAGTAGTTTCAGATTGAATGAAAAGGAAATAATGAAAATGTCATAATCCCCTATACCAAAGGAGAAAAAGCTGGCAATGGAAAATTCACGAAGCTTACAAAACACAGAAAAAGAGAGAAGATTTTTTAGTCATCCAACTATTCTGAGATTGAACTATTTTGGTGGAACTCTATCTTTCTCTACTTTTCATAAATTCATCATGAGTCCAGGGATGTTCCTGGAGTAGTTGATTCCTGAAAAATAATGGCTGATGAAGGCTTTTAGGAAGGGAGTAAAAAAAGAAACTTGAATATACTCAGTGGAACTGACAAAAATACTACTGGAAAATATTACCATTCTAGAACCTATAAAATGATTACAACTATCCTTTCAAAGGTTAGCATTTTCTTTACATTCATGGTAGTTCTAACAGTTCAACACATGTTTTGCTTGTGCAGACAGAGCAAAACAGTGGAGGAGTATGTGATTTGTACAGAATGTATTTTGTAGACTTGCATGTTCATGCTGGAACTTCCTATTCCAAGTAACCTTAAGGCAACTGTACAGAGTTATCTTAACTGAAAGATTCCATGTCTTGCACTCCCTCTTCAAAATAATTATAGTCTCTTTGAGTTCTATGGAAGAAGAAAGGTAGAATATAAGTAAAATCAATCTTGATCAGCCAACAGATTCCATATTTATTCCTTATTAGGTTTTTATACTCTGTATGTATATTTTCCTGTGGATGACTATGTAAGATGAATGAATGAATGAATGAATGAATGAATGAATGAATGAATGAATGAATGAGAATGAACGAACGAACGAATGAAGCCAGAATCCTAAATCAGAAGAAAGGAATACTCCAATAAATCCTCCTCCTTTCTGGCTTGATACATAAATAGTACAGATCATACTGATGATGAGTAAATAAATTCTTTAGTGCTGTGAACATGAGGAAAAAACCCAATGGGTTTTTCTTTTTCTCTAAAGAACACACAGCATAATCAATTTCTGCTTGTGTGGGATTCTACTGTAAAACATTGAACAGCATTTTTAGGTTTGTTTACAAGGATGTTAGGAAAAAAATGTGTATGACAGTGTAATAGAGTAACAAAGACACACACACACACACACACACACACACACACAGACACACCAATGTAGTATGTTCCAAGGCAGGGCATTAGTATTTGGAACACTACAACCTTTTAAAAAGGGATAATCTCTTATATTCAAAATGTAAAAGTGCTCTGTGAATACAAAAAGCTGGAGATACATTTGTTATCATAATGAATTCTGTTTCATACAAAAAAGGAAATAGGCAAGAGGTAAGAAAAATTTCTTGTTGTCATCCATTTAATTACTTTCTTTCTTATGTTTTTACTATTAACTGATGAGTGCTTCTTCCTTCCATACTAGCACAGTGATTACCATCTTCTATTACCTTTGTCCAATCATTATTATTGCAAGAAGAATGACACAACAACTAAAGTGGGAAGCAATTTCCATTGTTTGTATTTAAAAAAACCTTACTGCATTGAAGAGCCCTCGTTATCCCCTTATCTGAATTAATAATATTCACTAAATCCTAGAGATGGTCCTTGATTTATTATTTCTTTTGGAATGAACAGCAATGCAGTATTCCGGATCTCAGAGTGTGAATTTTTCATTTCCATCATCCATCTAGGGTTCTTGTTGAGAATGCTTTCCTGATCTATAATTTGATCACATGTATCTTTTTCCTAAAACATTTGGTTCAGTAGGAGCGGTGGGTGTCATGCTGGATGGAAAATTCAGAATTGAAAACCATATATCTGGAGGGTGCCCAGTTTGGGAAAGGTTAGTTTACAGTTGTTAAATGGTCTATCAATAGCTACGGGTATGAAAAAATAGAAACTCTATTTAAAAAAGATCTGTACTGAATTCCAATAATTTCTTTGTCCTGCAAGTATATAACTTAGTTGACATCTGGTTGGCCACAGTGATAAAAAGGATGGAGGACACAATGGATCTTTGGTCTAATCCCACACACATTTTCTTAGTTAGGAAAATCAATCACTTCAATTAAAGCACAGTGAGAAGCCCATGGAGGGTAATGGAGGCAACAGAAGAAGATCCATGTACATGTTATAGTTCCTACACTGCAGTGATTCAGAACATGGGAGGTGGTGTTTGAGGGGCAGAGGCCATAACTCCTTCTCCTGACTTCTGAAGGGCTTCAAAAGTCAGGAGAATTTATGGGATCGCAGAGGAGATAGAGCCATTTTTTGCTCATTTTTTGGTGTTTTGGGGTTTAAAGAATAGAATTAAGAATGGGAAGTCTCTGGGAGGCAAAATGCCTCCATTTCCTACCCTTAAAGCCTCCTCCCAAGCTCCCAGAAACCCTATCTTCATTTTTGGAAGAAAAATCCAAATGACAAAATTCTGCTATTTTGCCACCAAAAATCAGTGGTGGGAGCAAGCCTGCTCGCCCTTGTTTTAGATTTCTGGAATAGATGGATTCTGGTGGCAGAAAACCTTAAATGCTCAAGAACGTTTATCACATGGGATCTGAATTGCCTTCAAAATACTATAGGCCAATCATCTCCAACCTTTTCAAACCCAAGGTTCATCTTGAATAACCCCTTGCAACATGGGACCCCCTTTTACTTTTTAAACAGTACATTTTTGTGTTCCTGCTTTCGTTATATCTCAACCAGACCAACGCCAGGACAGCTGGAACCATTGTTAAGTTTAACCACAGAAGATGAGACTTTTATATGCCCTGCTTTTCTTGCCATGATGTACCAAGAAAGAGAAAATCTGAACCCTCTGAAATTTCCTATTACATTTATCAAAGACATAGGATTCCTTTCCTCCACTTTTGTATTTCTCTTTCAGGAAAAGGGGAAATGTTGCCAATGGGGATGCCCTTTTATCTACTTACAGTTATCTATTTTAGTAGGTAATGATCTACCTGGAGGCTCCAACTTAACATCTGAAGAATAACAGTATAGGTTAGCTTAGGTCATCTAACAGGGTTGGACTTTCATATCATCCAGCTGATGGCCATCCTGGCTGGGGAATTATAGAAGCTGAAGTCCAACATATTTCAAGGTTTCCAGATTGTGGAAGTCAACCATAAATAATTACTTTTTATGTGCCTTGGAAAATGTTGCATTTATGTATCCAGGATGGATTCTATCTTCAGCACAAGAGAAGCCCATACTATCTAAAGAGAGATTGCACATTTAAGAGAAACAGTTCATTCCAACTATAAGGTAATACTACACAATTTGGCTTAACTGATTTTATACCTACTACATTAATCAAAATTACTCTCTGGCCTTTTTTTATAATATAATTTTATTAAAGTTTTGAAAATTACAGTTAACATTTGTTTAAAAAATGTAATTCTCAGTAGTTTGTAATTAATAGGAATGTAATTATATAACTATATTACTATTGTATAAAACATCTTTAAAACAAATTTAACCTATTATATAAAAAGAGCTATATAGTGAGAAAAGAAAAGGGAAAAAAACCTCTATACTTCCTAAAATACCTAATGTAAAAAAGGAGGAAAAAGGCAGACCCCCAAGAAAATCAAAATAAAAACTTTTTAAAAAATCCCAACTAAACAAAATTTTAAAAACCCACACCTAAAGTATGTCTAATTTTAACTATATATAGAAAATACAATTAAAAGAAGTAAAAAAATATACCAGGGTATTAAAGTTATATAAATTCCTTCAATTTCAATATTAGAATGCAATTTTAAACAATGAACTAATCCTAGGCTGTGTGGAATCACATGGCCGGGCTTGCTATTCCTTTGGTATAAAGTTAATTCAAAGGTGATTAACCCAATTTTTAGATTCTGGGACACAAGGTTTTTTGCATGAGTACATAATCATCTAATTTTTTATTGGAATAAGCTTGATATATCTGAAGTTCTTTATAGATTGAAAGTGTCCAGGTTTCTGGAACATAGTTGAACAAAATATCAAGATCTTAACCTTAACTGCCTTCCAAGAACCTGGCTCACCACAGTGATTTTACTAACCAATATAGGATTACAAGAGGGCATGCCCATAGCCTCTTCAAATGTATTACATCCGCAGCGTAGAAAGAATGTGAGACAAGCCTTCTTAAACATTCTTTGAGGGGCCCAATAAAGCATCAGCGGAGGGGTTGGCTGAAATAGGTGAGTTTTTAGGTCATAGAAAACTTATCTAATAATCCTTAAAACCTGAAGCCATTCAATGGGTAACACACAATATTTCAATTCTCTCTTATCTTGTTGAGGTAAAGACCGTGATGTTTGTTTCGGCTGTCAGGCCAAGATACCCGCACGTGCTGTCCCGGGCAAGAGAGAGATTATGGATTTGGAGCAACAATTTCTTATGCCCCTGTAAGAATTAAGTGCACAGTAATATCAATGACACCTAACAATATCAGTGACACCTAACTCAGCCTTGGGACTTCACAGCTTAAACATCTGCTCGGGAGGAACTTTCTTGCTTCCTTTATCCACACTCCTTTAAAAAAAAAAAATTAAACATCACACCTGATGAACTGTTCTGAAGAACTTGAAAACTTAACACATTTTTTTGTATTATTTTAGTTGGCATCACCTAACAATTAGAGCTCTTTTCCTACGTCAACCAACAGAGCTAGAATTGCTTTTAATAATAGTAGCAGTAGTAACCTACTGGGGGATGTGGGGGGGGGTTAAGTACCCTTTGATTTTATTTCATCATCATTTCTCTGCCCCCTCCTTTTTGAGAGATACTTCAGCAATACTGGATCAGTTTCTAATTTTAAAGGGGGGAAAAAAGTCACTAAAGAACAAAGTCTGTTGTCTCTTTCTTAAGGGAGGTTTTTTTTTTTTTTTTTTAACTCTTGACCCCATGAGGCTTGCTTCACAATGAACAGTCACTAGGAAGAAATAAATAATGGGAGGATACAGAATGTGTTGTTATGATCTCTTGGAGGAAAAAGAATACAAAAATGTCCCCAGAGATGAACGGATGAAGGGCTTTGGAGGTTTAAAAGGGCTGTTTGTTTTTAAAATTTGTTTATTGTGCCATTGCCTCTTGAATAGGATTGCAAATCAAAATTAACTTTTCCTTTCTTCCTCATTATTAGAAGCCTAGGGTAGAGAGGAAGACTTAAATATTACAAATCAATTCATAAATAAATACAGCACATAGCAAGCAGACAAGAGCCTTCAGCAGTATGCAATAAGGTCTACAAGTAGAAAGCTATTATTATAATCTCTGAAAGGAAGACAATCCCTGTAGGTCATATTGCAAGTAGCTCTTGGTAGTATGCCAGTTTAAGTGCTAAATTAGCAGTGGGTAGATCTGGAGCCACGTCCCACATTAGTCACAAGGCTCTATAGGTGGCCGTGGGATAGCTGCTGTTGCTCCACTAAATCTACCTTGAAAGGTTGGGGTGAGAATTTTTTCTTTTTTCTTTTTTGGTGCCTTCAACTCAGTGTTGACTCCTGGAGATTGCCCAGACAAGTCTGTGAAGTTCTCATGGCAAGATTTTGGAAGTGTTTACCATTACTTCCTTCCTAGGGCTGAGGGGGTGTGACTGGCCCAAGATAAGGCAGCACTAGAACTCACGGTCTCCCAGTTTCTAGCCTGGTGCCTTAACCACTAGACCAAACTAGCTCTCGGTGAGGATATATTGAGCCATACAGGTGAAACTTGAAAAATTAGAATATCGTGCAAATGTTCATTTATGTCAGTAAGGCAACTCAAAAGGTGAAACCAATATATGAGATAGACGCATTACATGCAAAGCGAGATATGTCAAGCCTTACTTTGGTATAATTGTGATGATTATGGCGTACAGCTTATGAAAACCCCAAATTCACAATCTCAGAAAATTAGAATAGTGTGAAAAGGTTCAATATTCTAGGCTCAAAGTGTCCCACTCTAATCAGCTAATGAATCCATAACACCTGCAAAGGGTTCCTGAGCCTTTAAATGGTCTCTCAGGCTGGTTCAGTAGGAATCACAAGCATGGTAAAGACTGCTGACCTGACAGTTGCACAGAAAACCATCACTGACACCCTCCATAAGTAGGGAAAGCCCCAAAAGGTAATTGCAAAAGAAGTTGGATGTTCCCAAAGTGCTGTATCAAAGCACATCAATAGAAGGTTATGTGGAAGGGAAAAGTGTGGTAGAAAAAGATGCACAAGCAGCAGGGATGACCGCAGCCTGGAGAGGATTGTCAGGAAAAGGCTATTCAAAAGTGTTGGGGACTTTCACAAGGAGTGGACTGAGGCTGGAGTTAGTACATCAAGAGCCACCACACACAGACGGATCCTGGACATGGGCTTCAAATGTCGTATTCCTCTTGTCAAGCCGTCCCTGAACAACAAACGACGTCAGAAGCGTCTTACCTGGGCTACAGAAAAAAAGAACTGGTCTGTTGCCCAGTGGTCCAAAGTCCTCTTTTCTGATGAGAGCAACTTTTGCATCTCATTTGGGAACCAAGGACCCAGAGTCTGGAGGAAGAATGGAGAGGCACACAATGCACGATGCTTGAAGTCCAGTCTGAAGCTTCCACAGTCTGTGCTGATTTGGGGAGCCATGTCATCTGCTGGTGTTGGTCCACTGTGCTTCATTAAGTCCAGGGTCAACGCAGCCGTCTACCAGGAGATTTTGGAGCACTTCATGCTTTCTTCCGCAGACGAGCTTTATGGGGATGCTGACTTCATTTTCCAGCAGGACTTGGCACCTGCCCACACTGCCAAAAGTACCAAAACCTGGTTCAATGACCATCGGATTACTGTCCTTGATTGGCCAGCAAACTCGCCTGACCTGAACCCCATAGAGAATCTATGGGGCATTGCCAAGAGAAAGATGAGGGACATGAGACCGAACAATGCAGCGGAGCTGAAGGCCGCTATTGAAGCATTCTGGTCTTCCATAACACCTCAGCAGTGCCACAGGCTGATAGCATCCATGCCATGCTGCATTGCGGCAGTCATTGCTGCAAAAAGGGCCCAAACCAAGTACTGAGTACATATGCATGCTTATACTTTGCAGAGGTCTGATATTGTTCTATTTCCAATCCTTGTGTTATTGATGTCATGTAATATTCTAATTTTCTGAGATTGTGAATTTGGGGTTTTCATAAGCTGTACGCCATAATCATCACAATTATACCAAAGTAAGGCTTGACATATCTCGCTTTGCATGTAATGCATCTATCTCATATATTGGTTTCACCTTTTGAGTTGCCTTACTGACATAAATGAACATTTGCACGATATTCTAATTTTTCGAGTTTCACCTGTATATGGAGTATATGCAGTTTTGAGCTTCTAGAGAAAAGGAGGTGTAAATGTAAAGAATACCTCTGTGGCTATATGCCAAATAGCATGTTTTGGGGTAAGTAACATGTACAGCACAGAAAAGGAAAACGACAAATCAAAGAAATTAAGGCATGAGAAAAGAAATAAAATTAAAACAAGTTATAGGGAAAGAAAAGAAAAAGGAAAGGAAATGCAGAGAAATCTAGGTTACAGTAACATCATTCATTTTCCCTCTTCATATCTTTCCATCCTTGCAAATCATCTTGCTTCTCCATGCCCATACACTACTCCAAACACTGTTTTGTGCGTGTGTGTTTTTAAATTTTCATCTTTTTGTTTCTGAGGATTTCATCAGTTCCATCCAACCACAATTTTCTTGGTCTTTCCCTTTCTCTCAACCCATTCACTCTTCCATCATAGATTTGTTTTGTAATTCAAGCATAATTCATTCTATCTTGCCAATCCATGTCTATATTCATATTTTGTATAGGTTCTCACTATTGTATTCAATCACTATTCCGAGAACATCCATTCATTCTTTAACCTATCTCTTCACGTTTTACTATACATGCTTCTTAAATACCCCATTTCTACTGCATTTATTTATTTGGGCTTCTATACTGTTTGATGTATTTTTATATTTCTCCTGACATTCTCAACTTTCACATCCAGGTAACAAAGAAGGCAGAAACATATCTAGCTATTTTCACTTCTTTTGATTAAAATTCACACAATTCCCAGAGCCTTTCTGGCACCATTTGTACATCTTAAAATTTCTCTATCAATTTTGCCAACATTCTGTCAAGATAAAAAACACTTCTATTTGACTTTTTCATCATTTATGTATAACTTAGAATTGTTCGCTCCATTTTTTTTGTCTTTAATACATTAATTTTCAGATCCATACACCTTGTTATATCATACAATCTAACATTAGCTGCAAAGATTCAGGTTCTCAGTTGACAACGAAGCATTGTCTGCATACAGAAATTCATAACCCCAACCAACACATCTCTAATGTTACCACAAACATTATTTATAAATTTGTCATTTTATACACACACACACACACACAAAATTCAAGGGCACAGCACGCATTCTTGTTTTATATTCTGATAAGTGTTGAAACATTCACGAAGCATTCAATTGATACTCAGGGTATTACTTGTATTACTTCTATTATGTATTGCTCTTATATTCAGTAACTAACATGCTATTTCATAGTTGTACAAAACATTCCATAATCAAAGCCTATTCATTTTATTGTATGCCTTCTCTAAATTCAACAAATGTACAGTGAACTACCTTTGTAAATAATGAGTAGATTGTGTACATTATTGGCAAGGAGGCATATTGCTACAAATAAGGAATACTAGGTTACGGTGCCAAATTATCGGTCATTCTTCTATCACTATTTTGCCAGTGCAACAAGTTGCAAAGTCACAGACATCTGGATGACTTTTTTCAACTCTTACTAAACTTTAAAAATCAAGAAGTCATCAAATTAGAGGCAGAGGACCATAATACAAAAGATTTATGATAAATACCTAAAGTATTCAAGAGTTTAGGACACATAGAAGGCATTATGGGGGGAAAAATCAAAAATTCCATATAAAATGATCAAATCCTCCCCCCCATTCAAAAAAAAAAACAAAATCCCAAAAACCCAAACAATAGCCTGATCCATCATCTGGACCTCATAAAAGCCAGAAATGTTGGCTTCATTATGAGTGGTTGGTTCAGTATGAAACCGGAGAAATGCAACATAAATCCTCAGAGACTTGATGCATAAAGATAATGGGAAGTTTACATCTAAACAACTTCCTTGCATTGACAAGTAACAAGACAATATTTTCTTATTCATTAACCTTCTCACCTACAACATAAAGTGCCTTACCACATTCAAAGAATGTGTACTCACACTACAAAATCTTCCTACTGCATTCTTTGCTCATTAAAGAAACAACTCCTCCAACTCTGCTCTTGTTTTCACACAATGAGGCCCAGTTCTTGGGTGTGTGCTGAATTTTTACCATACCACTCATCCTATTGAGTTGGCACTGCTATGTTTGCCTTCTGTGGGACCTGCTCTTTCTGCTTTGCAAGGCTATGCTGACTTCTGAAATTTTGAATGCTCTGCAGTTTCAGAAGCTGAGCTCTTAGAAGTGACAATAAAAAATGATGAATAAATAAACATGAAAAAGGCAACTTGCTAAAGGGGCTTATTTAATCTCCATCCTTGAAGGTAGGAAGGGAAATGAGATTCTCCTCACAGAGAGGAAAATACCTACAGTCTAGAGATCTTCATTGGCAGTGACAGACTGATGAGTTCTGATGGTGAAATAAAGGACATTCCCACTGGGGTCCTGACTCATCATCATCATCTCTGATAACAGCTGAGTTAGTTTATTTCCAGTTTGTTTTTGGATCAGCTGTTACATCCAAAACTGCAGTGAAGCCAGTTTTCTGATACAACTAAAATTCCATCAGAGTTTAGTTTTCCGTTTCCCCACTGTTGGGAATTCTTGTCTCACCTTATCTCCTGGCCCCTAAGTAACCCCTCACAATAAAAGTTTAGCTTCCATAGTTTCACGCTAGCATTTCGGCAGTTGTTTCTACTGAGCAGAGGATTGATACTTTGGTGTTTTTTCAGCCCCCATCATAGCCACCCTTCAGATTTTTTTACAAATTACAAAACAAATGAAAACAGCAATGACCAAGAGCGTAGAGGAAACAGGGTACTAAATAAGATAGTTCATATATAATTTTGGAAATAATTACTTTCAAATCTGTTAAATATTACTGGTTATTATGCATAAAAATTTCCCAAGAACTGGAATCAACGACATTTATGTGGGGTACACTGGGTGGAAGTGCTGTAGGTTTAATGCACCTATTCTGATGCTCGTGTTTTCTGTAGTGAAAAATTCTACTGCTGTAAATCAGTAGATTGAGGGAACTTCAGGAGTTGGGTGGATTTCTCATACTTGCACTAAAGAAGAGATCCATATTGTCGCTTTTTACCTGCAGGACTAATGCAAGTTTTAAAAAGCTGAAAATATGTCAGCTGAGCAGACAAGAAGATACTTTTTAAGGAAAGCCATACAAAAGCACTTAGCACATATCATTTCCATTTGGTTTTGGTGAGAGTTGTAGGAATTCAAAAGGTTGGAAAATTAATTTAATATGCAGGTATTAAGATATCTTCACAACCTGGAGGATTAATACAGGATTAAACTCTGTAATTTTGGGAATACAGTTGAGAATGAGACATATCTGTTAATTTTTTAATGCTCACAGACACAAAAAAGTTATCCTGTTAAAAAAACACACTCACCTACTTCCACTTGGTAGTGATTCAAGGGTACAACTGCTGTCTATTTTTAGAGCACCCTAAGTAACATACCATTAAAATATGCATGCAGAAAGATAATGTGAGGCAGTTTGTGTTTCCTGTACTTAGACACAGGAACCCTTCTTCTGTATCTATTTTATTTTATTATGAAGAATAATTTTAATTATTCTCCCTGGCAAAAAGCCAACTCTGATTACCAAACAAGAAAAGAAAATGACACTTGTCTGAGACCATTTAAATTTCCTGCTCTAAATGACATTTATCTAAATTACATTCAAAAGAAAGAAAGAAAGAAAGAAAGAAAGAAAGAAAGAAAGAAAGAAAGAAAGAAAGAAAGAAAGAAAGAAAGAAAGAAAGAACTGCTAGTAATACTACAATTATTATGATGCCAGGTATAAACCAGGATTAACTATATTAAGGGCTCATTTGTTACAAAAACTGATGACCCAAAGAGTAAACAAAATGGGAAGCTTGAGAGACCCCAAAACAGGAAGGCAAGAGGAAGGAAAACTAATGTTCAAAAAACATAGTAATTTAACCCAAAAACAAGCCAGAAATACGTTGTTGCTACTTAACTGCTTGATTTTCCATGGATCTAAAGGGGCATTTACAGGATATATATTTTTAGACAACAGTCAATAGGTCGCTGGGAGGGGAAAGTAAATTCCATAGAAGCACCTAAATTGCTCCATATTCTGTGATTAGCTCAAGACTAACCCAATAAGGAGACTAAAATTTGAGACCACTCAATTCTGGAACATTTGTGGAAAATTTGTTGAACATCTGTACACAAGAAAGTGTCACTTAGCAATCCGTTTTTGCTATAAGGATGCTCTTGAACTAGGTGTTTGCCTAGCTTTCGTAGGAAAAATGCATTGTCATGGTACGGTTCACATAAATTGCTCTTAGACAAAGTATAAGTTTTTTAAATGGAAAAGAAATATGGTTCCTCCTATCTACACAAAGATTATGTATGAAAGGATATCAGGAAAGAAAGCACTGTAATACACAACTGATAAGATCACACAGTGCTGGGGCACCAAGAAAAGGATCTTGCTGTCCTTGGTCTAAGGTCTCATAATAACAACTTGCAGAAGGATTGAAGCTAATGAGGCAAGAAAGCTGTTCTGTAAACAAGAGACAGATGGCAGAGAGCTTCAAGGCTGAGAAGGAAGCTTAAAAAGGCGGGAGGCCCAGGATTTGGACCTTGAGACTGATATACATATAAGATGCTGTGAGAGACAGAACTTCATACGTAAGGGCTTTCTAATTCTCTAACTGCTTTTTTAACCTACTTGTGTCTGCCTGGGAACATGGTTTTGAAAAAGAGTTTTCTAGATATCCCTGGTACAAAACTTTGGTAGCATGTACCTGTTTTTTCTCCTTGGTTCTGCAAGAGGCAATCTGGATGTAGACTAAAGCAGGCATGAGAGGAAAGGGTTAGATCCCACCTTTATCTTGCCCCAATTTTTGGAAAAAGAAAATGATGAGAAATCCAAACTTGCATCAACTACTTTGATCTAAGTCAGGGTTCCATTTCAACACATCCTGTGACATGTTTTGTGTGAAGAAGTACTGGAGTTTATTTGTCCTCAGTCAACTGCTAACCAGTTTCATTAGATGACTCCAAGCTGAAGTCTTATAATCAGGGAAAACCTAGTTTCTTTACCCTAGGATCAACAGTAGCAATAGGTCCCAAAATGCTTAGTAGCAATTACTATTTTGGGAATGGGGTAGCTAAAATGGCCTGCAGTTTGTAAACTTAGCTTTCTAGTGTGGTCCCACCAGTAATGAACCCTTCTGAGGGATTTTGACTAGTACTGTACTGAACTTTTCTAAACTTCTCGGAATCATCTTTATCTTCTATTTTGCTGAATTTCAAAAGCTGCAAATACCTTTTTCTAGCATCTACTTTCTCAGATGGGAAATGATATTTTCTGTGTAAGGTTCCTAACTCCCATGACTCTTTTGAGGGATCTGGGTCCTAAGCCCAAAATTGGACAAGATGCGATATTTAATTTCACAACTATAGCTACATTTCTTCCAGACAAATGATTAAGTATTTAACAAAGAGTTGTTACATAGATTATTTATTTAATAATTCCTTAAGTCTCTTTTGATTAAAAAAAATCAGCCTTGATATTAGGCTAGCTAATATCTCAAACCCTTTTGCTACTTGGCAAAATATGAAAACTGCATGATGGCCAGTCACTGAACAAAAGCTATGGATTTCCCCTCCCCCCCCCCTTTCACATCACTGTACTGTGTAAGTACTTACAGGAAAAATAAGCATGTACTGAATTGGAATTCAAATCTTTATAGAGGAGTCATACTGCCAGCAATGCAAATTGCTGGAGCTGGAGCTGACTCGTGGGATGACTGATATTGCTTCCCCCATCTTCTTGATTTGTATATTGTTTTTATAGATTTGTTATTTGTGTTTTAATCAGGGGGTATTTATATTTTTATCATTTTATTGTCTTGGTTTTTAATTGTAAGCTGCCCAGAGTCACCCTCTGGGGGAGATGGGCAGCATATAAATTTAATAATAAAATAAAAAATAAAAATATGAAGGCTTGGGCTGTTGAAACTAAAGACACTTTTTATCTTACTTATTTTTATTTCAGTAAACTAAGCTTATTTATTCCTAACTTTTCATAAAACAAGGATCTTAATAAGCATTAAAAAAAAGATGCTTCCACTAAGTTTAAGAGGGAAAATTTGTACTTCTGCACCTAATCCTGGAGTATGCACAACTGCTTTAAGCCATAGCAGACAGGTGTTATATCTGTGCTCATTTGGGTGCTGAAGCACCTTCTGGAGACTAAACTTGAACTGTTCCATAACCCTGTCTAATACATGTGTAGAAGACAGCCATATTAACCATCCTTAATTTTAATTTAATGCAAACAAAATGGAATGGGATTATTTTTAATGTTCATCCTGGCCTTTCCAACCCACCCCACTTTCTGGAGTGTGGACTCTGATATGCCACTCAAAGGCCATATGCAGCCCTTGACCTGAAAAATGTTGCACATCCCTGTTCTACTTCTCCCCATTCACACTCTGCTTTTCCTCTGCTCTGCACCAGGTTCAATGACTCTCAACAAAAAACAAAAGAATTCAGCCATTCTAAGAAAAGCCTCAACTACAGTACCTATAGCAGCTATATTCCATTCCCCGTCTTTCGGAAACTCTGAATCTCACAGTCCTGCTACAAGATTGCACTCAAAGATTCTCCATCATTCTTGACTGGTGACCTGCATTATCAGAGCTTCTCAATATGATGCCAATAACCAGACATGCAGAGTGTATTACATGAATATATCTCAATGTAGAAAATGAAATGCACATTGGTTTAGATCACATGTTCCATTTTCCAATTAAAATTAGGAAAAAGTAGGAAATCAACTGTGTGATCCAATGAATTATACTGGATTTTACCAGCACAGACAATAAATGAAGATTGGTTACATAACTGATGTAAGATTATGTGATGGATTAGTGTGACCATTTGTGGGGGCAGATATACTGAGTTAGATGGGCAATAAAGCAGGTTTTCATTTTTACTTTGTACCATGATTAATGTTCTGCCCTATGTAAATGGAGTCACCGGGCCAGGTATATCACAACAGGATCCAATTCCCCATATCTTGGTGTAAGACATGAAGAGAAGAATAGCACCAGATATCACATAGGATCCAATTTCCCAAAAGTAAAAAAATCTGAAATACTTGGAAAGCCCCAGACCAGGAAAGGCTATGCCATGATGGGATCACAACTGCCAGAATCCCATTAGCATGTTGCCTGGGATTTGGAAGAATTATGGTCCTATTACATCTGGAAGACACCAGGTTGAGAGATCTGTTGGACAGACAACATCCCAAGGAATTGAAAACCAGCTCAGCAAAATGTAAGATATGAAAAAAATGGAAGATTGTTTAAAACAAGGGAGGGAGGGAGGAGTTGCAAAATGCTAAATGATTAAAATCAAGACTCTTTACAGCTTTTGAACATTGGATGAAAGAGCTGAAGAATGAAGGCAGGCAGAAATTTATGGGGAGCATTTTGTTTGTGCAAAAGCAAAAGCCCATCCTCTGCTAACATAAACAGTCCTCTTTGCTGAAACAGCAAGCAGGGAGCTTGCTGGAATGTCTGCTTTCATTTCACAAAGGAATTAAAAGGTCATTGGCACCAATCTTTGAACATGCGGCTGGCTGCTTGTCTAGGCTGCTGAGACAAGGGCCTGGCAGTGCCAGTGGCTTTTCTTTTCCTTCCCTTTCGTTCCCTCCCTCTTCTCCCCTTGTTTTTTTTTTCTTTTTTTCCCCTAATCATGGACTCAATTTGGGCCTGTGACCATTTAATCCAGAAGCCAGAATCACTTGGACTCCTTGAGGCCACAAGTATTAACAGCCCAGCAAGGATGTTTGCCCATTTGCTGCAGTGCATTTTTAAAACTATAATCAGAGTGTGGTTGAAAACTGGGCTTCTGAAAACAACTGTGAATAATGTTTCTAACACTGGGAATTGTGTATCCCACAAAACATTTTTTTCACTATGAACAGATTCCTAGTACACATTTATATATACACACACATGCACACACTTCCCTTTTCACCATTCCCCTGGGGATGCTGTCCAAGTGCAAATCCACAGGTCTTCTGATTTAAAAAAAAATCACTTGGAGAGTAAAGTCCAAATGGAGCTTAAGTGGAAGCAAAGGGTATCTCCTGCTACTTCCTCAGATGGCTGGATTCACCAGACATGCTAAGCCAAAACCAACCAAACCACACTAGGACTTAGCACCAGGACATAAAACTAGCCCTTGTGATTTCTAAACCATGGTTTATGGCGTAATATGATGAGTACTAATCTAGCCAGATGTGGAGTATTCAACAAACTAAAGTCAAGCAAAGAACAGCTTAATGCTATGAACAAATCCAACCATATTTATCTCAGCAAAGAAACAACCTTCACTCCTAGGGTGTCTTTAGCTAGTTCTCAATTCCCTCATAGAAACACTATTTTTTTCACTATATTCATATGTCTGCTAAGCTATAATGTGGTTTGTTATGTTGTGTAAATATTGCCATGGTGGCTTGGTCTATGGCTTAACATGGATGTGAGCCAGCCAACTTGATTCATTCAACAAGAAAACGATGACTCCGTGCATTTATTTGAGTTATATCCTGCCTTTCATTCAGAAGCTCAAGACGGCATACATAGTACTCCCCCTCCTCCCATTTTTCCCTTACAACAACAATCCTGTGAGGTAGGTTGCGTTGAGAGATTGAGTGGCTCAGAGTCCATCAGCAAGCTTCCATGTCTGACCTCAGTGGACTAGAATCTGAACCTCCCTGATGCCAGTTCAACAACTTGACCAATGTATCACATATGAAATATAACTTTCCTCTTTCCCAGGGTCATCCAAAAACCAGCAACAGAAAATGAATACAAACACACCAACTATACTACTAACCCGAGATCAGAGACCACACATATATCCTCACCCAAATTATTTAAGAGCTGGATGTAATTGTTGTGTCTTCCTTTGTGGTACATTAGTGTTTCTGCTGCAAAAAGGAAGAGGGTGGACAATGAACTCAAAATAGTCATGTTCATACATGCTTCAGGAAACTCCAGGTGAGCTGGAAATCCCCAACCTGGGTCCAGCAAAGAATCTGGGTACTAAACTCTTCGGTACAAGCACTGCAAGGAACCCCAGCATGTATGCAGCATTTGCACTAGTGTTATGGTGAAATCATGCAAATTTTAACTACACTCAGGACAAGATCTGTTCAAAGGAAAACTGGAATAGGTCTAGCAGTGTGCCTACTGGATGGGTTGTGTTCAAATTTAAAGCCAAGCCACTCTTTCAGAATATCATACAATACATTCAAGACTTGGGACTTCACCAGTTCAGAGGACTGTATACCTGAACGCTCACAACATCACAACAGAGAAACAATCAAAGCCAGCATGCAAGCAAAAATACCTTACTACATATACAGAAAACTAGCACTGCTTAAAAACTTCCACTGATTTTTTTAGCAGACTTGGAGGAGGAGGAGGAGGAGAGAAAATGTAATTTACAAGGTGAGAATAAGGTATTACCAACAATATCTTCTGTGGGAGAAAACCCAATAAAGAATTAATGCAGGGGAGTAAGGGGAATGGATTGGTGGGAAGCGTTAGTGAAATCTGTGCTTTTTTGCATCCGTTAATCTTCATATCTTTAAAGCAGCAAATACTCTTTTTTCAAAATTAAAACAATTCTGAAGGTATCACCTCCGTTTGTGTGAAGGGTTGCAGAACAGGAACATATAAATCACCTAGAAGTCACTTGAGGAAAACAAAGGACTAGATAAGGAAAAGAAAGAAAAGAAAGGAGACAGCAGTAAGTTGATTAAAAATCAGAACAAACATTTTTTGTATGTGACTGATAGACTTTTTTCTTTGGGAACAGCAACATATTTTTTTCCATTTAATTTTCCTGCTCTGTCTTCTCAAATCAAGCACAATTCCTTTCTCAGAAAGGGATACAACAATCTCCTCCAGGACAGCAAACTCCAGTTATGGTGCCTTGTTATTTCCATCTACAGTAATAGAAATATAGAACCCAGGAACTGGTAAGTTAATGTCTGAGAAGGTGCAGAAAGCAGGGCTGAAAACGGTTTCCATTTGTTATGGGGAGGGGAAAAACATCAACTTTTCTTTCTTATTATTACCTGCTCTCGACTCCTATGGCAATCAAATCACTACTGCAGGGCCTGCCTTCACTTCATGCATGCAGATTACATTACATCAGCCTTGACTCTAAAGCCCAGCAAACTGCACGTGCTGATAATTAGAACTCCTGCTCAATGTAGAAAGAGAGACGTATTTATTTGCTTATAACATTTATAGTCTGCCCCATTCCCAAGACTCTGGGAAGCTTATATAAAAGAATAAAGAAATTAAGTAATAAAAGCATAAGCATAAATAACAAAATATCATAAAAATGTTTAAGGGAGAAACAGAATCTATGTTGTGATTCCACATTCTAAATGCCCTGATCAAAAGCCAAGTCTTTGATGCTTTACAAAATTACACAGGGGGTGGGGTGCTATTAATTTCATAGGGAAGCACATTCCAAAGTCCAGAACAGAAAAAGCTGTTTCTGGTCCGACTCTCCCTTTTACTCTCATACTGGGGATGGAGTTGGGGAACCTAGAGAATTTTGTCTTGGTTGATCAAATAAGATGATAGATTCCCTCTGGAGAAATCAGTCTCTGGGCTACTCTCAATCTAAGCCATTTATAGGTAATAAATACTCCTTTTAATTGTACCCAGAAACACACCAGTAACCAATTAAGTTCCCACAGTATAATAGCATTTGGCACCAGCTGCAGCTTACAGCCCCACAGAAAGCACATTGTAGTAATGAAGAAGAGAAGTAATGACCGTGTGAGTTAGCATCACTAAGTAGGGCTACAATTGGAGTGCCAGCCAAAACTGGATGAAGGCCTTGTTGGCCATGGTCTCTATCTGTTGTTCTAGCAGCAGTCATGAGTTCAAGAACACTTCCAGGTGATAGATCTGTTCCTTCAGAAGGACTGTAACCCCATTTAGAGTTGAAGAACGGAACAACAGAAAACCTGAAGGCTTTGGAACAAACAATTCAGATTTACTGGAATTCAGTTTCAGCTTGGTTCATCCCATCCTGACAACCACCAGAGAACAGAACAGAATATCTACTGAATCTCCTGCCCAGATTCAGATGAAGATATCTGTGTAAATACAAAAGGATGGATGACCTCCCCCAGTGGCTCCCTACAGATGTTGAGTAGCATGGGGGAGAGTGCTGAGCCTTGCAGAAACCCACAGTAGAGCAGCCATGGATTTGAGCACTCCTCCCCCACTAATATTGAGAGAACCATCCACTCAGGAAGAAGCAGAGCCTCTACAATACAGTGCCCCCATACATTTAGATAATCTATTGCTTTCAAGATCCTTTGCAACTCGGCACAACTACCTTTTCTAAAACCTTCCCTAAAAAGAGAAGGCTGGAGGCTGGGCAGAAGTTGTCTAACACTGTTAGATTGAGAGATGGCCTCCTGCACCTATCAGTGTGGTAGGCATGATCCTCTCCCATATTATCAACCATCCAACCATTCATCTCATCTCTTCCTGCCTGAAGGATCAAGGTGGAGCAAGGATCCAGGTCACAGGTGGGTATACAGAGGACCATGTCCACATTGTCAGAATCTACAAATTGAAAGAAATATCAGATCATCAGGCAATACCTTAGCCCAGTTACTTCTGCCAAAGTGAAATAATCTGAATGTGAGTGATTTTATCTGAGTGAAATACTTAGCAAACTCATCACAAGAGGCTAAGGACAATATCCCATGACATCCTTCCCCCAAAGCATATGGGTGTCTTTAAACAGTGCTACATGACACTCCACTGATTTAAGAAGCTAACATCCCAAGCTCCTCCCTGTAACTTCAGGTACAGACATTCACATCTATCCACCTGTGGAGCAGAGTGCCTGCTGATTGCTGAGGTCCTGTGAAGGATCAGCAAGACCACCTGTTTCCATCCTTATAGTTGAAGCTGCTACAACACTTGAAAGCCTGGTGGGCAAACCTCAGTTAGAAGATGCTCCCTCCCCATCCTCCTCCAACTAGGTTTTGGTCATGCATAACAAGTTTGCTTTCCTTTCCCCAGGCAAGTTGATGAGGACAATGGCTTTACTGTCACCAGCATTATAGTTCCCAGGTCCACAGGAACAGTTCCTTAAGCTAGAAGGTAGTATCAACACCAATCTGCCAATCTCCCTTCTCCAGAATGCCTACCATCATATTTTTCCTACCTATCATTACCACAATCAGTGTCCCCATCTCCTGAACCTCCTTGAGACACCTCCATAAGTTTCTTCAATCGCTCATCTTCAATCTTCCCCTTCCCCTGAGTCTAGGTAGCCTTATCTCCCCAACCAGTATTCTAATCTATTCCTTTCCTCTCATTAAGTCCATGCTCTCCTTGTACACTCACTCTGTCACCCAGAGAGCAATGCTCTTATCACCTAACCTGGTTCTTCACTAGACAACCCAGTAGTAAGTGTCACCTGGGAGCATAATAGGAAATGGGCTGGGACAGTTGCTGGTTTTGAAAAACCCTCACTCGGCCATTAGTAAACAAATGCACCTCCAGCTGAACCAGCCTCTCTATGGCTTTACATTTCCCTCACTTCCCTCTGCTGATTTCCATGTCAATTTTTTAATTTTAAACCACATGAATCTTTCAATGTCATAAGCATTGACGGCACTAAATAATAAAAAGAATTAAATTATTAAATTATTTAAATAGCCATCAGAACAGTAAAGGTCACTTATGATTTAACCTTTTAAAACCGGAGATGCCATGGATTGAATTTAGGACTTCCTGCGTGCAAAGCACATGCTGTACTGCTGGGCTATGTCTTCCTCCCTTTATACAAAAGGACTGTAAGTCCACAGTAGGATCAAACCCAGTGAAGGGCAAAACTAAGCTTAATTAAAGCACACAGCTTTATTGTTCAAAAGAATACTTCATCTGCTAATTCTTCCTTTGTAAACTATGAGAAAGGAGATGGGGGTGAGAGGGCACAAAAATATGAAACTAAATTTTCAGGCATGTTTGCAGAACCAAAAGAAAATTGACCATGACTACTACTGTTATTACAAATAACAATAATAATTTGAGGGGACAGATATCCCCAAGCTGAATCAATAAGTGTGGCATTTCACAGAAAGAGAAGAAGAAAGGAGGAGGAGGGAGCAACAGCGGGAAGCTCCTTCCTAAGTCGGAGATAATGAAATGCTTCTAACCAGGCCTGACTGCTGAATATTACAAGAGCTATCATCTTGTGTGGGTTGCATGGGGCTTTATTTTGTGCCTCCCTGCATGGAGTGAATGCTGTTCACAGTGGAATTGCGGGAAACAGTCATTACTATTTATTCAGAGAGCAATGAGTGACTGTTCTAAAAAAAGCGTCAGACAGCAGCACCTGAAAAGACTTGGTGTATCTTTCTTCCTCTAAATTATTATTATTTTTCATTTGCCAAACCTTTTCCTCATACCTGCCTTGCTCAGCCCCAAGCCTCAGTTCAAAACTAGAGTGAGAATACTGGGCAAATCCATAGAGTGACTTTGAAATGATTTAATTCCAGTTCCTTTTGCAGAATGGTTCTTCTTCTCAAGAAGCTACCCTTATATGTTACAGCAACCTTTCCCAAACTGGTGCCTTCCAGATGTGTTGGACCGAGCCTCCCATTTGGTCACAGTGCCCTGTGTACAAAAATAGTGTGCTAGTAGTTAAATATTGGGCTAGGTCTAGGGAGTCTCAGGAATACGTCCACTATGGAAACTCACCAGGTAAACAAATTCACTCTTTGTCAGTACAACAGGGTTTTTGTGTGAAAAAAATTTGGAAGACAGAGTACATCATCTGCCACCTCAAGCTACTAGAGCAAAGTCAAGATAGAAATCTAACAAGTAGAACTAAATATATGTTTGTTTATGTCTTAATATGCTGAAGAGCAAGTACAGCATTCCTGTGATTGGAGCAGTCTGCTTGCTCCCCTTCAGGTTGTAAAAAAAATCCAGAAGTCTGTTTTGGAGCTAAGCATCCAGAAATGAATGCTGGAAAACCAAATATATTGTTTCTGGTTTAGTTACAGACATCCACCCTTCGATTTCTCTACTATGGCCTTTTGAGTGTTGTTCCTTTAAAAATAAATAAAACTCAATGTAAACACACAGAGTTTATCAGTCGACACAGCATGGCAGACGGATTACTATCGGGACTTCTAACCATCATAATTCTGTAGATTTGAAAAACAGCAGCTAAAATTACTCTCCTGTCCCAAGCTGCTGAAAAAACTGCAGTAACAAAAATTCCCTGACTCCACAGAAAAGGAAGAAAGATTGTTAGTTACTGTGCCTTTTCCAGTACTAAAAACAGGGGAGTCTAATAAACCTTTTGTCAATTTCACCACTGTTCTTTATGTTTGGGATATTCAGGAGAAGCTACAGAGCTGTTAAACCAGCATTTTCCTTCTGGACCAGAACTAAGAAGCTGGGAAGATGAGCGAGACAAGTCCCTTGCAATAGGAAAATCAAGCCATAACATCTCAAAACAACAAATAAACACAAAATCCTAACTTTGGAATAGTTTTAACTATCCCATATTTGAACTGAAAATAAATCAGTTTAGCTTCCCAGTACAGCCTAGTCTGTGGAAGCAGAGAGATCCAGAACCACATTCAAACTAGGACAGAATCCTTGTGTAGAAGTCCCCTATGATTCATTATCATTGGCACACAGAAGGTTTTTAGAGAATTCTTAGAGTTCTGGTCCTAGTATGTTCGTGACAGAATGCAGCTGCTGCCATTCTATCACGTGATTATCCAGTCATACACTCTTTTCTGGTACAGGTAATCCTCGTTTAGTGACCACAATTGTGACTGGCAATTTGGTCGTTAAGCAAAATGGTTGCTAAGTGAAACATCACAATTTTATGATCTTACTTCAGCTTTCCTTTGCTTTACAGACCTGCAAAGGCCACAAAATGCGAGGACCAGTCACAAAGTTACTTTTTCATCACCGTCATAACTGTGAACAGTCATTGAACAAGTCAGTCACTAAATGAGGACTACCTGTACTATGATAAGTGCAGAATGAGAAAATGGTAGTTTTTCAAGAAACTTTCTTGCGGGGGGGAGGAAAGGAGCCAATGGGCTGGCATGAAAGGGAAAGCTGGATAGGCTTGGACAGGAGATGAAAACTATTGAACCATGATGGAATAGACAGCTTTGCCTATGAAAGCTTGCAAGAGCAGGCTGGGAGAAGACTGCTGAAGTGTTCCAAAGTGGCCTGAAGACCAATGGGGCGGGGTGGGGGGGAAGGAGGATCAAAGCATCATGGGAATGGATAATCTGTTGTGGCACCATGTTCCAGAGGAAGATCAAGGAAGACAATTTCCCAACAACCTGAGAGATTGTCATCCAATCATAATTAATATCCCTTGCTTAACTCTAAGAGAGGAGAATTTAGAAACAGCTACCAGATATACAGACATATAGACACTTAAGAGACTTAAGCTACTCATTACAAGCAAAGACATAGTAACATTGATACAAGTAGCAATAATATCACTGCTACATTCTTACCTTTCATGGCTGATGCAGATAAAGGAAACAGAGGGAACACCTGTTTAAGTGCTTTAACTGAATAGTGCATAATTAACTTTGCAATTGAAAATGAAACCCAGAGATTTACCTATCTCTGATATTACAAATACAAGAAGGAAAAATGTGCAGGACAGTCTTGTGTAAATTGTCTGATTATTTCCCAAGAGCCCAAAGCCTCATGAAAATATCTAAAGAACACTAGGTTGGGAAAGGCCAGTATGGATAATAATGATAACGCAAAACTAGAATGACATAAATAAAATAATATAAAGTGACAAGAGTTGAAAGTGTCACAGACAATATTAAAAGCAAGAGAAAACAAGATGGACTTAGCCTGACACCTATAAGAGAACAAAGAAGGTGTTTCATAATTTGTGTATGTTCCCAGAAAGATTTTGTTATAACTAACTTCCAAAAATAAAGATACCTAAAAGGGGATGAACTGAGGAGCAAGTTCATGCAAAAGAAGACAATTTCATCAGGACCCTGGTTCAGAATAAATATAGTTACAATGAAAGAATTCAGAACCCAGGATTTTGTTCTGAATATCTGAACAGAATGGACTTCACATTCTTAATGGACCTAAATATCTGTTCCTACCAACAGGAGAGAATATATGTAGCTCAGGGTTGAATTGTGGAATCCTTGGGGTTCTCTGTTCCTAGTCAGCAACTATCCCAAAGCTTCTTGATTTTGGCTATTTAGGATGGAAGATGGTGATGGTGATGATTGTAGTAGCAAATTACTGGGAGCAAAACCTTTGCCAAAGTATAGAGCGTAAGCCAGAGATCTACCAGTCATCCTGTTCTATCTTCTGCCCATCTTGGCTTTAGAAACCACAGCCCAGAGTTGCAGAATCTTATGAATCAGACATAATTCATTTGGGGTGCTCTAATACTTCCTCCCAGGTAACTAGATATACAATTTGTAATGTTGGAAAGGCAGGACCAGCTCTTTCAACTGAGCCTAAAAACAAAGAGGCAGGCAACGAAAACCTTTTCAACTGATTTTTTTTTTTTAGTCTTTTAATTGATGTTTAACTTTTATTGCATTGAACATTCTGCATGTCTCATGGCTCCTTTAAGATGGTGATCCTGATCATTATCAAACTGCTCATACCAGCAGCTGCATCACCTTTGATTTTTGCACTTCTGACATTTAGGAGCAGTGGCTTCATATTGCTGATCCCTGATTTTCATCTTTCTCAGTCCTAGGAAGAATGCTTGTATATTCTGGCTCCTGACATCATGGACCAATTCAGGTTCAATTAATTTCTCTCTTAGGTTCTGAAAGTAGTGGTGGGGGAGGGGCGGGGGGGGCAGGGGCAGGCAGGGAAGCTTTCAATCTCCAGGAATGTCATTCTAACACTTGAGTTCTGAATGCTGAGAATTAAAATAAAAATAATTCTTTTTTATTTATCCAGTTTTTTATTGCATGTAAAAATGACAGTGTGAAAGTTAGATTTGGCAATATGCTAGCAGTTGTGAAACAAAGTGGCCAGTCAAATAACCTCACATCCTAAAACAGTTTAATTAGTTAAATTAATTAAATCAAGTTTAATTAGTTAATTGGAATCTTCTGGGAACCAATATGCTAAATGGAAAAAAAATGTTGTTGTTTTTCCACAGGGATCAAATTGCAAATGAAACGGTTTTCTAGCAACCTTGCTATCAAAAGATTGTGCCTCCATCTCTGTTTATAGATTATGCTTCCCAAAGATCTGTCCTCAGCTGATGTCTGTGGCAGGAGGAAGAAATGTGGATAAAACTCAATTATATTCCACCTATAGAGAATGGTGCTGAAAGAGATCAAAGTGCTCTAACAGAAATCTAGAGAAGTAAATTCTATGAATGTGCAGTACTTGCTTAAAATTGGTTTAAACATTCTTACACTCCTTGCTTCCCAGGGACCATCACTATTTTTAGAACCTGTTCCTGATAAAATGCTATTCTTATTTCACTTTTCCTGTGAAAAGTGAATAAAACAAAACAGGTGGACACATAATGGTCTGCACGTACAGCTTTATTACGTTTCCATGCTGCTTAGGTAAAAGCTACATCTCTGGAATAGGGGGTGGCTTCCTCTGACTGTAGTCTCCATGCAAGTAAACACAAAGCACCAGGTCACGGTCCCCCCTTCCTCTCGGGACCATGAATCCAAGCAATAAAAACAACTGAGCATGACTGCTGCTTAAAATATCAATTAAAGAGATACACGGTGATAAAAGCGGGCACCCTCTGTAAAAAGTACAGCTACATCGTTACTCATGAATTGACAACATTATGTCCCTTAGAAAAATGGAAGGATAGTGCTAAAAATACAGCTACGGTTGGGACACGGCAGGATGAATAAAAAATACAACATGTTCCCAAATAATGTGGAAAGACAGGTACAATTCCACTTTTACCTTGCAGCTGACAAACAATGATTTATTACCAATAGGAGCTGCCTGCTTGGAATTTCTCATAATTTTTCTCAGTATATGTGTTTTTTTTCCTTGGGCCAAATTGTATGACTGACATATGTAACAGCCTGCTTTTCTGTTTTTTGTTTTTGTTTTTTTAATGAAAAGCAGCTGGCACTCAAAACTGTTTTTCCATAAGTGGAAAAACCACCAAGAAAGTGACCATTTTTAACAGAAAAACAGCTGGAGAAAAATGGTTTAAGCAATTCTACCTTTCCTTAACCTCCTCTTGCCTTGCTTTGCTAAACTCTCAGCTTTCCATCATTATATTTCATTAAAATAACAACATTAACAAAAACAGGGAGCCTCTTTCACCATACAAGATCCCGTCTGTCTCTCATGATCACATATTTAGGGTTAAATAAATCAGAGAGAGAGAATGGCATTTTTGTGACTCAATCCGTCTCTCCTCCAATTAAATGGAGGCTTAAATATTTAATGATTTGAAATATTCACGGAAGACAGAATTGTTAAAACAATTTGTTAAATGTCTTGGGAATATCATCAGCGATGTTCTGTTTCTGTACCTGCCATCAGAGATTCAGGATTTATAATAATGCTAATCACATCTGCTTTTTATCCACCAAGCTTTTTACCCACAGGATCTCCTACCACAGATACTTAATGATATAAATAACTTGGGTAGAATGGAG
The DNA here is from genome assembly GCF_059951505.1 of Python bivittatus. Classification (NCBI taxonomy): domain Eukaryota; kingdom Metazoa; phylum Chordata; class Lepidosauria; order Squamata; family Pythonidae; genus Python; species Python bivittatus. The sequence continues at coordinate 43,833,336 of NW_028277058.1, forward strand.
TGTAATGGTATGTGGGAAAGACCTTGGGAGACTGGGCAAAGAGAAGCTGCCAAGGGAATGGTCAGATAAGAGACAGCATAGCCCACAGCTGGATTGTGGCTGGGGCAAGAGACTCAAAAGAGACTCTCCCTAGTTTCTTAGGTTGTGAAGGAGAAGGTGGGGTGGGATGGGGGAGATAATTGTTTCAGATTTGCAAGATTCTGTCAATGTAGTTTTACAATAAAGTAGAATTAGCTCATCTGGTTGTGATTCCTATCTGGATTACCCTGCAAAACTGACATCAATCTTGCAAATCTGAAAGTACAATTCTCTCTCCCCCACCCCCTTCTCCTTTACAGCCTGAGAAACTAGAGAGGGTCTTTTCTGAGCGGCTTGCTCTGGCCACTCTCCAGCTGCAGGCTATGCTGTCCCTTATCTGCTGTTCCCTTTACAGTGTCTCTTTGACCAGTCTCCCAAGGACTTTCCTACATGGAGTCACCAAAGGTAGACCTGGCAGAATGGTTAAGGACAGATCAGGTCTGGTTGTTCCACATCAGATGACAGGCAAAATACCACTTTAGAAGCAAACTTTGTCATGCAAACAAGCAAAGTGAGCAGCACAAAACCAGCAGAACAGGAAAAGGGTTGCCTCATGCAAAGAGCCTTTGGGGCAGAACCAGGAAATGTTGGTACTCTACAGAGTTGTCCTGGGAGGAGTGAGCTACTGTAAGCTTTATTTAAAGCATCTCCCTGGCAACAAACTGTTCTCAGGTTCCAGACTAGGCCCATCTATTTTTGCTGACCTATTTATTAATTGTACTGCTGTGTCGCCAAATAGTCAAAGCTCCCTCCTAGACAGGAAGGGCTCTCAAAGGCTTCCTATTTGGGCTGGAACTTTCTTTGAGGCAACAGTGGAACTCTGGATCTGCTGTTCTGTTCTCTGTCTCTGGTGCCCCTCCTTAGTTGCTCCTTAGGCTCAACAATAATGGTAGGATAACCTTTAGAAGTGGCATAATCCCCAAATATAGGCTAAGACAACACATTCCTTTTACCCCCTTCATAACACTCAGTGCAGGTTGTGCAGCTCCACGGCATCATGATGGCCTGTTAACACCAATTTTCTCAATGGTCCCACAGTAGTGCCTTTACCTTGTCTTCCTCACAAACAGAACACCCTAAAATTGTCATTAGGTAGGTATAACAGTGTAAAATGCTTCAGTTTCAAGGCATGTAAAATCAATGAGTAATACCTTGTGACCTGAACAAGTCAACAGCCTTGTTGGGAATATGAACAGAAGCATTTTTGGCAAGTGCTACAAGGCACAGCTTCATCACCTCCCTTTTGGCCTCTAGCCGGCCTCTACCACAGCATCTGCCCTCTCTAGGAACACTTTGTTTCCTGAGTTCCTATCATAACCATCACCTACCCTAGTTTTTATTCCACCTTTTCTCCAGGTTACGAGAAGAGGAGTGCTCCACTACTATGTTGGGGGGGGGGAGGAAGAGGGGTCATTTTTGCACTATGCTGCTTTAGCAATATTTTGAAATGTTCACAAAGTAGCGAGAAACATTAAACTGAACATCTGTTGTTTCTTTACCATTTCCCCTAGATTTGTCAGTTTCAATCGTTCTCCCCTGGTCAAGAAAGAGAACCTGTCATCCAGCAGTGAAGTCCAGTTCTCTTGCTGTCCTGGATGCACTGAGTTGCCCAACCATGTCAGGGATTCCTTCCCTTCTCTCTCAGATTATTTCTGACCTGGTATCTTTCCATATGTTTATTTCACATTATATTAATATGGGAGATGTCCAAAGGGTGTAGGGGAAGGAGGGCACATAAATCAAGCAGGAGATCTCCGTGAAGAATCTCAAAATTAGACTCTCCCATCCCTGCCCTCCTTATGGATGTTTTCCCCAATGGTATATGCTAAAGGCAATAGGCAACTCAACGGTGAGTCTGCCCTATTTGGCACTGACCCAGAATAGATACAACAGAGACAGGATTGGAGATTGGCAATGGGGACAACAAATTTTATGCCAGCATTCTTTTATGCCAACTCAAAAATGGGTGGATAATCCTTTAATTCAGAGGTGGGGAAAGGACTCTGATATATATGATAGGATACAGCAAGTAGTGCTCATGGGTACCAGCATGCCCACAATATCTCCAGATGGCATTTATTGGACCCTTACATTAAACAGAATTTAATTATTTTTAAAACAATAGTGGACAACACCTCACAAGACAACCAAACCTTGTGAGATTTTGAGTAAGAATGCCAACAGATTTTGAGTGAGAATGCTAAAACCTTAGAATTGCACAACATTTTGGTCATATATGTGTGTGCATGTTTTGGGCATTGTGCAAAAGTCAGAGGATAGGGCCTACCATCTGGAAAGGCTGCTGGCCGGTGATTTAGATTCAGGAAAGAGCATAAATTCATCAGCAATGGCAGAGCAATGTAAGAAACACTGAAGAGGGGAATCCTTGGAAGATGACAGCGGAGGCAGAAAACTCCACAGTCAACATCATGCAAGCAGATGAGTTTTGCAAGGACAGCTAACCAAGCAAAATCAAACACTTCCTCACAGGACTGACTGAAAGGATTTCTGGAAAGCATGGGATTCTCTAATTCGTCCTAATGTTTAATTTGTAGCTGAGTGAGAAGTTTCTAGGATCAAGCAAAAGAGACAAAACTTCTGAGTTCTCTAGAGTGCTCCATCAGGAGAGTTTGTACAAAAACATGTAACATTTTGCCTAACGTCTGGAGAACTCCAGAACTCACACAACGTTGTGTGTTATTTGTGGTTGATCCTAATAGAGGATCAACACAAATCCAGCTATGGGTTTAAATTTTCTCTCCATGGACCAAGATGACTATGATTGACTTCTACAGGATTTATAAGGTGCTTTAGTTATATAAAAAAAGTAAGGTCACCAGGAACAGTGCCTGAGTTATTTAACTATCTTCTTTCATCTTCCCATGCCTCCAGAAAGTTAACCCTGTGTTCTGTAATGCACGTAAGCTGTGAGTCATAATGACCTTAGCATCAAATTATAGGCTCAAAGACAATTTCTTTGTTGCTTTGAGTTTTCTATCTATTGCTTCCTTCTTTTTCTTTTCTTTTCTTTGCTTTGCTTCTAGGTGTGGCTCATTCCCCTCCCCAACTCACCAATTTAACACTCTGTGAGCTGCCCACGACAGAAGTAATAATCTGAAATGATACCTGGTAACTGCAACATGTAATTTCAGACTGGAGGCACCAATTTGCTAGTCAGTTTGTAGTGACACTGCAGTATTACTGTAACAGACTTTCTGCACAATTATCTTCACAGATTAGTACGCTATTCATTCTGTCTGAGGAGAAGGGTAAAGGAATATGATAAATTTGTTATCTCCATAATAAAGAAGGTGTTCTCCTTTGCCCCAAATCTTTTGAAATAAGGCTCTCAATATTAAATAAAATACATTCTCTGCAGAAAATGATGCGATTTATGGAACTTTGTTCAGAAAACAAGAGAAAACGCTGCATTCCCTTTCATATTCCAAATTAAAGAAAATGTTAACTTGAGGAGAAAACAAAAATTTTGGGCAAGGTTAAAAAAGAAAGATTTCATATTGGCCAAGAAGCATTTGTTAGCTGATCATTTAAAAATTGATACAACATGGGAAACTGGAATTCTACCTTATTGTGTTTTTTTAAAATCTGTCTTGAGTCTCACTGCTAAAAGTTAAGAAAATAAATAAAGAATTTCAACTAGTCCCCACATTTTCTGGCAATATTTCTTTTGAAGCACAGAAACAGATCTAGCATACTCAAATTTCCCTACTCCCCATCTCCATTTAGGACAAGGAAACAGAATCCTTAGGAACACATATTGCTGGATTCACATATTGTATCAAGCATGGTTTATTGATCATGGCCTATTGAATTAAATATAACTGGCTCATTTTCCATATTATGCTAAGTTCTAAATCATGAGCACAAAGCATGTTTTAGGCCAGAGGTCTGAACTACAAGTAACATGCCATGAACCCCACTTTGAAAATACCGAGTACGGCCCACAAAAAGGTACCTTTTAATTTACTTATATTTAAATTAAAATTAAAATACAATTTGATTACTCTCCATAATAGTTTTCCCCTTCTGTGTCATTATAAGTTACATGATTTGGAAGTGTCTGGGGGCCACAGCCAAAGGTTTGGCATGTAGCAGCTGAAGCTAAAGTCTGCATCCTCAATCGTGGCACTGGCTGTATTCCCATATCCTGCATTATTTATTTATTTAATTGGATTTAGAGGTTACCCAGCTCCCAAACAACTCTGGGTGGCTTACATTTTAAAAGTAAGAAGATGGAGCTTTGATCTCCCCTCCACTGCTTCCATCTTGATGTTTTTACCATAATCTGCCAACATCACATAACAACAACAAATACATAAAAGTTTGTACTTTAGTCTTTACTGAGTTTAGGCATTTAAAACTTGGAAATTTAGGAATGGGAGAACAAATGGTCAAAAATCCACTAGAAAGAATATTGTAGTTGAATAAAACAGGGACAGTGGATAAAAGGTGTGTTCTAATCATTACAGATTTTTTTTTCACATTCATCTAGAAAAAATAAAAACATGAGACACAAAGTTGCTTTGCAGAACTCCAGTTACCTCTATGATCAACTGCATAATTATTTGAGCTGAAAAGGCTTCCAAAATTTTGTTTTGTTTTAAAAAACCCTTTTATCTTTTTTCACACAGATGATAGTTTGCCAAAGAAACCAGAGTTTGCTGATTAGAGAACGGAAAAGAAATTAAGGTGAACATCTGAATTTATCATATATACCCTCCCTATATCAAAGAGAAGAAAACAAAATTGATCTTTTCTTCCTAACAAAAAGAAAACTTTTGCCTAGCATATATACCAACAGAGCTTTAAAACTATTTCAACCTTGGCTGGAGTAACCATCACCTGGAGTAACTTCAATATTAAAATCCTGTTGAATTAGACTAATGCTTTAAAGTGAACTATTCCTGTATCTCCTGAAATGCCTTCTGACTGCAGAACATCTTTATCAGAGCACCTTAATTAAGGTCTATCAGATCTGGGATGGAAATTCCAAAGAGCCACTAGATGGCAGCAAAGAGTTTTCTGTATCCTTTTGGTTAAGATGATCACCAGGAGGCACCACATGACCAGTTTAGTCCTATTTGGGACTTGTCTGACAGAGGTAGCCAGACTGTTATTCTATGGGGTTTACCCTCTCCTGGGGATTGAACTGATGGACCTTAGCACTTTAGATGACTAGCTTTAGAAGCTATCCAGCTCCTGGCACTCAGTGGTGCTGCAGGAAGGCTTACATAAAATCTATCAGAATGGTATATATCATTCCTCCACAGAGATATGGCCTGTGGTAGCCAATACACCTGAAAACATCCCCCAGAATATACTCCCCCCCCCCAGAAGTGGGGATGTGATGTAATGTAACATCTGTACTTCTCTACTCTGAGAGCCTAAGAGAAAGTGGGCTTTACAGGTAGTCCTCGCTTAATGACCCTAAAGGACCCTCCCACACAAAGAGTCACTTTGTGTGAGATGGGCGGCTATATAAATGATAGATAGATAGATAGATAGATAGATAGATAGATAGATAGATAGATAGATAGATAGATAGATAGATCTGGAATTTTCATCACTAAACAGAGTGGTCGTTAGGTGAAACATCACGTGACTGTACCACTTCGCGATGGCAGTTCCAGTAGTCCTGGTTGCGATTGTTAGGCGAGGACCTTGCACTTCTCCTGCCCTGCCATACTCGCCTCTGTTTCAACTCCCCCACTTATCTTCCCCCCATCTCTGCCCTTCTGACTGCACTCTGCCGCCATCTACCCCTGCCGCCCCCCACTGGCCCCAGCTGACCTTCACTGTCTCCTTCCTCCGGCTGCTGAGGAGGTGCACCTGGCAAATCTATCATATATATTAAAGGAGCTAATACTGAGCTCCTTCACATACACTCAATTCACTTTTTAAAAAAACCTAGGAAGAATGTTAGATATTCCCATCTTTGGGTCAAATCATTTACCCTAAAAGATAAGGCAAAGTAACTGATCAAGGTGGCAGGAAAAGTCCATTCCCAGGGGCAGAGTATGGAAAGAGGAACAGGAAATAGAAAAGGGAAACAGATGTTAAAGACAGGGAAATGCAAAGGGAGTGAGATCAAGACTAGCTGGATATTGGATAAGAAAATCCCAAGCATAGTGATACAAATCCCCTTAAGGCCCAACTTCTAACATGCAGAGGATGTTCACTTGTTTTATCTATAGCCATTCCTTGTGCAGATGGAATGACTTAGCTTTACAGAAGTCGCTTCAAATGAAATCATTTATTTCTTTAACTCATGGTAGGGCACATGCCAACGAAGTTGATTTGTGATTATATTTTTATGGTGTATAATAGGCTTTCTTGTTTCCAAGACATGGGGTTTCGACAATGTTATTGGTTTGATCTGTCTTCCTTGTTCTTGTTTTAATTCTAATCATCTATACTCTGTAAATTTCCTAGAATTACAGTTGCAGCTGATGTGGCCTACACAGCAATCAAAGAAATAAATAAAATATAAATAAGGGCACTGCTTAAGATGGAGACACCCATTTCTCTACGTTTCTCAAATCATAAATGGTTGCCGGGAGAGTTACTGGAATTGAGAGCTGGAGGTGTCAGGTTGTTACACCTAGTTAGCTTAAGTCAGATATGTAATTAATTCTACCTGAAACTTTCTGGATTTCAGACATAAGCACATATCCATTATTCTTCCTAAATACATCTTTTACCATCCCAATTTTGAGTAATAGAATACTTAGCTCAATATTTTAGATCAGGGTTGGACAACCCTTTGATGGCTGGAGTCCAAGTCTTTTTTGGGGGGGGGGTGAGTGTGTGATTTGGGTGGGAGGGACAACCAAGAGGTACAATGATTGGAACAATGTGCAACTGGGAATGGGATCCTGCATTTCCAAAGGTTAGGGTTGGGTGGGAATGGGTTTTGGGAGTATGTTACCTCTAGGAGAGGAAAAATTGGGTGTTTATTGGTGTTTTGTCACCAGTTATTGCTCTGGAACTTACAAAAAGAGATTAGGGACTACGTGAAATTCCATTTTAAATCAATTAGGTATTACCCATGTTTCCTACTGCATTTAGCTACTGCATGAATCAGATAAATAGAAATGTGCTAATTCAAGCCAGCAATGTTGTCAGCTGCAGAGGGTGGGGTGAACCAAGAAATGCAAAGCCAAACAAAGTCCACTTCACTTCACTAAAGGTTCTGCTTTATATAACCATCACATACAAATGAGTTTCCATGCTTTCGGCAACTGGTCATTCAGCTTTCACTTTGCACAATTATTGACAAATAAATGGGCTCTTGATTCCCATTAATGCTACCCTAATTTATGTACATACCTGGAGGAAAAATTCCATTCTGACTTAATACTCATAACAATCTGGAACATTTTTAAGCTACAGCAACATTAAATTGTTGCCTAATTCCATCGGTGATCGCTTCTAGGGATTTAATATTTCTTAATAAATTAGACAAGCATTCTCATTGGTATTCAGACCTTGTAAATAGAATGTGCATAATTTAAGACGGGGGGGGGTGTTAGATGACAGAATACACTTTCTTTCCTTATCCATGTGTGTATTCTGTCACTGTACTTCTGTAACACACAGGCCTGGTTTACACATTATGTTAAACCGTAATGAGGTTTTGTTTGGTTTTGACTTAACATGTTGTGTGAATTTAGACAGTTATGGTTTGGTAAAATGTACCAACCTCTGTTTTCCTTAAGAAGAACTGGCTTTTTTAGCATAGTGGTTTGTGATTAATAGGCTTTCTTGTTTCCAAGACATGGGGTTTTGACAATGTTATTGGTTTGATCTGACTTCCTTGTTCTTGTTTTAATTCTAATCATCTATACTCTGTAAATTTCCTAGAATTACAGTTGCAGCTGATGTGGCCTACACAGTAATCAAAGAAATAAATAAAATATAAATAAGGGCACTGCTTAAGATGGAGACACCCATTTCTCTACGTTTCTAGTGTTTACAAATAGCTTTGCCAAGAAAGGAGCTACTTGAAAAGGATTGGGGCTTTGCCAATATCCAGGAAAATGACATCTCAGAATAAGAGGAACTGATGCTTATACACTAAACAGACTACACTGCCTTAACCAAAGACTTCTTTGGATCCCCAAGGAATACAGTGATTAATAGTACTTGAAGAGACTAAAGAGACCTATTCTTAAGTGGAAAATAACTAATATTCAGACTGAGCATTTACCTTCTAAAGAAGATTTCCAGCCTTCCAAATTTCATTCTGGAATACTTTACAGAAGTATGAAATTGCACTGTATTCAATTACCAGAAAATATTCAAGGTTTACTGTTATTATATATTTTTAAAACAATATAACCTAATCAATAGATTAGTTTACTCATTACAATGCCTAGGTCACCAGTATTAAGTCTCTTCTGACTGACTTAGAATATAAAACATCCTATTTACTAGGAATATCTGTATGAGGTGTTTATAATTCTCCCCCTCAAAGCAAAATCTTCCAAATATTTTGCATTCCCCTAAAATGACTAAGGCATTTCTACATCATCCAGAAAATGTACAGTTTGTAGCAAAAGAATCTGATGGCTTAAAAACACCAGAATATCATTATAAAATATATCTTAAAATATCTCATTTCACACACAGCTTTGAAAGCTGAGAAAAATCTTTGGCATTAAAATTAAAATCCTGTGCACATTTCTCAAAAATTCATTGATAGGACAGAGATCTTAAGTCATCTTTAAGAGATCTTAAAATATGTCTTTTTTTTTTTTTGCTTGCAAAAAAGACCATTAAGCAGAGAAGAAAGAAAGAAAGAAAGAAAGAAAGAAAGAAAGAAAGAAAGAAAGAAAGAAAGAAAGAAAGATAGATAGATAGATAGATAGATAGATAGATAGATAGATAGATAGATTGATTGATTGATTGATTGATTGATTGATTGATTGATTTGGCTGGAATGTACTTTAGAAACTCTATCCCTGATTCAATATCCTCTGTAATAAAGATGCATTTTCTTGAATATAGCCTAAACTGAATTTACATATGCCCTTTATTTTCTAGGTGGATGTGCTGAGTAGCACCGAAAAGAGAAAAAACTATGGCAGGTGTACAGCTATGTAAGTCAAAGGGAAGGGAATAGTAGAAATATCTGTCAGTCTAATCTTTGAGACTTTACCCTTCATCATCTTGACAGGCAGAATATACTTCCCTTCTGCTGATTTGATGAGAGGAGCTACAGAAATTTGACAATCTTCACCCTTAAAATGGAAATCTTCCCAGTGATTCAGGCAAACATTTAAATTCTGCTAAACAGTGATCTTTTAAAAAATGTAGATTGGCACTTGTTTTCCCTAGGAAAGGACTGGAGGCTTTGTTTTTTTTTTTCCTAAGCTATAAAACTCCTTTGCTCACACCAGAGGCTCTAAAGTGTAGAGCACAAATAAAGAAATCAACGTGCTTTGGTGTTTTTGTTTTTGGACAGACAAAATTATATCTATTGGCTGCCCTTGTTTTTGCTGTGTGCCTGTGTATGAGCAATAGCTTCTTTCACCTCTGGAACTCTTCTTCTAACATCTATTTACACTGCAGTCTCTCTTGATACATGCAAGCCTTTTCAGCAACATATTGACTCAAGAAATCTAAGCCTCTGTAGTTGCCAGCTTCTGGGTGTAAAGTGCTTTGAGACTACATGAATGTCACTAAATATATGCAATCTGTCTTGGGTGGTTCCTTGATAACATCATCTCTGTAACTATTAAATTCAATTTCTTTTAACAGTCAGAGAAAGCTGCTTCTGCTTCTAAATGGTTCACTGCATAATGACCTAAAATATAAAGTATTACAATAGGTGGGCTGATCCACAAAAATCTTTGTTTTTCATTTTGTCTGGGAACTCCATGGAAGGAAAAGGGGTTTTCCTTAAGGGTTTTATCTGAGGCTATAATTGCTATGATATCAAACCCACAATGGAACAGACTAAATTCTGATAGAGAGGATGCTTGAGTGCTTATGCACACAGTATGAAATCATGGCTTACCATTATGTGTGAATTTGGCCAATGTATCACTGACTTTGGGATAGGGATAGACCTTGAAATGTACTTTTGTTCCTCAAACAGCAACAACGTCAGTAAAAGATGAGAGAAACATTCCTCCAGCCATGGTCACGGCCATAGGAGTGGAGGCACAACTTTTGGGAACCAAGAGCTGCGCTGAGCTGTTGAGCAGAATGCTACAGGCCATACTTCAAAAGCAGATGAATTCAAGATAGAAAAGTGGGTGGGGCCAGAACAAAAGTAATGGTTATTTCCTTTGCCTTTACATTTAATTAAAATCAAATACTATTAGTGATTGTTCCCCAAATCTTACATAT